>NC_053493.1:21027948-21339614 GCF_905171775.1 Rana temporaria
GTCCAAGGTTGCCACCACTCCATGCTTAGTTTTCTTCTTCAGCCTGCCTAGATCCACTGAAAGCCTTGGGCGTACTCCTTCTTGCATAGGGGCCTTAGGGGCTACCTTCATCAATGTCCTAGGTTGCCACCACTACATGCTTGGTGTTCTTCATCAGCCTGCCCAGACCAGGTAAAAGCCAATGGGTATCCTCCTTTTTACACAGGGGCCTTAGTGACTACCTTGAATAATGTCCAAGGTTACCACCACTCCAGGCTTAGTTTCTTTCATATATTCAACCTTCACAAATGATGAAATAAAAAAGAAAAACACTGGCCCAGATTCAAGAAGCAATTGCGCCCGTGTAACCATAGGTTACACGGCGCAATTGCTTACTTGCTCCGGTGTAAAGAGTGCTCCTGATTCAGGAACCTCGTTACACCGACTGCAGCCTAAAATCTGCGCGGCATAAGGCTCTTATGCCTCGCAGATTTTTGGGCGGCATTCTTGCGTGTGCCGCTAGGGGGAGCTCCCATTGTGATCAGCATGTAGTATGCAAATTGCATACTACCAACTGATTCACAAACTTGCGCGGGCCCCGCGCAAGACAGGTACGGAGTTTCCGTACGGCAACTTTAGCGCAAGGCTGCCCCTTCTAATAGTAGGGGCAGCCAATGCTAAAGTATAGCCGCCGCTCCCGCGACGTGAAATTTGAATTTCACGTCGTTTGCGTAAGTGATTCGTGAATGGCGCTGGACGCCATTCACGTTCACTTTGAAGCAAATGACGTCCTTGCGACGTCATTTGCCGCAATGCACGTCGGGAAAGTTTCCCGACGGAGCATGCGCTGTACGCTCGGCGCGGGAGCGCGCCTAATTTAAATGATTCCCGCCCCCGGCGGGATCATTTACATTGCGCGCGCTTACGCCGGGCAATTTTGCCGGCGCGCCCTCGCAATTTATGGAGCTACTGCTCCGTGAATCGAGGGCAGCGCAAAATATTTGCGGGGGCGCAGGGCAAAATCGTTGCCCTGCTCCCCCCGCAAATATCGCGCAAATGTACCTGAATCTGGGCCACTGTATATAGCCAAGATAATATGGGTGTTTTAAAATGATCTCCTGGGAGTCCCACTTTTGGTTATTGTGTTGGTTCTTCAACTCACCTAAACCCACTGACGGCCTCCTGTTCATCTATTCATCTATACAGTGCAACCTCGGTTTACGAGTAACGCGGTTAACGAGCATTAACGAGCATTTTGAAAGGCGAGAAACTTTTTTTTAAAAAAGACTTGGTTTGCGAGTGTTGTCTCGCAAAGCAAGCAGAATTCAAGATAATGGGGCCTGCAGTACCGTATTTGGCCTGAGGTGGGGGCATATGCCGGAGCCGCGCAGAGCCGATCGGAGCTGTTCGGAAATACTCCGTTCCAGGGTGTTTCCAAACCTTTTTAAAGGGTTTCAAGGTCAGCTGAGCTGTCCTCGGGCCTTTCTGACCGTTTCCAAGGCTCTCTGGCACCCCTCACCTCTGGCCACATGTGGTATTGCATGCCATCGAAGTCAATGCAGAACAAATAATTTTCGTTTCCATTGACTTCTATGGGGAAATTCGATTTGATATGCGAGTGCTTTGGATTAAGAGAATTCTCCTGGAACGGATTATGCTTGTAATCCAAGTTTCCACTGTATATCTAAAAAATTGTTTTTGCTTGGGGCCCTATTGACTACCTTGATAAATGTTCAAGGAAGAATTGAAAGCCAACAGATAGAGGTGGTTCCCTGTACAGAGGAGTCAAAGTAGGGTGGGCAAGCACTGGTAGGCTCAGAGCAGCTTGCCAGTGCTAAAACAGTCTGGCCTAGATTCAAGAAGCAATTGAGTCTGCGTAACCATAGTTACGCAGCACAATTGCTTACTTGCGCCGGCGTTATGAATGCTCCTGATTCAGGAACCTCGTTACGCCGACGGCAGCCTAAGATATGACTAGCATAAGGCTCTTATGCCAGTCATATCGTAGGATGCATTCTTACGTTGGCCGCTAGGGGGCGTTCCCGTTGTGGTCAGCGTATAGTATGCAAATTGCATACTAACGCCGATTCACAACCCTACGCGAGCCCTGCGTACGCAGTTTACGTCGTTTGCGTACGTCGGGTTTCGCGTAAGGCTGCTCCTGCTAATAGCAGGGGCAGCCAATGCTACGTATACCCGTCGTTCCCGCGTTGCGAAATTAGAAATTTACGTCGTTTGCGTAAGCGAATCGTGAATGGCGCTGGACGCCATTCACGTTCACTTTGAAGCAAATGACGTCCTTGCGACGTCATTTGCCGCAATGCACTTCGGGAAAGTTTCCCGACGGAGCATGCACACTACGCTCGGCGCGGGAACGCGCCTAATTTAAATGATTCCCGCCCCCTACGGGATCATTTACATTAGGCGCCCTTACGCCGGGCATTTTTGAGGAGCGCCCACGCAAATTACGTGGCTACTGCTTCGTGAATGAAGCGTAGCGCAGTTAATTTGCGGGGGCGCAGGGCAAAAACGGGACGTAAGGAGTGCGCAGCGGTACCTGAATCTACCCCTCTATTGGTAAGGGTCCCGCAAAGGGCATCCCTATGGATTAGCAGTTGGGTGCCAGTGTGCAGATTTTCCACTTTCTCACTGCAGGTGGAAAACCTCTATAACTGGCTTGAGTTATGCGATTGTAAAATATGGTTGACTGACTATATATTTTGTTCTTGCTGGCATGTTTTTTTCCTTGGCCACGACTGGTCTTCCTGTGCCGGAAAGTTAGGGTGGAAATGCGCACTCTCTATACTCTTCAGAGGATCTAAAAGCATGAAAAGATTTTCTAGCGTGATGAAAAAAAAAAGAAAAAATCCATTTGCTGAACTCCGAGGATTGACGATTTCCCCCGCCGTCTTCCTTGGAAACTCACTGAACCAAAGTTGCAGAACGCCAACCAAAAAAAAGAATATTCATTGCCGGCGTTTTCTTCAGTGAGCTATAAAATCGGGAAATTCTTCCTGTAGCTCTGTGTCTGCGGAATCCAGGAATCGCCTCTGTACACACGCACAGCACACATAATACTGAATAACAATAATATCTAATATAAAATACTACTATATTCTCGCATAATAGACAGTTTTGTGTTTTAAGTTGTAAGCCTTACATTGGTAAGGGGGCCTGTGATTGGAACTCTGATGTAAAGGGGGGGGGGGGGGACTCTGATGGGGACCCTGATGTAAGGAGGGACTCTGGTGTAAGAGAAACTTTGATGCAGGATGAACTCTGATGGGGACATTGATGTAAGAGGAACTCTGATGTCAGTCTTATGTAAGGCTCACTATCATGGGGATCCTGATGTAAGGGGCACTCTGATGGGGACCCTGCTGTGGGGGGGGGGGGGCTCTGATTTATGGGAACTCTGATGGAGACCCCAATGTAAAAGAGGGGCACTCTGATGTGGACCCAGATGTAAGGGGGACTCTGATGGGAACCCTGCTGTGGGGGGGGGGGCTCTGATTTATGGGAACTCTGATGGAGACCCTGATGTAAGGGGGACGCTGATGTGGACCCAGATGTAAGGGGGACTCTGATGTGACTCTTATGTAAGGCTCACTATCATGGGGATCCTGATGTAAGGGGCACTCTGATGGGGACCCTGCTGTAGGGGGCTCTGATTTATGAGAACTTTGATGGAGACCCTGATATAAAAGAGGGGCACTCTGGTGTGGACCCAGATGTAAGGGGCACTCTGATGGGGACCCTGCTGTGGGGGGGGGGGGGGCTCTGATTTATGAGAACTCTGATGGAGACCCTGATATAAAAGAGGGGCACTCTGGTGTGGACCCAGATGTAAGGGGGACTCTGATGGGGACCATGATGTAAGGAGGACCCTGATGTAAAGGGGAACTCTGATGGGGTAAGTGATGTAAGGGAGACTCTCATAGGAACATAGATATTAGGAGGGATTCTGATGTAATGGGGGGCTCTAACAGGGACCCTGATATAACAGGGGCTCTGATGGGGATTCTGACGTAAGGGGGGACTCTGATGGGGACCCTGATGTAAGGGGGGCTCTGATGGGGACCCTGATGTAAAAAGGAACTCTGATTGGGACCCTGATTTAAAGAGGACTCTGATGACTTACTCTAAAGTAAGGGGGAACTCTGATGGGGACTCCGATGTACTGTAAGGGGGAACTCTAATGGGGACCCTGGTGTAAAGGGGAACTCTGATTGGGACTGTGATGTAAGGGGGGCTCTCACAGGAACATTGATATAAGGGGGACTCTGCTGTAATGGGGGCTCCAACAGGGACCCTAATATAAGGGCAGCTTTGATTGGGACCCTGGTGTAGGGGGTAACTGATGAGGACCCCATCCCACCAAGGCATGTAAGAGGCATGGACCCTGATGTAAGGGGGGGGGGGCGGTGATGGAGACAATGATGTAAGGGGGGATGGTGATGGAGACCCTGATGTAGGGGGGACAGTGATGGAGACTCTGATGTAGGGGGGACGGTGATGGAGACCATGATGTAAGGGGGGACGGTGATGGAGACTCTGATGTAAGGGAGGACAGTGATGGAGACTGATGTAAGGGGGGGTGATGGAGACTCTGCTGTAAAGGGGGGTGTTGATGGAGACCCTGATGTAGGGGGGGCGATGATGGAGACCCTGATGTAAGGGGGGCGGTGATGGAGACCCTGATGTAGGGGGATGGTGATGAGACTCTGATATAGGGGGGGATGGTGATGGAGACCCTGATGTAGGGGGGATGGTGATGGAGACCTTGATGTAGGGGGATGGTGATGGGGATCCTGATGTAAGGGGGATGGTGATGAGACTCTGATATAAGGGGGGATGGTGATGAGACCCTGATGTAGGGGGATGGTGATGGAGACCCTGATGTAGGGGGGGATGGTGATGGAGACCCTGATGTAGGGGGATGGTGATGGAGATCCTGATGTAAGGGGGATGGTGATGAGACTCTGATATAGGGGGGGATGGTGATGAGACCCTGATATGGGGGGGTGGTGATGGAGACCCTGATGTAAGGGGGGCGCTGATGAGACTCTGATATAGGGGGGATGGTGATGGAGACCCTGATGTAGGGGGGGATGGTGATGGAGACCCTGATGTAGGGGGATGGTGATGGAGATCCTGATGTAAGGGGGATGGTGATGAGACTCTGATATAGGGGGGGATGGTGATGAGACCCTGATATGGGGGGGGGGTGGTGATGGAGACCCTGATGTAAGGGGGGCACTGATGTGACCCTGATATAGGGGGGGTGGTGAAAGAGACCCTGATGTAAGGGGGGGACGGGGATGGAGACCCAATGCTGTATCCTGGCCTAGGCCAACAAGGCCCAGGCCTAGGGCAGCACTTTGCAGGGGGGCACCACAGACAGTGTCCCCGCTGGCTTGCACTACACTGTTAGGCAAATTAGTTTAGCGCCCCCATAAATCGGCCGCACTGCTTCCAGTATGTGGGCAGTTGGCATTCTGCAACTGTGGGGGGGGGGGGGGGGTCGCTTCTAATATTTTACCATCCCTGACCCATTGCAGAGATTTTCCTTCACTTCCTGTCCCATAGTCAAACAGGAAGTGAGAGGGAATCTATGCAAATTAGGGGAATCCATTGCCCCCCCCCCCCCAGGCCATCAGAACTAGTGTCCCCACTTGAAAATTTCAGGGAGGGTCTTAAACCACAAGGGGTGTGGCCTTGACAGGAAGGGGTGGGTCATATTTAAATTAGGGGGTGCACAAGTTTAGTCAGGCCTAGGGCAGCACAAAACCTAAATACACCCCTGTGGAGACCCTGATGTAAGGGGGGGCCGTAATGGAGACCATGGTGTAAGGGGGGATGGTGATGGAGATCCTGATGTAGGGGAATGGTGATGGAGACCCTGATGTAGGGGGGGATGGTGATGAGACTCTGATGTAGGGGGGGATGGTGATGGAGACCCTGATGTAGGGGGGATGGTGATGGAGACCCTGATGTAGGGGGGGATGGTGATGGAGAGCCTGATGTAGGGGGGATGGTGATGGAGAGCCTGATGTAGGGGGGGATGGTGATGAGACCCTGATGTAAGGGGGGGGGGGTGGTGATGGAGACCCTGATGTAAGGGGGATGGTGATGGAGACCCTGATGTAAGGGGGGATGGTGATGGAGACCCTGATGTAGGGGGGGATGGTGATGGAGACCCTGATGTAAGGGGGGATGGTGATGGAGACCCTGATGTAGGGGGGGGGGGTGGTGATGGAGACCCTGATGTAAGGGGGATGGTGATGGAGACCCTGATGTAAGGGGGGATGGTGATGGAGACCCTGATGTAGGGGGGGATGGTGATGGAGACCCTGATGTAAGGGGGGGTGGTGATGGAGACCCTGATGTAGGGGGGGTGGTGATGGAGACCCTGATGTAAGGGGGATGGTGATGGAGACCCTGATGTAAGGGGGGATGGTGATGGAGACCCTGATGTAGGGGGGGATGGTGATGGAGACCCTGATGTAGGGGGGATGGTGATGGAGACCCTGATGTAGGGGGGGATGGTGATGGAGAGCCTGATGTAGGGGGGATGGTGATGGAGAGCCTGATGTAGGGGGGGATGGTGATGAGACCCTGATGTAAGGGGGGGGGTGGTGATGGAGACCCTGATGTAAGGGGGATGGTGATGGAGACCCTGATGTAAGGGGGGATGGTGATGGAGACCCTGATGTAGGGGGGGATGGTGATGGAGACCCTGATGTAAGGGGGGATGGTGATGGAGACCCTGATGTAGGGGGGGGTGGTGATGGAGACCCTGATGTAAGGGGGATGGTGATGGAGACCCTGATGTAAGGGGGGATGGTGATGGAGACCCTGATGTAGGGGGGGATGGTGATGGAGACCCTGATGTAAGGGGGGGTGGTGATGGAGACCCTGATGTAGGGGGGGGTGGTGATGGAGACCCTGATGTAAGGGGGATGGTGATGGAGACCCTGATGTAAGGGGGGATGGTGATGGAGACCCTGATGTAGGGGGGGATGGTGATGGAGACCCTGATGTAAGGGGGGGTGGTGATGGAGACCCTGATGTAAGGGGGATGGTGATGGAGACCCTGATGTAGGGGGGGATGGTGATGGAGACCCTGATGTAAGGGGGATGGTGATGGAGACCCTGATGTAAGGGGGGATGGTGATGGAGACCCTGATGTAGGGGGGGATGGTGATGGAGACCCTGATGTAGGGGGGGATGGTGATGGAGACCCTGATGTAAGGGGGGATGGTGATGGAGACCCTGATGTAGGGGGGGGGTGGTGATGGAGACCCTGATGTAAGGGGGGATGGTGATGGAGACCCTGATGTAAGGGGGGATGGTGATGGAGACCCTGATGTAGGGGGGGATGGTGATGGAGACCCTGATGTAAGAAGAACTCTATTGGGGACCACATGGCACCAAGTCATGTAAGATGCATGGCAGTAATGTGTGCGGTGCCACAACATGATAATGTGATTGGCCCTTATACACAGATTAGTGTATTATATATCCACCATCCAATTCCTTTATTCTTACGTTGGTTTCTGGTTTGCGTCCGATCACACCGATCACACCGATCACACCGATCACACCACCATCATCGTCTCGTTGTTCTTCTTAGGAAGTTTCTCGCTCATCCGCCACACTTTTTATATGAGCTGATAAATTTGGCGCGGCCTCTCGGCGGAGCGGTGAGCTGACACGGAGCCGGCACGGTTCCTCCACACATTGTGATGTCCAAGGAGAGGGAATTATCGCTCGGAGCCGACGACAATGAGTGATAAAAGCAGCAACAGGGCCCAGACTCCGTCATTCAGGAATAATAAACTCAGGATCTGCTGCTAACAGACGCAGGGATGGATTTCTTTACATTTTTTTTATTTTTATTATCCTCTAAAATAATAATAACGGCTTTGTTTTTTTTTCCAGCTCATTCTGCCCAATATTAATAATGGAAAAATAATCGAAATCAGACCTCCGGCTTTCCCTTCAGTCTCGCACAGTTGTACCGACTCCTCTCCTGGAATGAAATGGCTTACTCCGATTTCACTGCAGACTGTGAGCTTCTCACAATGTGCATTAGAAGCTACAGCAAGTCAGATAGACCCCCGCCCCATTTCCTGGCTGGAGGACGCCCAGCATCATCTAGTGCTTTGCTCCCCAGCCTGGCTGTCCCTCACCCACCCCTTTCATTTTTTGATCTCAGCCACTGGCCTGTGGATGTTACCTAAGGCAGTCTGCATGCAAATACTATTAGGTAGATTCAAGTAGCTGTGCCTAAACTTGCGGCGGCGTAGTTTAGCGTGTTTAGGCTACGCCGCCGTAAGTTAGCTAGGCAAGTACATGATTCTCAATGTACTTGCCTGCTAATATACGGCGGCGTAGCCTAAAGCGAGCGCGCGTAAGGGCGCCGAATTCAAATGTCTTGAAGGGGGGCGTGTTTGATGGTAATGAGGCTTGACCTCACGTTTTTTACGTTTTTTTTAACTGCGCATGCGCCAGGCGCCTACATAACCCAGTGTGCATTGCGGCTACGTACACCGCACGGGCCTATTGATTTTGACGTGGACGTAAACAACGTAAATCCCGATTCGCGGACGACTTACGCAAACGACGTAAAAAATTTGAATCTCGTGGCGGGAACGGCGGCCATACTTTAACATTGTTATTCCACCTAATAGATGGAATAACTTTAGGCCTGCTAATGCCTTACGGAAACTGCGTAAATCGACTGCGGCGGCCGGGCGTACGTTCGTGAATCGGCGTATTAACTCATTTACATATTTTACGCCGACCGCAATGGAAGCACCACCTAACGGCCATCCAAAATATTGCAATCTAAGATAGGACGGCGCAAGCCGTCGTATCATAGATATGTTTAAGCGTATCTCTGTTTGAGCATACGCTTAAACATAAGTCGGCGTAGATTCTGAGTTACGTCGACTTATCTACTGATAAATCGGCCTAACTCTACCTGAGTGTGCCTAGGAACGCCACTGCTTGCATTAGGACTGAAGGCTCTTGAGATGAGTACTGAAGCAGGGTGCTGTGATGGTTGTACAGCTCCCCAGCTAGCCCCTCCCACCAAGCTATGTACAGCCCTGCCTGCCCCTCCCACCAAGCAATGCACAGCGCCCTGCCAGCCCCTCCAACCATGCTATGTACAGCCCCCTACAAGCCCCTCCAACCAAGCTATGTACAGCCCCCTGCCAGCCCCTCCCCACCAAGCTATGTACAGCCCCCTGCCAGCTCCTCCCACCAAGCTATGTACAGCCCCCTGCCAGCCCCTCCCACCAAGCTATGTACAGCCCCGCCAGCTCCTCCCACCAAGCTATGTACAGCCCCCTGCCAGCTCCTCCCACCAAGCTATGTACAGCCCCCACCAGCTCCTCCCACCAAGCTATGTACAGCCCCCTGCTAGCCCCCCCCCCCCACCAAGCTATGTACAGCCCACGCCAGCTCCTCCCACCAAGCTATGTACAGCCCCCCACCATTTCCTCCCACCAAGCTATGTACAGCCCCCACCAGCCCCTCTCCACCAAGCTATGTACAGCCCCCTGCCAGCCCCTCCCCACCAAGCTATGTACAGCCCCCTGCCAGCCCCTCCCACCAAGCTATGTACAGCCCCGCCAGCTCCTCCCACCAAGCTATGTACAGCCCCCTGCCAGCTCCTCCCACCAAGCTATGTACAGCCCCCACCAGCTCCTCCCACCAAGCTATGTACAGCCCCCTGCTAGCCCCCCCCCCCACCAAGCTATGTACAGCCCACGCCAGCTCCTCCCACCAAGCTATGTACAGCCCCCCACCATTTCCTCCCACCAAGCTATGTACAGCCCCCGCCAGTTCCTCCCACCAAGCTATGTACACCCCCCCGCCAGCCCCTCCCACCAAGCTATGTACGGCCCCCCGCCAGCCCCTCCCACCAAGCTATGTACAGCCCCCCGCCATTTTCTCCCACCAAGCTATGTACAGCCCCCGCCAGCTCCTCCAACCAAGCTATGCACAGCCCCTCCCACCAAGCTATGTACAGCCCCCATCAGCTCCTCCCACCAAGCTATGTACAGCCCCTACCACCAAGCTAATTAATAAATACATAAATAATAATAAATAAATAATACATTTTTTATAATATAATAAATAAATAAATAATAAGCAATATAATAAAAGATAAAAAACAAAGGGGCTTTTGGGACTTTAAATAAAAAAATTATAAATAAATAATCAATATAATATATAATAAATAAGCTATATAATAAATAATAAATATTATAAGCAATATGATAAATAAAAAAAATAAAAAAAATAATAAGCAATATAATAAATGTTTGCTTTTGGATTTAATACCACTTTATTGAATTCAAAAGTGTCCGTGGCTTTGTGAAGGACACATGCCCTTAGTGACTTGCTAAGATCGCACATATCGCCTCTTCACTGCCTGTCAAATACCTCTGAAAAGCGATCCAACCACAGATCGCTTTTAAAAGGCGTGGAAGCCACAGCCACAAGTGTAACAGAGGCCATCTCTTAGGCAGCCACTTTTACTTTAAATCTTTAAAAAGGAGCAGCGGTTCACTTTATCTTGTTGGCCACCATGCGGTATTTCGGACACGTCCAGGAGACCACCTCTGCACTCATATTTATTATTGGGGGGGGGGGGGCATGAGAAATGAGACACTGAACAACTGCGGCCCACCTTCCTCCGATTACCGCAGGGACTGTCTGTGTGTGAGGACATCCTCACTGCTTGGTTGGGGGAATTGCTGCTGGAAGGGTCGGTGTGGGAAAGCCGTAGGAAGAAGACGGAGCTCCTTAGTCATACATGGACAAGGATCGAGACTTTAACTCTTTCCATCTATTATTATAATAATAAGAAGAGAGACTTCCAGATGAGCAAGAACTCTGGGCCATATTCACATACTTTCTGCGGCGGCATCGCGTAAGCTATTTACACTACGCCGCCGCAACTTACTGGAGCAAGTGCCGTATTCCTCAAGCACTTGCTCCGTAGTTTGCGGCGGCGTAGTGTAAAAAGCCCGGCGTATCCCTGTGTATTTCAAAGGGGGCGGCTTATATTTAAATTAAGCGCGCCCCCGTTTCGAACGAACTGCGCATGCGCCGGGCTAAAAATAGCCCAGTGCGCATGCTCCAGTTCTCGGCGGAAAACGTCAATGACGCCGACGTGTGCGTCATTGACGTAAAGTCGTATTCAAGAACGACTTAGGAAAATGACGGGAAAAGACGACGCGGACCCGACGCCATACTTAACATAGCATACGTGGGACTGGCGTAAGGTTACCCCTCATATAGCAGGGGTAACCTTGCGCTTACGCAAACGACGTAAGCGACGGTTACGCGACGCGATTTTGTTCGGGAATCGGCGTATCAGGCTCATTTGCATAAACAAATGAGACCTGAACGTAAACGCCACCTAGCGGCCGGCTGGGAAATTACATTTAAGATCCGACAGTGTAAGTGACTTACACATGTCGGATCTTCAGCGTATCTATGCGAAAATGATTCTAGGAATCACTCGCATAGATACGCGGGTCAAAAAAGAGAGATACGACGGTGTTTCCTGAGATACTCCGTCGTAACTCTTCTGAGAATATGGCCCTCTGTTCAGCTCCATGCGATTGTCGCGTTACTCACAGACGTCACATCAGCATTAGACGAGAAGTGATTTCTGTGCGACTTGTGTTGGTGGGAGGGATCTACTGTTAAGGGGGGGATCTGTTGTTTCTGGGGGGTCTATTGTTCTTAGCTGCTGGTCGATCTATTGTTGTTGGCGGGGTTCTATTGTTTCTGTGGTGGATCTATTGTTGATATGGGTTATTTTGTTGCAGGGGGAAATTCTTGCTGGGAGCAATCTATTGTTAAAATAGGGGATTGTTGTTCCTGGCCATTGGGCGATCTATTGTTGCTGGTGGGGTTCTAGTGTTCTTGGGGTGGATCTATTATTGTTGTAGGGGTTTTTGTTCCTGGGGGGGGCAAATTCTTGTGGTGGATCTTTTGATGCTGTTTTTTTTGTTGCAGGGGGGTTATTGTTGCTGGAAGGGATCTACTGTTAAGGGAGGGATTTATTGTTCCTGTCTGCTGGGGGATCTATTGTTTCTGGTGGGGTTCTTTAGTTCCTGAGGTGGATCTATTGCTGCTGTGGGGGTTTTGTTGCGGGGGGCGGGGTTTGTTGCTGGGAGGGATCTGTTGTTAAGGAGGTGGTATTATTGTTCCTGGCTGTTGGGTGATCTATTGTTACTGGTGGGGTTCTAATATTCTTGGGGTTAATCTTGTTGCTGTCTTTTTTTGTTGTTGTTGCAGGGGGTCTGTTGTTGCTGTGGGGGCAATTATTGCTGGGAGGGGTTTATTGTTCCTGGCTGCTGGGTGATTTTTTTGTTGCTGGCAGGGGCATATAGGGCCAAATCCACAAAAGAGATACGCAGGCGGAACTGCTGTTCAGCCTGCGTATCTCTGTGCCTAACTTTGGGAGCGATCCTCAAAAGGATTTTTCCCAAGTTAGGCAGAAGATCTGACATCCGTAATTTAGTTACGCTGTTGAATCTTCGGATGCAGTACCGCATCCGCCGCTGGGGGCATTTCGAGTCGAAATCCCTCCTTGCGTATGCAAATTAGTACTTACGGAGATCCACAAAGCTTTAGGCATTGTGTGATTTGCGTAAGTTACGAATTTGCTTGCGCAAAACTAAGGTTGGTTTTATATGGACTAACTTTAGTAGACCATGCAAAACGATACCTTTTTTTCGATCGCCGCGTTTTTTTTTTAAATTTTGATTTTTCTTCCCCTTTGCGTAACTTTTTTTTTTCCCGTCGCAACTTTACGAACCCGTCGCTATCCACAAAGCCCGACGTAAACTACGTATGCGCGATGCATGTCGGGAAAAATGACGTCACACGCATGCGCAGTCCGTCCGGCGCGGGAGCGTGCCCTAATTTAAATGGGAATCGCCCATTTTAATTAGGGATCGCTTAAGATGCAAGGAGATCAGCTACACTGGCGCAATTTTAGAGGTAAGTGCTCTGTGGATCGCTACCTAAAATACTAAAATTGCGCCAGTGTAACTTTTCTGCCTAAAACTAAGATCCGCAATTTCTTTGTGGATTTGGCCCATAGTTCCTGAGGTGGATCTATTGTTTCAGTTGGTGTTTTTTGTTGCAGGAAGTCTATTGTTTTTGTGAGAGAATCTACAGATAAGGGAGGTATCTATTGTTCCTGGCTTCTATTGTTGTTGTGGGTTTTTTCATTGCAGAGGCTCCATTGTTACTGTGGAGGAGTTGGTGCTGGGAGAGATCTACTGTTAAGGGGAGGGATCCATTGTTCCTGGCTTCTGGGTGATCTATTGTCGCTGGCAGATTTCTGATGTTGCTGGGGTGGATCTGCTGTAGCTGTTGGGGAATTTAGTTGCAGGGATCTATTGTTGTTGGCTGCAGGGGATCGATTTTACTGCTTTTCTTGTTATCATTAACATATTTCATACAAATTACTTAACACCACAAAATGATACTTGGTTCTGTTTTCTCTAAAAGAGGTGGTACAGGGATGTGGGTAGGGGGTGGAGCCAAGGGACGGTGCTCAGAGGTTGGTAGGGGGTGGAATAAGGGACGTGCTCAGAGTTAGAACCAAGGGACGGTGCTCAGAGGTGGGTAGGGGATGTAAACAAGGGGAGGAGTTTAGAGGTGGGGAGATGGTGGAACCAAGGGAAGGTGCTCAGAGGTGGGTAGGGGGTGGAACCATGGGAAGGTCTTCAGAGGTGGAACCAAGGGATGGTGCTCATAGGTGGGTAGGGGGTGGAACCAAGGTACAGTGCTCAGAGGTGGATAGGGGGTGAAACCAAGAAACTTTGCTCAGAGGTGGGTAGGGGGTAGAACCAAGGGACGGTGCTCAGAGGTGGGTAGGGGTTGTAACCAAGGGAAGGAGTTTAGAGGTGGGTAGGGGGTGGAACCAAAGGAAGGTGCTCAGAGGTGGGAAGGGGGTGGAATCAAGGGATGGTGCTCAGAGATGGGTAGGGGGTGGAACCATGGGAAGGTGCTTAGAGCTGGGTAAGGGGTGAAACCAAGGGATGCTGCTCAGAGGTGGGTAGGGGTGGAATCAAGGGATGGTCTTCAGAGGTGGAACCAAGGGATGGTGCTCAGAAGTGGGTAGGGGGTATAACCAAGGATCTTTGCTCAGAGGTGGGTAGGGGGTGAAACCAAGGGACGTTGCTCAGAGGTGGGTAGGGGGTGAAACCAAGGAATGGTGCTCAGAGGTGGGTAGGGGGTGGAACCAAAGTACATTGCTCAGAGGTGGATAGAGGGTGGAAACAAGGAACGTTGCTCAGAGGTGGGTAGGGGGTAGAATCAAGGGATGGTGCTCAGAGGTGGGTAGGGGGTAGAATCAAGGGATGGTGCTCAGAGTTGGGTAGGTGGTGGAACCAAGGGATGGTGCTCAGAGGTGGGTAGGTGGTGGAACCAAGGGATGGTGCTCAGAGGTGGGTAGGTGGTGGAAACAAGGGATGGTGCTCAGAGGTGGGTAGGGTTGAAGCCAAGGGACAGTGCTCAGATGTGGATATGGGGTGGAGACAAGAGACGGTGCTCAGTGGTGGGTAGGGTGCAGCGACCAACTTTTTTCACCTACTTTCTGAAAAAAAAAAAAAACTGCCGCTACATACATATATATATATATATTATATGGGGGGCTTTGGGGAGGATTGGGGTCAGGAAGGAGAAAAGGTGCAGTCAGGCTTTTCATACCCTCAGTGGTTCCCATCTACACGCTGAACATGAACATGGTAAACGTTTTTTGCGGGGTTTTTTTTGCTCTGTATTAAACTTTGTTACGGTTAGGAATACAATATTGTCAGAGAACGCGGATTTACGGCATCGCTGCGAGTCAGAAAGATTAATTATCGGAAAAGTCAGGCTCGCAACTTGTGAGGTAAACAGGGAACGCGGAGTAATGATCACATTAATAATCCTGCCAATTACCCGACCACGACAAGGAGGCACAAGAGACGTGAAATTAGTATAATAGCGAATGAACAATAGAACAATGTGAGGGCGGCGAATATGACAAATGGCGGCCGGTCACATGGGAGTCTTATAAGTGTTCTTCTACAAGATATTTATGTAATCATTAGAATACAGAATAATACGTCTTATTATTTTGTATTCTAATGATTGCATAAATATATTGTAGAAGAACTCTTATAAGACTCCCGTGTGACCGGCCGCCATTTGTCATATAACCCCAAGAGATGTGTCGTCAATAATGTGGCCCTTTCAACAAGCTGCCATATGTGATCTTCGATGGTAAAAATGGCGTACTGAGCGATAGTGTGACACGGGACCACAATGGCGTTTATACCGTATATATGACATGCGGGAGGATTCATTTTTGAACGGCCCCGATACATCAAACTTAATTTTAGTAATGATCATCAAATGAAAGCTAAACTCCTGGCAGATGTAAAAGTCATATACATATATATATAATTATATATATATATATATATATATATATATATATATATATATATATATATATATATATATATATATATATGCACACACACACATATATATATACACACACATATATACTGTATATATATATATGATGTTGCTGTAATTCTTCTCTGTTCTGGACACTTCCTGGTTGTCTGTTTCCTTTGGACCACAGTACTGGGAGCTTCTAGTTCCGTTTTCCAAACCCTCACTTCTCTATAGCTCTATACAGCACAGAGGTAGCATAACATGCAAAAACGAAACTGAAACCTTCATTCCAGCACAATACAGTCACCTCCCCCCCCCTCCAGGCCAATCTGATGCCCCCAAAAAAGGCTGCCACATCACACACTTTTAGCAGTATGACACACTGCTGGGCTGTTTTGCACAACTCCTGGTTGCGCCACATTTCCTGGGGAGAACAAACCACCACACACTCACTTCTCCTCCGTATAGCTGGATCAATTACTCACCCAGTCCTAGAATGGTTGGGCTTCCTCCCAAGAAATTCCCTTCCGGCTCTGTTCAGGCTATGGCCAACCTCTCTTTGGTAGGCCCCCCAGCTAAGACCTCGATGTCTTCAAAAGCCTCCTCTAGTTTCCTCTCTGCCAGAGGAACTCTACACCCTGCCCCAGGAAGGCTCCTCTCTCTCTGGACCCAAGAGCTCTCCACCCTGCCCCAGGAAGGCTCCTCTCTCTGGACCCAGGAACTCTCCACCCTGCCCCAGGAAGGCTCTTCTCTCTGCACCCAGGAACTCTCCACCCTGCCCCAGGAAGGCTCCTCTCTCTGGACCCAGAAACTTTCCACCCTGCCCCAGGAAGGCTCTTCTCTCTGGACCCAGGAACTCTCCACCCTGCCCCAGGAAGGCTCCTCTCTCTGGACCCAGGAACTCTCCACCCTGCCCCAGGAAGACTCCTCTCTCTCTGGACCCAGGAACTCTCCACCATGCCCCAGGAAGGCTCCTTTCTCTGGACCCAGGAGCTCTCCACCCTGTCCCAGGAAGGCTCCTCTCTCTGGACCCAGGAACTCTCCACCCTGCCCCAGGAAGGCTTCTCTCTCTCTGGACCCAGGAGGAACTCTCCACCATGCCCCAGGAAGGATCCTCTCTCTGGACCCAGGAACTCTCCACCCTGGCTGCCAGGCAGGCCCGGACTGGCCATAGGGCATACCGGGCATATGCCCGGTGGGCCGCGACGGCCCGCGGGCCGGTAGTGGCCCGCGAATGGCCCTTGGCGGCCCGCGAATGGCCCTCGGCGGCCCGCATGTCACTTCTACCCAGAGGTGTACCAAGGCCCTTGGGGCGGACTGGGCTGGGTTGCAAGAATGCATTTGCCCCCTGGGCTGCTCTAATGTCCTGCAAAAAGGCCACTGAGCTGGCCGAGTGCGCCACCTGCCACAAGTTGTGGATTGTCCACTGGCCACGTCACCTGCCATGTCACCTGGCCACGTCACCTGCCACAAGTTGTGGATTGTCCACTTGCCATGTCACCTGGCCACGTCACCTGCCACGTCACCTGGCCACATCACCTGCCACGTCACCTGGCCACATCACCTGCCACAAGTTGTGGATTGTCCACTGGCCACGTCACCTGCCACGTCAACTGGCCACGTCACCTGCCACAAGTTGTGGATTGTCCACTTGCCACGTCACCTGACCACGACACCTGCCACAAGTTGTGGATTGTCCATTTGCCACGTCACCTGCCACAAGTGGATTATGCACTTGCCAAATCACCTGGCCACGTCACCTGCCACAAGTTGTGGATTGTCCACTGGCCACGTCACCTGCCATGTCACCTGGCCACGTTACCTGCCACAAGTTGTGGATTGTCCACTTGCCATGTCACCTGGCCACGTCACCTGCCACGTCACCTGGCCACATCACCTGCCACATCACCTGGCCACGTCACCTGCCACAAGTTGTGGATTATCCACTGGCCACATCACCTGCCACGTCAACTGGCCACATCAATTTTCCACAAGTTGTGGATTGTCCACTGGCCACGTGACCTGGCCACGTCACCTGCCACATCACCTGGCCACGTCACCTACCACAAGTTGTGGATTTTCCACTTGCCACGTCACCTGCTTCAAGTTGTGTATTGTCCACTTGCCATGTCATCTGCCATGTCACCTGGCCATGCCACCTGCCACAAGTTGTGGGTTGTCCACTGGCCACGTCACCTGCCACAAGTTGTGGATTGTCCACTTGCCATGTCACCTGCCACGTCACCTGGCCACGTCACCTGCCACATCACCTGGCCACGTCACCTGCCACAAGTTGTGGAATGTCCACTGGCCACGTCACCTGCCACGTCAACTGGCCACGTCACCTGCCACAAGTTGTGGATTGTCCACTTGAAACATCACCTGCCTCAAGTTGTGTATTGTCCACTTGCCACGTCATCTGCCATGTCACCTGGCCACGCCACCTGCCACAAGTTGTGGATTGTCCACTGGCCACGTCACCTGCCACAAGTTGTGGATTGTCCACTTGCCACATCACCTGCCACGTCAACTGGCCACGTCACCTGCCACAAGTTGTGGATTGTCCACTTGAAACGTCACCTGCCTCAAGTTGTGTATTGTCCACTTGCCACGTCATCTGCCATGTCACCTGGCCACGCCACCTGCCACAAGTTGTGGATTGTCCACTGGCCACGTCACCTGGCCACGTCACCTGCCACAAGTTGTGGATTGTCCACTTGCCACGTCACCTGGCCACGTCACCTGCCACAAGTTGTGGATTGTCCACTTGTCACGTCACCTGCCACAAGTGGATTATGCACTTGCCAAATCACCTGGCCACGTCACCTGCCACAAGTTGTGGATTGTCCACTGGCCACGTCACCTGGCCACGTCACCTGCCATGTCACCTGGCCACGTTACCTGCCACAAGTTGTGGATTGTCCACTTGCCATGTCACCTGGCCACGTCACCTGCCACGTCACCTGGCCACATCACCTGCCACGTCACCTGGCCACATCACCTGCCACAAGTTGTGGATTATCCACTGGCCACGTCACCTGCCACGTCAACTGGCCACGTCAATTGCCACAAGTTGTGGATTGTCCACTGGCCACGTGACCTGGCCACGTCACCTGCCACATCACCTGGCCACGTCACCTACCACAAGTTGTGGATTTTCCACTTGCCACGTCACCTGCTTCAAGTTGTGTATTGTCCACTTGCCATGTCATCTGCCATGTCACCTGGCCACGCCACCTGCCACAAGTTGTGGGTTGTCCACTGGCCACGTCACCTGGCCACGTCACCTGCCACAAGTTGTGGATTGTCCACTTGCCATGTCACCTGGCCACGTCACCTGCCACGTCACCTGGCCACATCACCTGCCACATCACCTGGCCACGTCACCTGCCACAAGTTGTGGATTGTCCACTTGCCACGTCACCTGCCTCAAGTTGTGTATTGTCCACTTGCCATGTCACCTGGCCACGTCACCTGGCCATGTCACCTGCCACATCACCTGGCCACGTCACCTGCCACAAGTTGTGGAATGTCCACTGGCCACGTCACCTGCCACGTCAACTGGCCACGTCACCTGCCACAAGTTGTGGATTGTCCACTTGCCACGTCACCTGCCTCAAGTTGTGTATTGTCCACTTGCCACGTCATCTGCCACATCAACTGGTCATGTCACCTGCCACAAGTTGTGGATTGTCCACTTGCCACGTCACCTGACCACGACACCTGCCACAAGTTGTGGATTGTCCACTTGTCACGTCACCTGCCACAAGTGGATTATCCACTTGCCAAATCACCTGGCCACGTCACCTGCCACAAGTTGTGGATTGTCCACTGGCCACGTCCCCCTCTCTGCATATTAAGTGTTATATTACAGCAGCCTGTGACAGTTTCTTGCCCTCCTAGATGTTATGATGTGGGTTCACACTGGCAAGCTGCAGTTTAGCTGCAGTTCTGGCATGTTACCCTCCAGTCCCATAGACTTCTATTAGGTTGTACATTTTTGCTGCATGTCCTGAAAGTGCACAAAAAGTCCTGCATCTGTGGTGCAATTCCAAAAAATGCAGCAAAAACGCACAATTTCTAATTAGAAGTCTGAGGGACTGGGGCTATGGAAAACCTCCACAGTGGCGGCCTGTCCATTAAGGGCACACAGGCACTGCCCCCTCCATTATGCCACCCCCATATGTAAAATGGATAGATTCATGCCTGACCGGCCACTAAGATGGGGTAAGTGTCGGTCAGACAGCGAGTGGGTGGAGGGTGTGTCACAGTGGCTGCATTTGATGGGACAAAGTGGCTGCATTTGATGGGACAAAGTGGCTGCATTTGATGGGGCACAGTGGCTGCATTTGATGGGGCACAGTGGCTGCATTTGATGGGACAAAGTGGCTGCATTTGATGGGACAAAGTGGCTGCATTTGATGGGGCACAGTGGCTGCATTTGATGGGGCACAGTGGCTGCATTTGATGGGACACAGTGGCTGCATTTGATGGGACACAGTGGCTGCATTTGATGGGGCACAGTGGCTGCATTTGATGGGGCACAGTGGCTGCATTTGATGGGGCACAGTGGCTGCATTTGATGGGACAAAGTGGCTGCATTTGATGGGGCACAGTGGCTGCATTTGATGGGACAAAGTGGCTGCATTTGATGGGACAAAGTGGCTGCATTTGATGGGGCACAGTGGCTGCATTTGATGGGGCACAGTGGCTGCATTTGATGGGGCACAGTGGCTGCATTTGATGGGGCACAGTGGCTGCATTTGATGGGGCACAGTGGCTGCATTTGATGGGACAAAGTGGCTGCATTTGATGGGGCACAGTGGCTGCATTTGATGGGACAAAGTGGCTGCATTTGATGGGACACAGTGACTGCATTTGATGGGGCACAGTGGCCGCATTTGATGGGACAAAGTGGCTGCATTTGATGGGGCACAGTGGCTGCATTTGATGGGACACAGTGGCTGCATTTGATGGGGCACAGTGGCTGCATTTGATGGGGCACAGTGGCTGCATTTGATGGGGCACAGTGGCTGCATTTGATGGGGCACAGTGGCTGCATTTGATGGGGCACAGTGGCTGCATTTGATGGGGCACAGTGGCTGCATTTGATGGGACAAAGTGGCTGCATTTGATGGGACAAAGTGACTGCATTTGATGGGGCACAGTGGCTGCATTTGATGGGACAAAGTGGCTACATTTGATGGGGCACAGTGGCTACATTTGATGGGGCACAGTGGCTGCATTTGATGGGGCACAGTGGCTGCATTTGATGGGACAAAGTGGCTGCATTTGATGGGGCACAGTGGCTGCATTTGATGGGGCACAGTGGCTGCATTTGATGGGGCACAGTGGCTGCATTTGATGTAGCACAGTGGCTGCATTTGATGGGGCACAGTGGCTGCATTTGATGGGGCACAACAGCTGCATTTGATGGGCACAGTGGCTGCATTTAATGGGGCACAGTGGCTGCATATAATGGGGCACAGTGGCTGCATTTGATGGGGCACAATGGCTGCATTTGATGGGGCACAGTGGCTGCATATAATGGGGCACAGTGGCTGCATTTGATGTTTTTGTTCAGTTTGATTGCTTCCCCCCAAAAAAATGTTGAGCACCAGTGTGAGCCAAAAGGCTTGCACTCACAGATACTCCACTGAAAAGTTATCAATTCTCATGTCACTTTTCAGAGGCATTTGACAGACAGTAAGGAGGTGATGCCTAATTTCCTCCCTGCCTGTTTTAACCTCAGCCAGTCCCTCCAGATATTTCACTTTGTACTCCACCTTATTTTCATTACTCTTTATAGGTATTAGATGTTCTCTCACCTTATTCTTTGCACATCTAATACATAATGAGAGTTCTGGAAATAAGGTGGAGTTCAAAGTGAATTTCTAAACCTAAGTTGAGAACCCCTTTCAGAAGATTTGAGGATATTATTAAACTCAGAGACTGGTGGACTTAGGCCATCATAGATTGAAAATCTGCCAGTTCAGCAGAAATTTCAACCTTTCAATGTGCAGACTGGTTATACAGACTCCGATCTATCAACTGACTTCAGTACAACAATGGGAAATGTCCAACGATTTCTCTCTATTCCAGCAATGTGGAGTGATTTCTCTCTCTGTGCCACAAATGTGGAGCAGTCTCTCTCTCTGTGCGGGCATCCCATCATTAACCCCCGCCGCGTATACCCCCCCCCCCCCCCCCCCGGGCTGCTCAGTCTAAAATGCCCGGGCCTATTTTTTGTCCCAGTCCGGGCCTGCTGCCAGGCCTCCGAATATGTATGGGCTCTCCCTCCACCTTCTGGACACACCTCCACAAAGATTGGCTGGAGTTCAATAAATAATCAGGCTGGCTCTCCCTCCCACTATCCTTCTAGAAGTCTCTAGAAGACAAGAGGAGTAGCAGAACTGCAGTCTGTGAGACACTGAACAACCCTAAGTAATCAACCCCTGCTACACTGATTGCAGAGGAGCTAACTATATTTAACTAGCAACCTACTCTGAACTAGGACTTGCAACAGTTTAAAAACTTACCATATATTTTAAATAATTATGTCAGGCCATTTCCGACAGAAAAAGTCAGATGGGAGCTTTTCGTCGGATATTCCGACCGTGTGTATGCCCCATCGGACTTTTTCTGTTCTGAATTTCCGATGGACTAAGATAGAGAGCAGGTTCTCTATTTTTCCATCTGAGATTCCGACGGAGGTTTGCCCGTTGAAAAGTCCGACCGTGTGTATGCTGCATTAGGGTCAGTCTACAAAAGTCTACTGTCTACATTTTCCATTTATTTTAGCCATAGGGTTGACTAATGTTTCTAAAGACTGATATCTTCGATCCATGACTAACCTTAGCCACCATACTGTATATTTCATGTCTCTTAATCTAAAAAACATGACCTAATGGGGTTATTTGAGGAAACATGTGAGACATTCTTCTCTAGATCAAGAATAGTGCATCTGTTGATCTTTCACCTTTACGTTTTATATATGTACATCATCTTTTATTAATAACGACTTTCCCAAAGTACTCAAAATCCCTTCTTTTCTCTTTGACCATCAAGGCCACTTTTTTTTTTTCTTCGGCACACCTGTTTGTCAGTGTACGTTTCCCATCTTTTCAACCTTGAAATAAATCATGTTTGTGCCGAATTCTCTTATTTGGAAGGATGTTGCAAATATAGTGTTACATTCCTCCCCCTTTTCGAAATGTTCAAGAGGAACTACAAAAAAGAAACAAAGAAAATGTCATCATGATGTCGGCTCTCTCTGACTTTGAAAAATCTGCTGAATCATTATATGAGACAGCAACAAGATTTAAACAAATGGTAAGGCCTGCACCGAGAGGTCCAGTGAGGGTTTTGTGGCCTATTTGATGATTAGAATCTCCTGTTCTGCCCTTGATTTATCATGTTCATATGAATATGAACGATGAGAAGAGGGATTGGAGTTGAATCTCTTCCATACTTTTATCACTCAGGGTCTGAAGAGGGCTAAATTATTACACGAAACTTGGAACACATAGACGTTACTTGTCAATGAGGTGGTTTTGATTCCTCTTGAATTTTTTTTTTTTTTTTGGGGGGGGGGGGGGGGGGGCAGAAAAAGAATAGACAAGGGTTGAAGTTGCGATTGATGGGTCTGTGGGACCAAGCTGGGTTTTGTCATTGACTGGCCATATACATGGATGCCCTGAGATAAGCACTGATAGGAGAAATGGATACTTGATCAATGTGATGGACCACCTGGCACTCCACCTGAGTGTAGGGTGACCATGTGTCCCGGATTGCCCGGGACAGTCCCGCATTTTGCAGGTCTGTCCCGGGCACCTTCATTCCAGGACAATACAGTGTCCCGGAATGAAAATGACACAGACACCCCCCCCCCCCCCCGGGCCAATCTCATGCCCCCAAAAAAGGCCACCAGATCACCGCTTTACTCACTTGCCCTGGCCGGGAATGCCTGGAGGAGCACAATCCCCGCCCCCTGCTTGTGAATGGAGAAATCATAAATCCCGCCTCTTGTGTCCAATCACTGTGCTGTCATTCCTTACAGCACAAGCTGATTTTTGGGAATGGGGGTGTCCCTGAATGGTAGTTTGGAAATGTGGTCACCCTACCTGGGTGCCTCCACCGAACGGTGCCTCCTGCCCTCCAAACCCTTACAGTAGACCGATGGCTAATACCAGCCCTTTACCCCATGTTGCACATATGCTGAAAGTATGGCCAATAATTCCAATGTGCGAAAGGAGCGGGCCGGTGAAACCAGAAGTGTTTTTATTAAAACGTTTCTGCAATGAAACAAGAACCTTCAGACTGATAGACTGGGTAGCAACAGCTATTGTGTTCATACCAAATAATACACATCTATATCTATAATAATAACATTCACATATACAGGAATAACGTCCTCATAGAAAATAATAAACAATTGCGCATGTGCTGATATGTTAATTAATCACACAGCAGCCTTTACTGATCACAGGGATGTAAATTAAATCACTTTCACCCTGTTTATAGCCTTAAATATATTCCCTCTTACCTGCAATGACACAAACATATGACCTTCAGACTAATAGACTGGGTAGCAACAGCTATTGTGTCCCAAACCAGAAACAAAGGCCAGTCTTTTGGTTCCCCTGCTATTAGCAATGGTTCCATTAGAATGTGCTTTCTGTCAAATAGGCTTTTTATGTTGAGATCTACTGGTGTTTTATTAGAAATGCCATGAGTTTTACTTTCTCCATTAGCAGAACTATAATCTTTTTTTTTTTAAGGGGTACCTGATTTTGACCTTACATACATATACAAGATGTAGAGGTAAAAACCAAAGGAATGACTTTATTGAACAGAAATACAGTTTTTTTTTACACTTCAAAACTAGGGGCAGCAACCACATGAACAATAAAAACAAATATTACGTAACCATTGTGGGGTGGTTACCCCAATGTGTAATTAGGTAAAGTTGACACAAAACGAATCACATCTCCAGGAGGATTAGCAAACAGACACAAAACAATAGGTTACTGAATTAATAAGGAGAATTCACACCTAAGAGGAACACAATGGAGAAATTACACAATGGGAGAAAGACACTTAACAGTAAACACATAACACCTTTATGAACAGATTACACAAAAAAAAAAAAAAGATTTGACTGTATACCACCAAATAATCCAGCATGAATTTATTGGTACATGAAAGTCATAATGACTGCCACCACGACAAGGATACGGAAGAGGTGACGCGTTTCACACTTGACTAGTGCTTCTTCAAAACCTTGAAGAAGCACTAGTCAAATGTGAAATGCGTCACCTCCTCTATTACTACCTCTACTGGGCTCTACTCCACTGTAAGGGGGCTCTTCAGTACTGACTACCAATGTTTAGAGGTTTATGTGTGTCTGTGAGACACTTATGGGACAAAGTTAAAGGTTGGTACAATGACTGTGGCATATGTGTGTAGTGCCCAAATGCACCCCTGGTGTGGACCCTGGAACTCTAGTGCATAGATCTCATAAACAGTTTGCCTAGGTCAGTGGTCTCCAAACTGTGGCCTGGGGGGGCAGGTGCTGCCCTTTGCCTCTATCCAGCCCTTGGGACACTATTCCTCCCACTGACACCAATAATGGGGCATAATTCCTGCAACTGACAACAACAACAACAACAACAACAGGGCACTATTCCTCCCACTGACACCAACGATGAGGTTACATAGTTACATAGTAGGCAAGGTTGAAAAAAGACACAAGTCCATCAAGTCCAACCTATGTGTGTGATTATATGTCAGTATTACATTGTATATCCCTGTATGTTGTGGTCATTCAGGTTCTTATCTAATAGTTTTTCAAAACTATCGATGCTCCCCACTGAGACCACCAGCCGTGGAAGGGAATTCCACATCCTTGCCGCTCTTACAATAAAGAACCCTCTACGTAGTTTAACCACTTCCCGACCGCCGCATGTAAATGTACGTCCACAGAATGGCACGTACAGGCAAATTGGCGTACATGTACATCCTTGCCTTCTAGCGGGTGGGGGCTCCGATCGGGGAGTCGGATACATGCGGCGGTCGGATTCCCGCGGGGAGCGATCCGGGACGACGGCGCGGCTATTCGTTTATAGCCGCTCCGTCGCGATCGCTCCCCGGAGCTGAAGAACGGGGAGAGCCGTATGTAAACACGGCTTCCCCGTGCTTCACTATGGCGCTGCATCGATCGAGTGATCCCTTATATAAGGGAGACTCGATCGATGACGTCAGTCCTACAGCCACACCCCCCCTACAGTTGTAAACACACACTAGGTGAACCCTAACTCCTACAGCGCCCCCTGTGGTTAACTCCCAAACTGCAACTGTCATTTTCACAATAAACAATGCAATTTAAATGCATTTTTTGCTGTGAAAATGACAGTGGTCCCAAAAATGTGTCAAAATTGTCCGAAGTGTCTGCCATAATGTCGCAGTCACGAAAAAAATCGCTGATCGCCGCCATTAGTAGTAAAAAAAAAAATTATTAATAAAAATGCAATAAAACGATCCCCTATTTTGTAAACGCTATAAATTTTGCGCAAACTAATCGATAAACGCCTATTGCGATTTTTTTTACCAAAAATAGGTAGAAGAATACGTATCGGCCTAAACTGAGGAAAAAAAAAACATTTTTATATATGTTTTTGGGGGATATTTATTATAGCAAAAAGTAAAAAATATTGAATTTTTTTCAAAATTGTCGCTCTATTTTTGTTTATAGCGCAAAAAATAAAAACCGCAGAGGTGATCAAATACCACCAAAAGAAAGCTCTATTTGTGGGGAAAAAAGGACGCCAATTTTGTTTGGGAGCCACGTCGCACGACCGCGCAATTGTCTGTTAAAGCGACACAGTGCCGAATCGCAAAACCTGGCCTGGGCATTTAGCTGCCTAAAGGTCCGGGGCTTAAGTGGTTAAGGTTAAACCTCTTTTCTTCTAATTTTAATGAGTGGCCACCTGTCTTGTTAAACTCCCTTCTGCAAAAAAAGTGTTATCCCTATTGTGGGGTCATCAGGATGGTATTTGTAAATTGAAATCATATCCCCTCTCAAGCATCTCTTCTCCAGAGAGAATAAATTCAGGGCTCGCAACCTTTCCTCATAACTAAGGTCTTCCAGACCCTTTACTAGATTTGTTGCCCTTCTTTGTTCTCGCTCCATTTTCAGTACATCCTTTCTGAGGACTGGTGCCCAGAACTGGACAGCATACTTCAGGTGTGACCGGACCAGAGTCTTATAGAGCGGGAGGATTATCATTTTATCTCTGAAGTTGATCCCCTTTTTAATGCATGCCAATACTCTGTTTGCTTTGTTAGCAGAATCTTGGCATTGCATGCCATTACTGAGCCTATCATCTACTAGGACCCCAAGGTCCTTTTCCATCCTAGATTTCCCCAGAGTTTCTCCCCCCAGTGTATAGATTGCATTCATATTTTTGCCACATGTACTAAGGGCAGGGGATGTTTGAATTGTTTAATCCCACTGATGCCAGGACAGTTTCTACTCCCGATGGCCACAGTCCAGCCCTCCCAAAAGTCTGAAGGACTGGCCCATTGTTTAGAACATTTGTAGACCCCCTGCCCTAGGTCATAATAAAAAACTGGCAGGTGGTTTTACTCCCGGCATCTACCAAAATCTAAAATATCACTTTTGAGTGGGCTGACCCTTGAAGGCCTATGTGCACAAGCCTACAGAGGTACTGGTAAATGTTTTCTGTCATCTAAGGCCTCGTACACACGACCGAACATGTCTGCTGAAACTGGTCCGCGGACCAGTTTCAGCAGACATGTTCGGTCGTGTGTACGGCCGAGCGGACAAATGTCCGGCGAATCGGACAGGTTTCCAGCGGACAAATGTTTCTTAGCATGCTAAGAAACATGTCCGCTGGAAGCCTGTCTGTCCGACATGTTTGGTCGTCTGTACGACTCACCGGACATGTCCGCTCGGCCGAAAGCCCTTGCATGCGTCGAAGTGATTCGACGCATGCGTGGAAGCATTGACCTTCCAGGGTCGTGCACGTCGCCGCTTCATCGTCGCGGCCACGTCGCGACACGTCACTGCGTTTGTTTTTCTCTGGGATTTTGGTCTGATGGTGTGTACAGCCATCAGACCAAAATCCGGCAGCGGACATGTCCGATGAAAACGGTCCGCGGACCGTTTTCATCGGACAGATCCGCAGGTGTGTACGGGGCCTAAGACATTGAAGTCACACTTCCCCTTTGTAGAACGATGCTTTATGTGCACAGTTGTTGATCACTGACCCAGAAATCGAGATAATAATACTTCAGAAATCCACCTTTTTCGAGTTTCCCCCTAAGAATACTGATCAGAAATAAATGCAGATATTAATGACTTTTTTTTTTTCCTGAAGTCCAAAAAAAAACCTTTTTTGCAGCTGTGCTACATATCACTTTTCTAAACTGTTTTCCACTTAAACAATTTTATTTCCATCCCGACTCCTGCTTTTCTGTAGCAGCACAATAGATGTGGTTATTTAGTCCGATACGCAGACTTCCTGGAGACCCTAAAAAAAAAAAAAGAAAAAAAAAAATCACTTTTAGAAGTATTTTCTTTCAACTTGGGCCGTATGAACGTGTAATTCCAACACTTATTTAAAACAGCTGGATATTAATGTCCGTTGTTAGGGCTTGCCTGTATTGTTGAGAGCCAGAACAGGTAGTCAAAAGTGGCAAGTGGGAAAATTATCAGCATCTGTGCTTCCTGTGTATTATCTCAAAAAAACAAGGCCCCCAGTGGGACGGACTAATACCGCTTGCATTAGCCAACTTTTGAAAACCTTTGGGGGATGGATCTGGAGCATAAACCCTGGTAGGATACGGTTTATGGCTCAGAGGTTTGGAAAGAATCAATTGGGGAGGTCCACTTCCTGGCAGAACACCGACAGAAATTCCCCAACCTTTAAGCAAACATGCGGAATTTTGACTTTTTTTTTTTTGCAATAGTGCTTGAGATAGAAGGTTACTTCTTGAATAAGGAGCCAAAACCCTGTTCTGTAGTGCATTAATGGCGGAAATATGGACTTTGGCAGGCTGATTTATTAAGGCTGGAGCGAAGAAAGCTGCGGTGAGAGCAGAGCTGGTTCTGCTTTCATTAGAAACAAGGGATTGGTTGCTTAAGGCAACAAATGCACTCTGGCTACAAATTTTTGGTACTTATTAGTCGGCTCCTTGGGGACTTGCTTGTTGCTGTCATTACCGGTAGTATTGTTATTTGAACACTAGGGATAAGCAAGGTGATTTCGGCAAAATTGCGCCAATGTGGAAACTGCATTTCAGTTCGCTTCTTAGACAAAGTTTACTTTTACAAATACAGTTGAACCTCGGATTACGCACAGAGGGCCAGATTCACGTAGATCAGCGGATCTTTAGATCCGCGTGATCTATCTGATTTAAGATACCCTGCCACAAGTTTGAGAGGCAAGTGGGTAATTCACAAACCACTTACCTCCAAACTTGCGGCGGCGTATCGCAAATCCCCCGGCGGAATTCAAATTCCGCGGCTAGGGGGAGTGTACTATTTAAATCAGGCACGTCCCCGTGCCGATTTAAATGAGCATGTGCAGGCCGTGAATTTACCCGGCGTGCATTGCTCCCACTGACGTCACTAGGACGTCAGTGGTTTTGACGCTTATTTAAACGACGTCCATCCGTATTACAGAACGATTTACGCAAACAACGTAAAAAAATTCAAAAGCGACGCAGGAACGACGGCTATACTTAACATTGGCTGCGCCTCATAGAAGCAGGGGTAAGTATACGCCGGGAAAGCCGCTACGGAAACGTCGTAACAACACTGCGTCGGGTCCGCGTACGTTCGTGAATTCGCGTATCTCGCTGATTTACATATTATTCAACGCAAATCAGCGGGGGAACGCCCCCCGCGCCATTTTTAAATTACAAATAAGATCCGATGGTGTAACACAGTTACACCTGTCGGATCTTAGCCATATCTATACGTAACTGATTCTATGAATCAGGCGCATAGATACGACCAGTTTAAGTCAGAGATACGACGGCGTATCAGGAGATACACCGTCGTATCTCTTTGTGAATCTGGCCCATAATCCGTTCCAGGAGTATGCTCATAATCCAAAGTACTCGCATATCAAAGTGAGTTTTCCCATTGAAGTCAATGGAAACGAAAATAATTTGTTCCGCATTGACTTCAATGGCATGCAATACCGAATGCGGCCAGAGGTGGGGGGCGCCAGAGAGCGCCGAAAACAGCCGATAAGGCACGAGGACACTTCAGCTCGTTTCCTGCACCCCCATACCTCAGGCTAAATGAGGTACTGCAGGCCAATATTCGGCTTTTCTCGCCTCCTGTACCCCCGTACCTCAGGCCAAATGAGGTACTGCAGGCCTATTTTCGGCTCTGCTTGGCTTCTGCGCCCCCGTACCTCAGGCTAAATGAGGTACTGCAGGTCTATTTAGCTTGAATTCTGCTCGCCTTGCGAGTCAACACTCGCAAACCGAGTCAGATTTTTTTTTTAAAAGTTGCTCGCAAATAAAAACGCTCTCAAACCAAGTTACTCTTAAATCGAGGTTCCACTGTAAAATAAAAAATAAAAAATTAATGCAGGAATGTGGTTAACAACAACCAGGGTGACTGTAACATTTGGCCAGTGGAACAAAAATTGTTCATTTTTTTAGTACTCCCAGACCAGCGACGTACCCGTACATCACTGGATTTTGGATGGTTATACCGGGATGATCACCCGAGAACCGTTTTTTAGAGCTGGCGATCAGCTCTCTTGTAAAAGCAATTCTAGCGGTTAACTATGATATGGAAATTTGGCTGTGCGCTGTGTGTAAACCATATATCCTGTGCTAATAAGCACACATTCTGTCTAATGATATAGTGCATCTTACCTATCACTCTATTTCCCGTAAATCCCCAAGTAAACAGACATCAGCACAGCTTTCATTCTCAGCATCATGCTCTTCTGGGCCCCTCCCCAGCACCGCACTTGGTTTCTATTCAAACACAACAAAAGCAATGACCAACAGGAAGTGATGGCTCCAACAGCCAATCGCTTCCTCCATGGAAAATGACATCACAGGAAATGACCTCCACACAGGAAATTACCTCACAGGAAATCCTTCCAAAAGGATGAGTTTATACAAACAACCAATGATTAGTGGCTAGGGGAGTCTTATGGGCGTGTCTGGGCAGGGACAGCATGTATGCTTTACCTGGAAGCCATGTTCTTCAACTAAGCAAAGGAAGCCGCATGGCTAACAAACATGAACTCTGTTCCTGACCATAACAACTCAAAGACTCCCGTATTACCGCTGGTATGAATCCTTATTGTGCGTTGTCTCTCTTTCTCACCTCCCCCCCCCCCCCTCTTGCATTGGCTGAAGATGTCTGATGGGTGAGGAGGGTGCCCTGGAAGTGGTGCTGATCACCTGTGTGCTAGATCCGTGCATTTTCTGCAGCCATTTTTCTTGCTTGAATGCTTGAATTATTTTTCCCATTATGGGGGTGAGTGGGGCCTCATGTCTAAGTTTTGCCTAAGGCTCCATTCACACCTAGGCAGACAAATTCGTAGCGTTTTGTCGCCGCAAATCGCGGTACAAATAGCAGCGTTTTGTACCGCGATTTGCGGCGACAAAACGCCGGTATTGTCCGCCTAGGTGTGCCCCAGATTGACCCCCTCTATGGAGATGGTTCCCATCTCCTAGCCGAACGCCGAAAGCCGCCTGAAAAAAAGGTCCGGGACCTTTTTTCAGGCGGCAGGCGTCCGGCGTTCAGCGTGGAGATGTGAACCATCTCCATAGAGGGACATGTGTTTTCATCCCTCTGGCGGCAGCGGCGTAGCACTACAGGCGTTAAAAACGCCTAGATGTGAATGGGGGCTAAGTCCTCACAAAGCCTAGAGCCGCCTCTAATGGAAGGTTATCTGCAGGTGTACGCTACACGTCCTGCCATGTGCTGATCAGACACACAGAAAGATCCCCCCCATAACCGATAATGTCCTTGCAGAGTGAACATATCCCCCCAGACGATCGTTCTGTGCATCGCACAGGGGCCCTTCGCTGGCGGACATATCCTCACTCTGCAAACACCTCTCTCCAACCTCAGTAAGTTTTCCACTACTAGGCAGGACTCAACCAGCGTAAGGCCTCGTATACACGATAGGATAGCCAGAGGACAACGGTCTGAAGGACCGTTTTCATCGGTCAACACCGATCGTTTGTGGGCCCCATAGGTTATTTAACCTTTGTTTAAAAAAATAGGAACTTGCTTTAAAATTTAACCGATGGACGCCTAACCGATAGGTCAAAACCGATCGTTAGTAGGCACGACCATCGGTTAAAAATCCACCCATGCTCAGAATCAAGTCAACGCATGCTTGGAAGCATTGAACTTAGTTTTTTTATGCACGTCGTTGTGTTTTACGTCACCGCGTTCTGACACAATCGTTTTTTTAACTGATGGTGTGTAGGCACGACGGACCATCAGTTAGCTTCATCGGTTAACTTATGACAACGGTCCTTCAGACCGTTGTCCTCTGGTTAACCTATTGTGTGTACGAGGCCTTAGTCTGCCCCAGTCAGCTCTTTAGAGCGGGCTGCGGGAGTACTAACACTGGGAGACACTCTGATAATACATATTAAATACATCTTCATAAAATTTCCACAACAACTAGTGGCTGGATTGTATAATGGAGATTTGTGAGATTTTTTGGGTGCATATTAAATCAGTAGAAAAAATGTATTAAAAAGTTTACATTTTATTAATACATAAAAACAGCACAGTTGCATTAGAAAAGACTCATACAGTACAGTCCTTAAAGGTACAGCACCAGGGTGGGTTTTCTGACATGTTTTGCCCTAAAATGGGGCTTCCTCAGGGGACAATGTCCAAATTAATATCAGCGCCTTCCCAAAATATATTGCAGTTGATGATGGTTCAGGGGGTCAAGCAGACACCATAAGACCAAAGATTGAACTGCAGACAATCACAGGAGGCAAGAATAGACCAGAGAGTCTAGTTTGCAAAAAAAACGTTTTCAGCTGGAAACCACGAGGAGAGACATACAGGACCTCCGATCATGTGCTGAGTGTCCCCAAATAGGAGTTTCTCATCCTCCATGTTTTTTTTCAAACTAGACTCTGGTACTTTCACTTCCTGATTCCCTTACTGAAGATGCCGGCGCCTCCACCCGGAGTCGAGGGACAGATTGGCTTCAGGAGAGGTCACCGTGAGCGCCCTGGACAGGTAAGTGTCCTAGTATTAAAAGTCAGCAGCTGCAGTATTTGTAGCTGCTGACTTTTAATTTAAATTTTTATTTTCGGCGGAACTCTTTAACCACTTAAGCCCCGGACCAATATGCTGCTAAATGCCCAAAGGCGTTTTTACAATTCGGCACTGCGTCGCTTTAACAGACAATTGCGCGGTCGTGCGACGTGGCTCCCAAACAAAATTGATGTCCTTTTTTCCCCACAAATAGAGCTTTCTTTTGGTGGTATTTGATCACCTCTGCGGTTTTTATTTATTGTGCTATAAACAAAAATAGAGCGACAATTTTGAAAAAAATTCAATATTTTTTACTTTTTGTTATAATAAATATCCCCCAAAAACATATATAAAAAATGTTTTTCCTCAGTTTAGGCCAATACGTATTCTTCTATCTATTTTTGGTAAAAAAAATCGCAATAAGCGTTTATCGATTGGTTTGCGCAAAATTTATAGCGTTTACAAAATAGGGGATAGTTTTTTTTTTTTTTTTTTTTACTACTAATGGCGGCGATCAGCGATTTTTTCGTGACTGCGGCATTATGGCGGACACTTCGGACAATTTTGACACATTTTTGGGACCATTGTAATTTTCACAGCAAAAAATGCATTTAAATTGCATTGTTTATTGTGAAAATGACAGTTGCAGTTTGGGAGTTAACCTCAGGGGGCGCTGTAGGAGTTATGTTTCACCTAGTGTGTGTTTACAACTGTAGGGGGGTGTGGCTGTAGGTGTGACGTCATAGATCGAGTCTCCCTATAAAAGGGATCACTCGATCGATACGCCGCCATAGTGAAGCATACGGCTCTCCCCGTTCTTCAGCTCCGGGGAGCGATCGCGACGGAGCGGCTATAAACGAATAGCCGCGCCGTCGTCCCGGATCGCTCCCCGAGGGAATCCGACCGCCGCATGTAGCGGAAGGGGTCCCGATCGGACCCCCGACCCGCGGAAAGGCGGGGACGTACCTGTACGCCCATTTGCCTGTACGTGCCATTCTGTGGACGTACATATACATGCGGCGGTCGGGAAGTGGTTAAAATGTGGGATTTTCTTTTACTTTCACTTTTGGTGATAATGGTAAACAGGATAAATAGAGAGGGTGAATCTCCCTAACAGGGGGCACAGACGCCAATAAAAACCTGACAGGTGTTCTAATCCCTCTCTACTCTATACAAAAATGTTTTTGCCTTTGGCTAGACCTTAAAATATATGTTTTTTTTAAATATAGTTATATTTTTTTTTATTTACTAAATTTCAGGTAATATTTTCCATCTCTGCGGCTTCATGGGGCCTGAAAGCTATCAGCCAGAGAATGTTCAAGATGAAGAAAGAGGACTGAGACTTCACAGAGTGTCAACACGACTAGAGACTGCTACTCCATGCTCTAAAAGAGCCATAGATGGTCTTGTGAAACAAATAATGATGGTACAGCATCAGCACTTCACCTCGCGACATCTCTGCACTGTCATCACAGGGTTATCCGGTGAAATTCCATGTTAATAATTGACAAATTGTGCCCAATGAGCATTTTAATTTTTGGTACCGAGAATTGCATTTAATATTTTTAACTGTATATAGAATTGATACTTCAATAAAAAAAAAAAAAAAAAAAAAATTCTTTTTTTCTATAACTCAAAAAAGTATTTTGCTACTGTACAGAGGTAAATTGAGAAGGCAAAGTAGAATATGAATAGATCTTTAATATATGAATTTCATTGGTAATGCAAGCTTCCCCTTTGGGGAGACGTCCAGGTGAGTGTGCAGGCTGTGTGTACCTAATAAAAGCACCCACCTCTGGGCCCAGGGGTCTCCAAACTGTGGCCCGAGGGCCAGATGTGGCCCTTTGCTAGTCTTTATGCGGCCCTTGGGGCACTATTCCTCCAACTGATATGAGGCACTATTCCTTCCGCTGACACCAACAAGGGGGCACTATTTCTTCTACTGATACCAATGATGGGATACTATTCATCCTACTCAGGGGCGGACTGACCATTCGGGCACTCAGGCCCGGATTTCCCACAAGGCCACTGAAGCCAGGCCTTGGGGCGGCAGGGCGCCAAGGGGCGGCAGTGGCATGGTGTCCCCCGACGTACAGTAACATACAGTTAAGGGCGGTAAGTTATGGGGGAATACGCTCGCTCGTTAACAAGTGATTGCGGCGATGTCGCCGAAATCACTTGTAAAATGTGTGCTCTCGTCCGTCCTCCCCTCTCCCCCACCCCACATATCTCTCTTTGCTGGCTCTGTCTTCGGGACTCCCCCCTCCCCCCGGCCATTGAGTCTGTCTCCTGTCCCTGCTGCCGATGTACACAGAGAGAGGGGAGAGCTGTGCTCTTCCCATCTCAGCTGTGACAGGAGTTCTAGCACAGTGCTAGGACTCCTGTTTTGGAGGTGACAGGGTCAATAAAGAGAACATGTCAAGTGAAAAAAATTGATAAAAAATAAATAAATAATAAGAAATAATAATTAAATTAATAAAATAAAAATGTAATGAATAAGGAAAATAATAAGAAAATTATACAAAAATTAATAGAAGTAACCGACAAGCTACAAAAAAAGTGGTAAAAAATAAATAAAAAATATTTGAACTAACCGTGCCGCCCATTCTCCGTTGATTTAGGGGAGGGGGTTCGGTTGGCAGAGAGGGGGTGCATTGCGGAACCTGGCCTTGGGGCAGCAGGGAGAGCAAATCCGGCCCTGCGGGCACTCGGGCACTGCCCGATGGCCCCATGCCACTAGGGGGCCCCATCAAGGTTGCCAGCCTCAGTAAAACCAGGGACAGTATGTAAAAATCTGTGTTTTTAAAAAAAATCCCAAGATTATAGCTGCCCCGCCTCTCCAGTACCTTTTCAGTGTGTGTCTGTGTATTCTGTGTGTATGTATACTGTGTATATTGTGTGTCAGTGTGTATACTGTGTATGTATACTGTATGTGTGAGTGTGTATACTGTGTGGCCCCATAATCTATTGCCTGGGGGCCCCATAATCTCCTATTGCCCGGGGGCCCCATAATCTCCTATTGCCCAGGGGCCCCATAGTCTCCTATTTCCTGAGGGCCCCATGAGTTGTCAGTCTGTCCCTGCTCCTACTGATAGGGTCCCTACTCCTCCTCCTACTGACCCCCAACCCTGAGGCTGCATTTATTCTCACTGGTGCTGGGCCCGGGACATTTTCTGCACCCACTAGCCACAATCTGGCCTTTCCTAAAGTCTGAAGGACAATAAAGTGGGTGGCCCTTTGTTTGAAAAGTTTGGAGACCCCTGGCCTAGAGGGTTTGACCTTCTTGCAAGCTATGGGCTAGATTCAGGTACAGTTACGCCGGCGTATCAGTAGATACGCCGTCGTAACTCTTAATCTACGCTGTCGTAAATTTAAGCGTATTCTGGAAACCAGATATGCTTAAATTAGGCTAAGATACGAGCGGCGTAAGTCTCCTACGTCGTCGTATCTTAGGATGCATATTTACGCTGGCCGCTAGGTGGCGCTTCCGTTGAGTTCGGCGTAGAATATGCAAATGAGCTAGATACGCCGATTTAGAAACGTACGTGCGCCCGGCGCATTTTTTTTACGTCGTTTACGTAAGGCTTTTTCCGGCGTAAAGTTAGTCGAACAAATAGCTGGCCTAGCCAATGTTAAGTATGGCCGTCGTTCTCGCGTCGAAATTTGAACATTTTACGTTGTTTGCGTAAGTCGTCCGTGAATGGGGCTGGACGTAACCAATACGTCCTTGCGATGTACTTTGGAGCAATGCACACTGGGATATGTCCATGCGCCGTTCGTGAAAAACGTCAATCACGTCGGGTCACGAGTCATTTACATAAAACACGCCCCCCTGTTCCACATTTGAATTAGGCGCGCTTAGGCCGGCCCATTTACGATACGCCGCCGTAATTTAGGAGGCAAGTGCTTTGTGAATACAGCACTTGCCTCTCTGACTTACGGCGGTGTAGCGTATATGCGACATACGCCGACATACCTGAATCTAGCCCTATGTGTTTGGAGGCCATGTGCCTGAAGTAGTCCTATTCCAGAGTCAGAGTTGGAATGGAGATACAGAAGAACCTCCTGTTTTGTGACTGCATTCCTCCAGTGGAAGCTGTAAGCTTCTGGATGCTGAGATCCACCCAGAAACCGCTAGCCAAAAATTCAGTAATAGCCTTGGATAAAGTTGGGTTTCCTGTTTTCTCCTGTCCTCTACTTTGACGTTCCAATTAAAAAGTTTGGATATAAAATCAAGGGTTGGGCATGCTTTTATTACATACTACAAGAGAACTGCTCGGGAACAAGGTATTGTTAGGATGGGGTCAAGACCAAGTCCTTTCAAAGTGACACGCTGTAGAAAAGAATCATTATTAGGTCCCGAATCTCCAGCTTAGGGGAGGCTTAGGAATCCTAGTCGCTGCAAGAGTTAGGCCTCGTACACACGACCGAGAAACTCGACGGGCGAAACACATCGAGTTCCTCGTCGAGTTCCTTGTTGGACTTGTTCCGAGGCTCGACGGGCTTGCTGTGCGTACACACGTAATAGACAACAATTTACTCGTTCTCCAGCGTGGTGACGCTCACCACGTACGACGGCACTATAAATGGGAGGTTTGAATTCTTTGGCGCCACCCTTGGGGCTGCTTTTGCTGATATCGTGTTTCCGCGTGTTAGTAAAAGTTTGGTGAGTGACGATTCGCGTTTTCATTCGTCGTGCTTTCATATCGTTTTCTGCCGTTCAGTTTGTGCTTGTGGGATCGTAGCTTGTTTATCGGGACGTGCGGTCAGGTCGTATTGTTTTACATTGCGGTTCTGTGCGCTCGTTTTAGATTTTCAGTGCGTTCTTCCTAGCACTTGCTGTTCTTCAGTGCGGTCTGATTGTGCGGTCTGATTACACGGTCGTTTCTAGCCATGTTGCAGGCACCTGATCGTCGTAGGCGACTTCGTGCTATGCAAATGTATGGTTCAGGTCTTGTTGCTTTAGACCTAGACCCAGCCATGAACAGGGTGAGGAGGAGTTCATGGACCAAGAATTGGTTGCTCCGTAGGAACCAATTCTGTCATATGCCTCTGCTGCGGGAGATCCAGGAAAATAATCCTGTAGATTACAGGAATTTTCTGAGGATGTCTGATCCTGTCTTTCAGCAGCTGTTGGCTTTGGTGTCGCCTTATATTACCAGGCAGGACACTGTTATGCGGGAAGCCATCAGCGCTGAACAGAGGCTAGTTGCCACCTTACGGTATCTGGCAACTGGGAGAAGCTTGCAGGACTTAAAGTTCTCGACGGGCATCTCCCCCCAGGCTCTGGGCCTCATAATCCCAGATACCTGTTCTGCCATCATCCAGGTTCTGCAGGATGACTATATGAGGGTAAGTTTTCTCCTTTAAGATCACATGTAATGTTTTTAATGTATGCTAATGTATTGTAATTATTCCCTTCCTCCCTACTTACCATGCTTGTAATGTACTGTGAATGTCCCCTTTGCCCCCATGCATGCTCTAAGCTCTTATTGATGTCCCTTTTTAAGGCCCACCTGCCTATTTCCCTTCACTTACCTCCCCAGCATGCTATCCTGGGCCCTAACACACCTAGCCTAGTCACTTTACAATGTATTGTGTTATATCCATTGTAATGTTCCCCCCCCACCTCCAAAATGTGTATTAAAGTGTAGGTTCACCCAGAAAAAGTTGAACAAATATTGGTGAACCTAGACTTTAATAGTCATTTTGGAGAGGGCTAGATGAGTTTGGGAGTTTCATGGCTGAAAAAAAAAAAGGAACTCCCAAACTCATCTAGCCCTCTCCAAAATGTGTATTAAAGTGTAGGTTCACCCAGAAAAAGTTGAACAAATATTGGTGAACCTAGACTTTAATAGTCATTTTGGAGAGGGCTAGATGAGTTTGGGAGTTTCATGTGTAAAAAAAAAAAAGGAACTCCCAAACTCATCTAGCCCTCTCCAAAATGTGTATTAAAGTGTAGGTTCACCCAGAAAAAGTTGAACAAATATTGGTGAACCTAGACTTTAATAGTCATTTTGGAGAGGGCTAGATGAGTTTGGGAGTTTATGAATAATTTTTTTTTTTTTTTTTTTTATCTCCCAAATTTGATCATTGATCCATCAGAGGGGGTGATGTAAGTGCTAATTGTGCGTTATATTTTAGTTGTAAAAAGCTCATTTAATTTAAAAGTTAGAATAATTATGATGTCTTTGTCTAACGTGCTTGCAATGTTATGTTCCAAATATTTTAAAAATATTTTATTTTTCTATTACACAGCTTCCGTCCACGCCACAGGAATGGCAGACTGTGGCAGCGGAGTTTGAGACGCGTTGGAACTTCCCCAACTGCGGGGGAGCCATCGACGGAAAGCACGTCCGCATCGTGCCTCCACCCCGTTCTGGTTCTGAGTTCTACAATTATAAGGGGTTCAACAGTATTGTGCTGATGGCGGTGGTGTCAGCACAGTACGAATTTCTGTACGTTGATGTGGGCAAGAACGGCCGGATGTCGGATGGGGGAGCTTTCAGGCAGACTGAGTTCGGGGAACGACTCCAAGACGAAGATCTTGCATTGCCACCGGATGCGGACAACGTGGAAGGACTCCCCTTCGTCTTCTTGGCTGATGAAGCTTTTGGCCTGGGACCCCATCTAATGAGGCCATTCCCCCAGCGCACCCTCACCCCAGAGAGGAGTGTTTTTAATTACCGGCTGGCCAGAGCCCGGAGGGTGGTGGAGAATGCCTTCGGGATAATGGCCAGCCGGTTCCGCCTGTTCCTAACCTCGATCCATATGGCGGAGTACAAATGGAACTATATCGTATTTGCATGCTGCATTTTACATAATTTTTTGAGACGAAATTCCACAAACTATATGGCCATGGTTGGGCCTGAGGCTGGACTTAACAATCCCGAGCAAATGTTGCCGGGCCTGGAACCTGCCCGTACTGGCTTGCCCCCCCAAAGTGGCCGTGCAGTCCGTGACCAATATATGGAGTATTTTATGGGTAGGGGGGCCATTCCCTCACAAGCCAATTTGGCTTAGCTTTGTTTTATCACATTATAAATCAGTGTACCCAAAAATTTAAATTTGGTCGCTTGTGTTTTTTGAAGCTGCCTCATCATTTTACATAATGTACTACATGTAGTGTCAAGTGTATTTTCCTTGCCAACTCGCAACCATTTCCCAGGTAACACACAAAGTAAACACATGTAAAGTTACAGGTTCTTTAATCAAAACACCACACACTTTATTTTTTACGATTATTTTATTTATTTTAACAATCTTCTTACCAATTTGTGATTTGTACATTTTTTAAAACAATTTTTGAAGATATCAAAATCTCTTTATTTATTTTTTTTGGTTTTTTTTGATTCACAACAATCACTTTATATATATTTTTTTGTTTTTTTTTTTATTCATAACAAGCTAAAAATCTCTTTTATATATTTTTTTGGGTTTTTTTGATTCACAACAAGATAAAAATCACTTTTTTTTTTTTTTTGTTTTTTTTTGATTCATAACAAGATAAAAATCTCTTTATATATTTTTTTTGGTTTTTTTGATTCACAACAATCACTTTATATATATTTTTTTGTTTTTTTTTGATTCATAACAAGATAAAAATCTCTTTATATATTTTTTTGGTTTTTTTTGATTCACAACAAGATAAAAATCACTTTTTTTTTTTTGGGGTTTTTTTTTTGATTCATAACAAGATAAAAATCTCTTTATATATTTTTTTTTGTTTTTTTGATTCACAACAATCACTTTATATATTTTTTTTTGTTTTTTTTTGATTCATAACAAGATAAAAATCTCTTTATATATTTTTTTGTTTTTTTTTGATTCACAACAAGATAAAAATCTCTTTATATATTTTTTTGGTTTTTTTTTGATTCATAACAAGATAAAAATCTCTTTTATATATTTTTTTTGGTTTTTTTGATTCACAACAATCACTTTATATATATTTTTTTTTTCTTTTGGGATTATCAAAAATAACCAAATCACTTTGTACTTTTTTTTGACCATCCTAACTCCAAAAATCATTTACACTCTCCCCAAAATGTCCAACAAATTTTTAAGTTTATTTTCAACCCTCCTGGTCCGATTTTTTATTTCCCGGTTGGCAAGATGGATCTCCTCAACTTCCTCTCTGCATGCCCATATTTCACTGATAACCATCTGTGTCGTCTGCCTGTCCAAGCCACCACCTGCCCGTGAAATGGGGGACAAAACCATTTAGTACAATTACGCAGGCCTACATCTAGCTAAACAAATTTAGATGATACTTTACCAGATGTGGTTGCAGCCTCATCCTGATCCCGCGGGGGTTGTCCTTCATTTGCCTCCTGGCTTGCTGCTTCCTGTCGCCCTACAAGAATGAAGAAAAGGTGTTTCAAACATTATTGAAAAATATTGAAGTCCTGAAAGAGGAATATGAATAATTGTTACAATAAATTATGGGACTATTGTTGGTTTTTAACAACCCTCTAAGCAGGACACAGGATTGTAGGCATTGCCAAAGATTAGGCAAAATCTGTGTACCTTTTCTTGTCTTTTTAAACATGGAAGCCAAACAAGTATCCACTGGATGACCTCACCTTTGTGTTCGCCACTAAAAAATTTCTTTTGGATGGCCAACAATTGTGCTACTGACCGCATGTGTCCCCAACTGATGAGCACACTATCCTTTTCCTGTATATTCACTTAATTTGGATTACTAAAAACACATCTAAATTAAATCCTCATTGGATCTCACCAGGGCCGCTGAGCAAAATCATGTGGCCCTGTACAGCCTACCTGACGGGACCCCCTTAAGCTGCCCCCCTGGCCCCGCATTGAAACTGTCTCTGCAGCACGTTACGGGATTGGCGGCATTGGTAGGCACCTGGATCAGAAAAAAGGGGGGGGCTGCCGTCTGAAATCAAAATTACAAAGCGGAGGGGGGCCCTTTACAAATTAATAATAAAAATAAAAAATGAAAAACTTAAAAAAGTAGTTTTCAGAAATAAATAACTAAACATTTATTTAAACATGAAAAAGGGGGGGCTTGGTTTGCCATTCAGGGCCCTGGGGACCTCTGGGCCCTTTAATTTGAATTTTGTAATTGTTTTTTTAATAAAAATAAAATGGGGGTTTGCCACATGGAGACCTCATGAGCCCTTTAATCTCTCTCTCTGTATCTATCTATCTATCTATCTATCTATCTATCTATCTATCTATCTATCTATCTATCTATCTATCTATCTCTATATATATATATATATATATATATATATATATATATATATATATATATATATATATATATATATCTCAGGACTAAAAACTAAAAAATTAATAAAAATATCTGGAAAAAGTTAAAAAATGTTGATGGGCACAATCTTTGGTCGTACGAGTCGTCGTTCTGTGAATTAACGACGACTTTCACGACAAATATTTGGGCCCACTAACATGAAATACATAATACAGTACAACCTTCAATAAAAATCACATGGCGAGAATTACAAACACAAGACAGGATTACCCCGAAAAATTACTTACTTTTTCTAATTTCTCTCCGGATTTTCTGAAGGGTCTCTTGTTCCCTCAACTTAAGGTCCGACCAGCGCTTTCTCAGCTGCTCCCGAGACCTTCGGATCCCAAATTTCCTGAAGATCCTCCTTTCAACTTTTGACATGATCAGGGCCTTGAGTTTATTAGGGTGGAGATATGGCCCGTGTTTCCCGTCATAATCCTCCTCCCGGAGGATCTGGACCATCTCCACCATCTCCTGGAATGTCATGTTGGTTGCTTTATATCGGCGAGATGTGCCAGTGTCTCTGTGGGCTGGGGCAGGCATGTTGGGGTGCTCGGGTGCTGCTGCCATCTTGTTGATGCGGGGTCAAGGAGAGAGAAGGGGCGGGGAAAAGACTAAAAAGAACGTCAGGGGTGTGGAGACGGGCGGAGCGTCACGCATGCGCGTGTATAAAGGGATACCACGTGAATGAAGGCGGCGTTCACAATCTGTAGAAGGAGACGGAACTATCGACCGTGTCATACGACGGTACGTAACGTTTTATTGAAACTTTGAGTTTGGCGGCTAGCTAGATATGTTGTTAACCGAGCAGAAAGCAAGAAAATAAAGAAATTTCGATGTCAGTCAGCCAAGATCTGACATGGAAATGGCCATTTATAGTGCCGTCGTACGGGCTGTACGTAACCGCGCTTTGCTGTAACATTTCTCAAAATCTGCTGTGTGGGCAATGTCGTTATTTTTGCATGAAAGGTGTATTTTTTTGCATGATGAACCTCGTCGTTTTTAGCATGAACCTAGTCGTTTTTGGCCTGAATCTCGTCGTTTTAGGCATGAATCTCGTCGTTTTAGGCATGAATCTCACAACCTGCTCACATAATTACTTCTTGTCGATTGGGCGACGAAAGCTAAGGGGCGTGATAACATACACACGTGTCGTACGTACGTTGGGGGGTGCGGAGGAAGACGGTTGACCGACGAGAGTGTAGCTATACTTTGATTTTGTGTCGTCATTGGCCTATACTCAGGGCCGCTGATAAGCCAGTACAGCTGGCCCTGTTGTAGGGGGCCCAGGGCCAGCAGGGGCCCGGATGGCAACCCCCTTTAAAGAAATAAATATATCTAATTTTCATATTGTTTTAGAGTTTTAGTGGTCCTGAGATCCCCAGGGCCTGGGATGAAAACACAACATTTTAAAAAAAAACACCAAAAAAAAAATGACCATTTTATTTTTAGGAACTATATATATATATATATATATATATATATATATTTATTTTTTTCTATTAAAGGTCCCCAGGGCCACGGATGGCAATCCACCTTGTTTTATTTATTTTCTAGAAATTATTATAATTTATTTAGTTTCTTCTTCTTCCATATATACTAAAGGGCTCATGAGGTCTAGATGTGGCAAACCCCCTTTTCTTACATTTTTCAGAAAAATGATTTATTTGTATTTTAATTAAAGGGCCCAGAGGTCCCCAGGGCCCTGAATGGCAAACCCCCCCCCCCCCCCCTTTAAAAAAAAAAAAAAAAAAAAATTATTTTATATATTTTAATTTTTTTTTTCGGTTTTAATATTAATTTGTAAAGGGCCCCACTCCGCTACTCAATTTGCGGCAGCCCCCCCCTCCCCCGGTTGTCTGCTCCAGGTGCCTAACAATGACGCCAATCCCGTAAATACAGTTTCAAGGCAGGGCCAGGGGGGGAGCTGAAGGGGGCCCCGTCAGGTAGGCTGTACGGGGCCCCATGATTTCTATCAGCGGCCCTGCCTATACTGCAAAGACATTTAAAGGCTATATGGGGATAAAGATTACTACCGTTTCTAGACTGATTGTGTGTTTTGCATATTTTTTGTCTTGCAGAAAAATGAATAAGTTCAATGACCCAGATTTTCTTGCCATTTTTATTGACAAATTAAGAGAGCTGCCCGTTCTTTGGGCCACAAAAGACCCAAGGTCAAAAAATAAAGAACGAAGAAAGGCAGCACTCAATAGTCTGCTACCATTTGTACAAAGACAGGTGGGGACCCATGTTACAACTGACATGCTGGATACTCGGATTGGGACCTTGAGAGGCTCATACAGAAAGCAACGGAACATGGTCCTGGCTTCTCAGAGGTCTGGAGCAGGAGCAGAGCAGGTCTATGTCCCATCGCTGTGGTACTACAGCAGACTGTCATTTCTGGATGAGCACCTGGAAGTTAGGGAGTCACTTTCTAGCCTTCCCCCCAGACAGAGAAGATCTAGCTCCAGCCTTCCTCCCAGACGGGGAAGAGCAAGGTCCAGCCTTCCCTCCAGCCTTCCCTGCAGCCAACCTGATCCTCCTGAAGGGGAGCCCTCTCACAATCAAGAGGAGCGTTCCACCCTGGAGGAACAGCCTGATTTGCCTGCCTGGAGCCCGGTATAGTACTTTAAATGTGTTATTTGGTGGTGTTGAATTGCTGACAAAGAGATGTTAAAGCGGATGTTACATTTCTAAAAAGTAAAATTGACAAGTATGAAAATCATAAACACTGTAGCTGATGACTTTCAAATTATCTCTAAAATATTCCAATTGCACACCTTCCGGCAAAATGGCCAAGTAGTAAAAGGGTGCTGAAACGATCACCGGCTGGGAACCGGAAAGCAAATCATATATATATATATCTTCGCCAGCACACCAGGGATCATAACGTCCAAAGATTTAATGCATATCTATTATTTCAAAAAGAGCAACGTTTGGAGGCCACGCAGGACCTCTTCGTCAGGGAAAAAGATGCCTGACGAAGAGGTCCTGCGTGGCCTCGAAACGTTGCTCTTTTTGAAATAATAGATATGCATTAAATCTTTGGACGTTATGATCCCTGGTGTGCTTGCGAATATATATATATATGACTTTAAAATTATGACACGTAACTTTCCAAGCCGCCAGCGATGTCAGCCCCCGCCGAGGCCCATACTCAATCCTAGCAGCTCCAAGCGCAACCATCCATAGTTAAGGGAAACAGGCAGTGATGCCAAACGGATTCACTGCCCGTTTCATAATGCGCATATGCAAACAGCGTGGCGCTTTGTGAATGGGCCGGCTGCTTTTGGGGACACACACAGTTCCCAGAATGCAGCGCGTCCCATTCACAAGTTGACACCCAGTGTAGGAGGAGGAACATAATACACCACGGCGGATGAAGAGGCAGATTTTTTATGTCCACATAGCAACAGCTAGTTAGGGGGAGTAAAACTTCAACATTCTTTTAATGTAATTTTTTGAGTAAAATGTTTTATTTGTAATTTAGGGTTATGGTGGAACCTCCTCTTTAATATGTTAAAAAAAAAAAATTGGGCGAAATGTGGTTTCCATATCATTAGTCAGTAGTTGCCACAAAAGTATTTGTAAAAATAATGCTAACTCCTGGTGTCAGAATTATTAGCTTTTCAAAATATTGCCTAAAATATATCAATAGTCAGGAGCTGTAAATTGTGTGTGAATTTTAAAAACCACTTTAAAACTGACCCTTTTTGATACACAGGAGGACACCAGCCAGGAGGTTCAGGAAAGTGCCAGGCAGGAGGAGGCCAGGCCTAGTGCCACAGAGGAGGTGGCAAGGCCTAGTGCCACAAAGGAGGTGGCAGGGCCTAGTGCCACAGAGGAGGTGGCAGGGCCCAGCAGCAGCACAAGGTGCCAGGTGCCTCCCATCCGCATACCTAATCGAAGGGAAAGGAGGGATATGAGGGTCAGTGAAGCAGCACTGGCCCTGATACGTGATGCACAGGCCGCCCTCCAGCAGCCTACCACCACCGAGGAGAGTTATGGCAGCCTGGTCATGTCAAAAATGGGGCAAATGACTGAGGAGCAGCGCCTCAGATTTGAGCCCCTCCTCATAAGCCTGCTCAATCAGGGGGTGAGGGGCCTAATCACTGACGAAACAGTGATTTGGACCCCCGGCCGTAGTCACCCACCATATAATTATCCTCCTCCTCCTGCTCCTGCAAATCTTCAGACTTCTTCTCCTCCTGATACTCTTCTAACTTTTCTAACTCCTTCTCCTCATCCTCCTCCTGCTCATGAAACTCATCACACTTCTTCTTCTCCTCCTGATCCTCTTATAAATTTAACAACTCCTTCTCCTCATCCTCCTCCTGCTCAGGAAACTTCAGAAACTCCTTCTTCTTCTCCTCCTGCTGCTCACGAAACTCTTCTAACTTTTCAAACTCCTTCTCCTCATCCTCCTCCTGCTCACGAAACTTCCGCAAATCAGAATTCTTCTCCTCGTCCTGCTCCAGAAACTTTGCCTCCTACACCTTCTCCTCCTCCTGGCACAAGTACTACTCCACTGGCACCACCTCCAGCCAAGCAGAGAAGGAAGGCTGCAGAGAAGGCTGCAGAGAAGGCTGCAGATCAGGCTGCAGTGAAGGCTGCAAGGAAGAAGGCTGTCCGGAAGACCAAGAAGTGACTCCCTTGCTTCCAGGTGGTGTGACAGAAGGCAGTCTGCTGTGGGATCACTTCCTTGGGACATCTGCCTGACCTGCTCCTGTTCCAGACCTCTGGGAGTCCAAGACCAGATTGTGCTCCTTCCTGGATGAGCCACTCAATGTCCCAATTCGAGGATCCAGCTGCTCATGATGTAACATTGTGCCCCACCTGGCTTTGCACAAATGCCAGCAGGGTATTGAGTGCTGTCTTTCATTTATTATATATATATTTATTTTATTTGTTCTGTTCATGACCGAAATAAATGGTCTTTTTTGGATTTGAAATTCATACTTGTCTATGTGTTTTTCATCAGCAAAAATATGTCCCTTGTGAGAAGGAAGGTTAACTTTACAAATAATGTCAAAAGGTAATATTATTAAGGGACAGATCACATAAGACAAAACAAGAAGGTTACAATGGTGGTTACTTTCCAGAAAAAGAAAAAAAAAATGATTACAATAAACTCATAATATAAATTATCTTAAATGAAAAACTTGTTTGCTAAAAAAAAATAAAATAAACAGCAGAGAGAAAAGATTTGTCAATATTCATGATATCAGCATTAAAAAGGTGAAACAAATTTGACAATAATCTGTGTGAAGATAAGCAGCAAAAGAATTCATTTAATGTACATTTTTTTACATTCTAAAGATGGTTGAAATGCGCGGCATTTAAACGATGCTATAGAATGTTGGCAGCGTGACGAATGTGCTATCTCCATGACAAACGATACTTTTACTGAAGTTGCGCTCCCGTCTACTACTTTAATCTGAGCATGCGCGGGTTTGTTAGCATACAGACGTCCGAGTTGCTCGTCGTAAACCAGCCCGTCGAGAACCTCAGCGAGCCAAATTTTGACTCCCGACGAGGAAATAGAGAACTTGCTCTCTTTTTGGCTCGACGAGGTTCTCGTCAGTTTCCTCGACGAAAATGTACACACGACCGGTTTCCTCGACCAAAAAATATCTCCCAACAAGGTTCTTGCTGGTTTTTGCCGAGGAAACTGGTCGTGTGTACGAGGCCTTAGTGGATGCAAGTGCTCCCAGGAGAGGGTCGCTTCACATGAACCTCCTTTAACCACTTAGGCCCCCGGACAGTTATGCAGACTAGGCCACTTTTTGTGATTCGGCACTGCGTCGCTTTAACTGACAATTGCGCCGTCGTGAGACGTGGTTCCCAAACCAAATTGGCATCTTTTTTTCCCCCACAAATAGAGCTTTATTTTGGTGGTATTTGATCACCTCTGCGGTTTTTATTTTTTTCGCTATAAACAAAAATAGAGCGTCAATTTAGAAAAAAAAACAATATTTTTTACTTTTTGCTATAATAAATATCCCCCCCCAAAAAAAAAAAAACGTTTTTTTCCCCTCAGTTTAGGCCGATACGTATTCTTCTACATATTTTTGGTAAAAAAAAAATCTCAATAAGCGTTTTTTGATTGGTTTGCGCAAAATTTATAGCGTCTACCCAATAGGGGATAGTTTTATTGCATTTTTATTAATAATTATTTTGTTCTAGTAATGGAGCGATTTTTATCATGACTGCGACATTATGGCGGACACATCGGACACTTTTGACACAATTTTGGGTCCATAGTCATTTTTACAGCGAAGAGTGCTATAAAAATGCACTGGTTACTGTAAAAGTGACACTGGCAGTGAAGGGGTTAACCAGTAGGGGGGCGCTGAAGGGGTTAAGTGTGCCCTAAGGGAAGATTTTAATCGCCAGACGAGTGAGTACTGTGTTTCCCCGAAAATAAGCCCGGGTCTTATATTAATTTTGGCAACAAAAGACACAGTAGGGCTTATTTTTGGGGTAGGTCTTGCCATGTAATGTGCAGTCTTCTCTTCCCCTCTCTTGACCTGCCTGTTAGGAATCCCCAGTGTGAACTTAGTTAAAATGCTTGTAAAATCTTGTAATCCACTCTATTACTGTAGTATATAATGTACAATGTGTGTATTTCTGTAATATAATTGTGCCAAATACCTTCATTATAGCACGGCTCTGCACTTTTGTGACCTGCCGGAGCTCTCTCCCCTGTATTTATGTTACAGAAACACACACATTGTACATTGTGTACTACTGTAATAGAGTGGGTTATAGGATTTTAAACTAGGGCTTATTTTCGGGGTAGGGCTTATATTGCAGTCCTCCTGGAAAATTACGCTAGGTCTTATTTTAGGGGTAGGTTTTATTTTTGGGGAAACAGGGTAGTAAATTGTTATATGAAACCACATTGAATGGGCTTAAAAAAAAAAACGGACCAACGGAACCCCCGCTTTAAATGGACGTTTAGCTCTCCCACTTAGCAGGTTAATAATTCTGCCTAATGCCCCGTACACACGATCATTTTTCGCCCATTAAAGAAAACGTTGTTTTTAAAAACGTCGATTAAAATGATGGTGTGTGGGCTGCACATCGTTTTTCAGTTTCTGAAAAACTTAAAAAAAAAAATTCGAACATGCTGCATTTTTTAACGTCATTTTAAAACATTTTGTTTTTCGGGTTGTAAAAAATGACCGTGTGTGGGCTAAAACGACGTTTTAAACCCGCGCATGCTCAGAAGGGAGCGCTCGTTCTGGTAAAACTACCGTTCATAATGGAGTAAGCACATTCATCACGCTGTAACAGACAGAAAAGCGCAAATCGTCTTTTACTAACACGGAATCAGCTAAAGCAGCCCCAAGGCGAATAGAACTTCCCCTTTATAGTGCCGTCGTACATGTTGTAGGCAACATCGTTTTAGTTATTGGTTGGGAAAACTTCGTTTTTTCGACATGCTGAAAAATGATTGTGTGTACGCAGCATAAGTTCTGATGCTCATGGAGCTTATTCAGGGTTAGGACCCATGCTAATAACAGATGGATGGAGTAGATGAGAGCACAACGAAGTTGGGGCCTTTTCTCAAGAAAATAAAAGACATAAAGAAAATATATAAATTAAAAACATCCCATTTAATGCAAGTCCAATTAAAAAGGTTAGAGTAGACTGAACTGTAAACACCTGCATTTTGTAAAACTTCCTTCCTGTCCACCTCCGGTGGAGAGCTTTCAGCTGAATAACTGAAGACAACGGGTTCCAGGGACCCGACTTCATCCAGGAAAGCCGTCCACGCCTTGACTTGGAGGAGCATTACATCCAGCGTTAGAGCACGGGGCTCAGCCAAATAAGTCCCTGAAGCCAAAATACAAAGAGACTGACTGACTGCTGGAAACTGGATATGGATATTGAGTGCACTTTAATAACAGCAGCAAAGGAACATTTTAGAAGTGTTTAATAATAGTTACATTTTACACAGACAGAACATTGTTCAAACTCCAAAGAAGAAATGAGCATTTTTTTCCCCTCCTTTTTGTACCTGTTTCCATGATCTAATGCATACATAGATGAGAAGAGTAGCTCTATTCTGATTCTCAATATATCAGACAGTGCAATCGGCATCCTTACTGAACAGCTTGTGGGTGGGGCTTCCCTGCGCCCAAGTGTGGAGACCAGTCAGGTGGCATGAGCAGTGCACTAGATTTAAAACCGAGACTTCTCCAGGAAAAAAAGAGTGGTTGACGCTTTTGTAATCTGTGGCCAAACTCTTATGCCGCGTACACACGGCCATTTTTCGGGTTCTAAAAAATGAAGGGCCAGATTCACAGAAAAAGTACGCCGGAGTATCTGCTGATACTCCGGCGTACTTTCAAATTTGCCGCGTCGTATCTTTATTTGGAATTCTCAAACAAAGATACAACGGCATTTGGCTAAGATCCGACAGGCGTACGGCTTCGGATCTTAGGATGCAATACTTCGGCGCCCGCTGGGTGGAGTTTGCGTCGTTTTCCGCATCAGGTATGCTAATTAGCTGTTTACGGTGATCCACGAAGGTACGCGCGTTCGTCGCATTCTCTTACATCGTCACTAGTCGGCTTTTTCCGTCGTAAAGTTGCGATTGCTATTTAGGTGGAGTAAAATTAGACAGCCCATGTTAAAGTATGGTCGTCGTTCCCGCGTCGAATTTCAAATTATTATTTTTTTGCGTAAGTCGTCCAGGAATACGAAAGTACGTAACGCACGTCGCCGTTCAAAATATTACGTCGGGGCGACGTCATTTCGTGCAAAGCATGGCGGGAAATTTCAAAACGGAGCATGCGCAGTACGTTCGGCGCGGGAACGCGCCTAATTTAAATGATACACGCCCCATTTGAATTAGGCGGGCTTGCGCCGGACGGCTTTACGCTACGCCGCCGCAAGTTTACAGGCAAGTGCTTTGTGAATCAAGCACTTATGCTGAAAACTTGCGGCGGATTTCTACATGAATCTGGCCCGAAATTTTTAAGTTTTTTTTTTTAACCCAATCATTAAAACGGCCTTGCCTACACACGATCGTGAAAAAAAAAATGCTCTAGCAATTAGCGCGGTGATGTACAACACGTACGACGGCACTATAAAGAGGAAGTTCCATGCAGGTGGCGTCACCCTTTGGGCTGCTTTAGCTGATTTTGTGTTAGTAAAAGAAGATTTGCGCTTTTCTGTCTGTTACAGCGTGATGAATGTGCCTTCTCCATTACGAACAGTAGTTTTACCAGAACGAGCGCTCCCGTCTCATAACTTGCTTCTGAGCATGCACATTTTTTTCACGTCGTTAAAGCCCACACACGACCATTTTTTACAACCTTAAAAACGACAACGTTAAAAACTTTGTGAAAAAATAGAGCATGTTCGGAAAAAAATGTGGCCATTTTTTAGATCGTGAAAAATGCTCTGAAGCCCACACACAATCGTTTTTAATGACATAAACAAAAACGTAATTTTTTAGAACTCGGAAAACGGTCGTGTGTACGCGGCATTAGATTCTTGACACCTATGCACTACGGACACACTTCTGTTAGGTGTGCAGCATTTCTGAGTCGCAAAGTTTGTACCAGTCTCCACAAAGCCAGCAGACCTGTCACCTCACTTCCACAATCCGTATGTCGCTTTTGGATACAGGAAGCACACTCCTCATTAACTTATGCTTGTTCTCCCCCTGAGGCCTCATAACAACTCTTGTGACACCCAGACTAGGTCCTTAGGTACTCTGTGCCGCAAGACTGCTCCCAGTATGTGGGGAACGAGTCGCTTGCCAGTAAAGGGGCTAAGCATCAAACGCCTTCACTACCAGAGTATCCGGCTCCCTGAACATGTCACCCATTTCCTGGCTGGTTGGTTGCTTTAGCACTGGACACAAGTATGGTAGTCATTAAAGCGGAGTTCGACCCAAAAGTGGAACTTCCGCTTAAACCACTCCTCGCCCCCTTACATGCCACATTTGGCATGTCATTTTTTTGGGGGGGCTTCAAGAGGAGTGGGGCTTCCTGTCCCACTTCCTCCTTCCACCCAGGGACCGTTTGGCGATACGTCATATCACCTATGGCGGCCCTTCCCTGTAGGCGCCTGGGACACGTGACAGGTCCCAGGCGATCGCCTGTCCAATCAGGTAGCGCAGCGCCGCTCGCGCATGCGCAGTTAGTGCCCGGCCGTGAAGCCGAAAGCTGTCACGGCCAGGTGCCCACAGTTAGGATGGAGGCACCAGCGGAGAGGGCGGGGAGAGGAGCGGAGCTCTGGGCGTCGCGTCGCTGGACAGTGGAGCAGGTAAGTGCCAGCAGCTATGCTATTTGTAACCATAAAAAAGGCTGGAACTCTGCTTTAACAACAGCAATATTGCCTCCTTAGGACAGCTTCCCACTTGTTAGATCTCTGTACTGTATCTTCTCTAACTTCCCTTGTCCCTTTGAATAAGCCCTGTTCTTTGATATGCCATGCATGCACCCCTAGTGACTTCAGACCAGGCAGATTGGCTTAATAATAAAGTTATTTTACTAAAGTAGTTTGAAGGTCGTTTGTCCACACACATTCTCTTAGGCCCCGTACACACGACCAAACATGTATGCTGAAACTGGTCCGCGGGCCTGTTTCAGCATACATGTTTGGTCGTGTGTAGGCGCGAGCGGGCCGAATTCCAGCAAACATTTGCCCGCCGGGCCTTTTCCCAGCGGGCAAATATTCCTGGACGTGTTTTAAAACCGTCCGCTGGAATCCTGCCCGCTCGGACATGTACGGTCGTCAGTACAGACCTACCGTACATGTCCAGGCGCCCGCCGTCCCTCGAATGCGTCGAATGACTTTGACGCATGCGTGGAAGCCTTTAAATGGCAGGCCCGCCCACGTCTCCGCGTCATCGCCGCGTCATCGTCGCGGCGATGACGCGGACACGCCCCGCGTATTGTTTACGCGCGGACTTCTGTACGATGGTGTGTACAACCATCGTACAGAAGCCCTCTGGCAGGCATGTACGGTGAAAACGGTCCGACGGACCGCTTTCATCGTACATGTTTGGTCGTGGATCCTCCTAGTCGTCAAATGGGCCAATACATGCAAAATAAAGGGAAACCTCTTCCACTGACTCACCCGGTATGCCCAGAGCTTAATCTCAGAGGAACTTGACTACTAGTATACTCCACAAAAAGGAGCCCAGTATCATGTATTAGAGGAGATGAAAAAAATACGCTCATTGCGCAGACATCCAAAAACAAACCAAAATTTTCATGTAAAAGCTATAAGTAAACTCACATGTTATATAAATATACAGGCAAAATGAAAGCGTCCAGCGCTTCCTACCAACAAGATGGTGGCCGCGTCTACGTCCCCACCAGTACGTCACATGTCCCTTACTCCACCTGACGTTTCACCACAAACGTGTGTCTTCAGGGGCGTCAATCTGTAGTAGATCTATAACCGAAGCCATACATCCATATAAATCCCAAACCCTTATAGGAACCCTGACATAAGAGGCACTGAGCAGCAGAATCAATGCTACATCCTGACCAATCACTCTGGCAATGGCTCTGTCTCTTCTTTTCAAAGGCCTCCGCCCGCGTGCATATGTAGGCCCCAGCTGCGGCCTACTCCCCGTGGAGACACTCCTGTCAGTGTCCTCCTGGGTTGGAGAAACGGTCCCGAGAGAGAGAGCCAAGGATGTCCTCTTCCTTAAATTACCTCCCCCAGAAGGCTGTGCGAGGAGCAAAGCATTCTGGGATTGTACAGTTGCTCTCTGGGAAACGTAGTCTGTTTCTCCCTGTACTCAATGCATAAGTAAAAAAAAACAGGTGGCTATAATACAACTTGACCACCGGAAGGACCCGAGATCCTTCTGAATCAGCAGATGATAGTCTTTTATATCACATTAAAGGGTGATATCCCGCTACACATGCATTAAGGCTGCATTCACACCTAGGCGACAAGTAACACAATGCAAATTCGCCCCTCCAGCGTATCGAGCGTCGGGCGTTTTGTCGCCAAGGTGTGAATGGAGCCTTAAGGAAACCTGTCATGTTGGCATTACAGGCAAGTCAGGCAAATGTAAAGGTGGTGGACAACTGACCATCATACCTATATGAGCATGTTGGACATCCCATTCCATGGGCATTAAAAAAAGAGTCCGTCCTCTTTGGAGCTATAACAATTTCCAGTCTTTTCTGAAGGCTTTCCACAAATTTTGGAGCATGTCAGTGGAAATTAGTGCTCATTCAATCTAAAGAACATTTGTAAGGTCAGGTATTGATGTTGGGTGGGAAGACCAGGTTTACAGTTGGCATTCCAATTTATCTTAGAGGCCTTCAGTAGGGTTGAGGTCAGAGCTCTATGGAGACCACTTGAGGTCCTCCACACCAAACTCCTCATGCCATTTCTTCATGGAGCTGGTTTTATACACAGGGACACAGTTATGCTAAACGGAAAATAGGCTTCACCAAACTGATATCACAAGTTGGGAAATGAACAATTGTCTTTATATGCTGGAGCATAAATAATACCATTCACTGGAAACACCTGAACTCAGTAGTTTGGAGCGGAGTCCACATACTTTTGGCTCTATAATATATCAGCTGTGCTTGATTACGTGAGGAATGCACTTTACATAACATCCTACCAAAATGTACATAATCTTTATTGAAAGTCATGTCTTCACTTTACATCTCCAAGTATGATCAGTCCAAAACTTAGTCATTCATCTTTCACAACATGTTGTAATTACATTGTACTGGAAAAAAACTTTTAGATTTCTTATGAGTGTCTATTAGCTAGATTCACAAAGAGTTAGGCCGGCGTATCAGTAGATATGCCGACCTAACTCGGAATCTGCGGCGTCCTAAGTTTAAGTGTATTCTCAAACAGAGATACACTTAAACCTATCTAAGATACGACGGCTTGCGCCGTCGTATCTTAGGGTGCAATATTTAGGCTGGCCGTTAGGTGGCGCTGCCATTGTGTTCGGCGTAGAATATGTAAATCACTAGATACGCCTATTCACGAACGTACGTGCGCCCGTCGCAGTAAAGATACGCCGTTTACGTAAGGTATTTTCAGGCGTAAAGTTATTCCATCAAATAGCTGGACTAGTAATGTTAAGTATGGCCGTCGTTCCCGGGTCGAAATTTGAAAATTTTACGTTGTTTGCGTAAGTCGTCCGAGAATACAGTAGGTGCTGGACGTAATTTACGTCCACGTCCGTTACGTCGACGTCCACGTCGAAACCAATGCGGCGTACTTTGCCACAATGCACACTGGGATTTTTACACGGACGCGCATGCGCCGTTCGTAAAAAACGTCAATCACGTCGGGTCACAGTTAATCTACATAAAACACGCCCCCCACATCCTCATTTGAATTCTACGCCGGCCTATTCACGCTACGCCGCCGTAACTTAGCAGGCAAGTACTTTGTGAATACAGTACTTGCCTAGCTAACTTACGGCGGCGTAGTGTAGCTACTTGAATCTAGCTATATATTTGTAAGACCAACTGATAGATTAATGCCAACTGATACTTTCATACATACCATCGTACATACATATAGATATGTGGAAACCCCTACAAATGATTGAGTTCAGGTGTTTTCAGTGAAGAGTACTGTGATTGTAAAAGTTAATTTGCATTCAAAATATAGGTGGTATGCCTTTTTTACCACTGCACGGGTCCTGTGGTGGTATCCCTGTCCTGTGGATAGGGTTGCCACCTGTCCAGGACTCACCTGGACAGTCCGGGTTTTGAATCATGTGTCCGGGTTTCAGGTGGAATGAAACACAGACACATTATTCAGACTGGGTTGTGGCTTCCCAAGTAACCAAGATAGTCACCCACATCTGTTGCCTTCTGGGAGCTGCGTGGTGGCTGTCTGGGGCAGGTTCAGCATCACTGGGGGCAGGGCGATGATGTCAGCAAGAGGAATTAGGCCACACCCACATTTCACTGTTGAACGTTATGCACATCACATTAACTACTGTCCTTGGGGCACCCAAAGGTGTGCCAGGCTGCTAAAGTGTTCGGGTTTGTCTTGAAGAAAAGGTGGGAACCCTACCTGGGGACTTGTGAGCAGCAAACCTGAGTTCATCCTTGAGACCCTGTGTTGGAAATCTGTACTGGGAACAGATCACAGGCTTTGCACCAGGTAACCAGACATCCAAAGACTTGCCCCGTGGCCTTCAGCTGTGGGGCTTTAGACTGTTCAGTATTCAACATGTACTAAGGAGGAGAAGTTATGTCACATAAAGTTGCCTCATGGTCTCCAGCTGTGAGACTCTATCTAGCCTGTCTAGGAATCACCTCATGGTATTCAGCTTTGAGACTCTATCTAGCCTGTCTAGGAATCACCTCATGGTATTCAGCTGTGAGACTCTATCTAGCCTTTCTAGGAATCACCTCATGGTCCCCAGCTTTAAGACTCTATCTAGCCTGTCTAGGAATCACCTCATGGTCCCCAGCTGTGAGACTCTATCTAGCCTGTCTAGGAATCACCTCATGGTCTTCAGCTGTGAGACTCTATCTAACCTGTCTAGGAATCACCTCATGGTACCCAGCTGTGAGACTCTATCTAGCCTGTCTAGGAATCACCTCATGGTCCCCAGCTGTGAGACTCTATCTAGCCTCATGGTCCCCAGCTGTAAGACTCTATCTAGCCTGTCTAGGAATCACCTCATGGTCTTCAGCTGTGAGACTCTATCTAGCCTGTCTAGGAATCACCTCATGGTCCCCAGCTGTGAGACTCTATCTAGCCTGTCTAGGAATCACCTCATAGTCCCCAGCTGTGAGACTCTATCTAGCCTGTCTAGGAATCACCTCATGGTCCCCAGCTGTGAGACTCTATCTAGCCTGTCTGGGAATCACCTCATGGTCTTCAGCTGTGAGACTCTATCTAGCCTGTCTAGGAATCACCTCATGGTCTTCAGCTGCGAGGGCTCAGACTGTGCTATATTCACCATTGCTCAGTGAGGAGATTGTATGCCAAAGACCTTTGCTTCATTGCCTCATTGAGAGCAAATTTAACCTCTCCACAAATGTAGCAGAAGTTATCTGCGTTGTTTACACAGTTTCGAAGCATCTTGGCTTCTGAGGGAAAATATCACGCAACTGTTCCTTGGAAACGTTAGGCAATGACACTTTCACAAGCCACCAGATGTCACTGTATGATGTGCAGATCTGACCAAGACAAATGAACTTTGCAATAAAAGAACAATAAATTACAGTTAGGTAATAATCTTTAGTCTCAAAGTGAAGATAAATGTATACACCTCCATGTGGTACAATTTTTATTGTTCTACCGTACTTTGTCAAGAAGTTACGAGGCATCATGATCACCAGACACCTCCCTCCCTTATAGGGAAATATACTCGCCGGTGTATAAATCTTTATTGTGAAATACGGTATCTTGAAAACTTTAGTCAACCAGAACCTTTATTACCTGTTTTCTAATTCGTCTCATCAAAATATGTACAAATTAGCACATTTTGGGGGTTATCCACAAAGCCTTGGCGCAACGTAACTTTTCTGATTTAAGTTACTCCGCCGCAAAATTCCAAAGTTAGGTGCCGATCCACAAAGCACTTACCTGGAATTTTGCGGCGCTGTAACTTAAATCCGTCCGGCGCAAGGCGTTCCTATTCAAATGGGCGAGTCCCATTTAAATTAGGCGCGCTCCCGCGCCGGACGTACTGCGCATGCTCCGTCGGGTAAATTACCCGACGTGCATTGCGCTAACTGACGTCGCTCCGACGTCATTTGCTTAGACGTTACCGTAAATGGCGTCCAGCGCCATTCACGGACGTCTTACGCAAACGACGTAGAATTTAAAATTCGACGCGGGAACGACGGCCATACTTAACATGGCTTAGGACAACTAGGGCTTAGCCCTAGTTTTACGCGGCGGAACTCGACGTAAACGACGTAGATTTAGAGCGTCGGGCCCGTCGGAGCGTTCGTGGATCGCCGTAACTGGTCATTTGCATATTCTACGCCGGCCTCAATGGCCTCGCCACCTAGCGGCCGGCCTAGAATTGCATCCTTAAGATCCGACAGTGTAATTCAATTACACATGTCGGATCTTCGTCCTAACTATGGGAAACTGAGTCTGTGGATCAGTTCCATAGTTAGGACCAGGGATACGACGGCGTAACAGCAGTTACGCCGCCGTATCTCTTTTGAGGATCTGGCCCTTTATCTTGGAGGATCACAAAATCAAAAATCATTCAGGCTAATAGATATTCGTTAGCAGTGTGGGCACAATAGGAGACAGACAGTACTAGCATTGTATGGCCACAATAGAACTGGAACACTGTAATATAAAGGATACTGCACTGTAAAGGGGCACTGTAATCATTGCAGTGCCCCTTTACAGTGCTGCTCATTCGTAATCCCGTTGTTTTCGTATTTTGGTGCTTTAATTTTTTTGTATGTACACATTATTCCGCAGGTACGAAAATGAACATTTTCGTACGAAAATAACATTTGTACGAACAGGAATGCACATATCTACTCTGAAGCTCCTGCTGGATTTTGCTTCTAATCCCCTTGTGTAGGCTTCCATTTGTGGATGGACATTTTATGGTTACACAACCAATCACATCGCTATAATCTTTTTATATGGACTATAAACTTAAGGACCTATGAATAAATGGTTGTGGAACGAATCATCTGAGTTTCCATTATTTCTTATGGGGAAATTTGCTTTGATATACAAGTGCTTTGGATTACAAGCATGTTTCTGGAACGAATTATGCTCGCAGTTCAAGGTTTTACTATACTGATTTTTTTTTTAACCACTTACCCCCCGGACCATATTGCTGCCCAAAGACCAGAGTACTTTTTGCGATTCGGGACTGTGTCGCTTTAACAGACAATTGCGCGGTCGTGCGACGTGGCTCCCAAACAAAATTGGCGTCCTTTTTTTCCCACAAATAGAGCTTTCTTTTGGTGGTATTTGATCACCTCTGCGTTTTTTATTTTTTGCGCTATAAACAAAAATAGAACGACAATTTTGAAAAAAATGAATATTTTTTACTTTTTGCTGTAATAAATATCCCCCAAAAATATATAGAAAAACATTTTTTTTCCTCAGTTTAGGCCGATACGTATTCTTCTACATATTTTTCGTAAAAAAAAATCGCAATAAGCGTTTATTGATTGGTTTGCGCAAAAGTTATAGCGTTTACAAAATAGGGGGTATTTTTATGGCATTTTTATTAATATTTTTTTTACTAGTAATGGCGGCGATCAGCGATTTTTTTTTCGGTATTGCGACATTATGGCGGACACTTCGGACATTTTTGACACATTTTTGGGACCATTGGCATTTTTATAGCGATCAGTGCTATAAAAATGCATTAGATTACTATAAAAATGCCACTGGCAGTGAAGGGGTTAACACTAGGGGGCGGGGAAGGGGTTAAGTATGCCTGGGTGTGTTCTTACTGTGGGGGGGGGGTGGCCTCACTAGGGGAAACACTGATTTTCTGTTCATACATTGTATGAACAGAAAATCAGCATTTCCCCTGCTGACAGGAACGAGAGCTGTGTGTTTACACACACAGCTCCCGTTCCCCGCTCTGTACCGAGCGATCGCGTGTGCCCGGCGGCGATCGCGCCCGCCGGGCACACGCACGGGAGTCGGGGGCGAGCGGGGGGCGCGCGCGCGCGCCTCCGGCGGCGCCCGTGCGCCCCTAGTGGCGGCTAATAGGCAGGACGTCCATTTACGTGGTCTCGCCTAGGAGAGCCACCTTGTGGACGTATTTCGGCGGTGCAGCGACGGCAAGTGGTTAAATCAACACCATTGGCAACTGAGTAAACTGGAAGTGATGTTGTGACATTGCTTCCGGGATTTGACATTGGAGACCCGATCAAAGCCGAATCCAGCTTTGTTCGGGTCTTGGCCTAGGCAGCTGATGCTGGCTCTACACTGGCATACCGCTGGTGGCTGCACCAGGACACCCTCTAAGTCAGTGGTTCTCAACCTTCCTAGTGCCGTGACCCCTTGATAAAACTTCCCAAGTTGTGGGGACCCCTAACAATAAAATCATTTTTGTAGCGTGGGTTCTCAGCACCCAAGCCAAGACAAGTAATTTGCACCCCTAACCCACGGACATTTAGCACTCCTTGAGTCCCTTCCACTCATACAGTATTAAAACCCCTTATGGTAGATTTTAGGATGTACCACTCTCTCTTTGTTTTCCTTTTCTTTCCCTTTTATCTCTCTCTATCCTAATTTCTTGTTTTTTCCCCCATCCCTCTCTCTAGCCGCATTTCTTGTTCTTTCTCTTATTCTTTCTCTCCCTCTTTCTTTGTTTCTCCACCTCTTTTCTTCTCCCGACCATGTATTCTCTATTTTTATTCCTTCTCTTGCTCCTTGGTGGGCTGGTGGGGGAATGGGATGAGTGGCAGTGCTGTGGGGGGGAATGGGATGAGTGGCAGTGCTGGTGGGGGGAATGGGATCAGTGGCTGTGCTGGTGGGGGGAATGGGATCAGTGACAGTGCTGGTGGGGGAACAGGGTGAGTGGCAGTACTGGTGGGGAGTTCTGATCAGCCAACTTAGGTGCTCTTGATCAAGGTCATCTGCTGATCTGAGAACTGTAGTGGGGACTTTTAATGGCATCTATAATCACAGGTAGTGTTACTCACTGTGTCTCTGGCTTCACTGTCACCTATGCTAAAATTAGGAGATAGGGTCTCCTCCAGCCCCTCCCACTTCACATTCCTCACCAGTCAGCTGACCTCTAGTCTCTGCCCCCCAGCCATGCTGTGAACTGAATGGGCGGCCACGGGGTCCAGGAACAGCCTTGCTGGGCGGCTGCAAAAAGGCTGTGAGAGCGGTACGGGCTTCAGGAACAGCCCAGGATTTGGTGACCCCTGGCAAATCATAATTTGACCCCCGAGGGGGTCCCGACCCCCAGGTTGAGAACCACTGCTCTAAGCGGTGGTACCCAACATGGACTACCCGCAACCCCTACAGGAACATCAGTGCCTTAGCTGTCAGAGGTGAATCCTAGCAGTCCCAATGCCGAAATCACAGGGCGCCGGGACGGCGGCGCCGAAAACAACCGATCCGTAACACAGACGCCGCCATCGGCTCTTTTTCGGCTCAATGGCTTGGCACATTACACATGCAGACTACAAGTGTGTGCTTTACTTCACACAATTCTGCAACCCCTGGTGTGAAAATTGCTGGACCCTTCCATAAGAAGCAGTAATTAGGATTGAATTATAAACACCCCGAGTGTTCGTGTTATTTATCAAGTCGACGTTAAATAATATGACACATTATACGAGCATTGTCCAGGCTATTTGTTTAGGTTTGAGGCTTTCTTCTGGCACGTCCTCCAGCATTCTTGGGCTGATATTGCTGTAACGCCAAGGGAATGGAGAGCGGTTCTTTGTCAGCCCAGAGATGGGAGTGGAGGACTGGGATGGGATGTTTCCCACAGCTAACTCTGAAATGTGACCTCCGACCTACTCCACAACTACGAGGATTGCAACTGCATTGCCTAACACACCATCACCCTTTAAAGGAGAGCTCTGGGTTTATGATTAACGTACATGCAAAATCTACCGGAAAGACCTTTTTTTGCTGAAGTAACGAGTATCATAAACAGTAATCTATGTCAACTACTTGCCGACCAGCCGGCGTCATTCTACGGCGGCAGGTCGGCTCTCCTGGGCGAGAGCCCGTAGCTCTACGTCGGCTCTCTTAGCGGCCACTAGGGGCGCGCGCCCCCTGCTCGTCCGTGACTCCTGTGCGGGTGCCCGGCGGGCGCGATCGCCGCCGGGCACCCGCGATTGCTCGTTACAGAGCGGGGACCGAGAGCTGTGTGTGTAAACACACAGCTCCTGGTCCTGTCAGGGGGGAAATGCTGATCCTCTGTTCATACAATGTATGAACAGAAGATCAGTGTTTCCCCTAGTGAGGCCACCCCCCCTACAGTAAGAACACACCCAGGGAACATACTTAACCCCTTCCCCGCCCCCTAGTGTTAACCCCTTCACTGCCAGTGGCATTTTTATAGTAATCCAATGCATTTTTATAGCACTGATCGCTATAAAAATGCCAATGGTCCCAAAAATGTGTCAAAAGTGTCCGAAGTGTCCGCCATAATGTCGCAGTACCGAAAAAAATCGCTGATCGCCGCCATTACTAGTAAAAAAAATATATTAATAAAAATGCCATAAAAATACCCCCTATTTTGTAAACGCTATAACTTTTGCGTAAACCAATCAATAAACGCTTATTGCGATTTTTTTTACGAAAAATAGGTAGAAGAATACGTATCAGCCTAAACTAAGGAAAAAAAATGTTTTGTTATATATCTTTGGGGGATATTTATTACAGCAAAAATTGTCGCTCTATTTTTGTTTATAGCGCCAAAAATAAAACCCGCAGAGGTGATCAAATACCACCAAAAGAAATCTCTATTTGTGGGAAAAAAAATGACATCAATTTTGTTTGGGAGCCACGTCGCACGACCGCGCAATTGTCAGTTAAAGCGACGCAGTCCCGAATCGCAAAAAGTGCTCTGGTCTTTGGGCAGCAATATGGTCCGGGGGTTAAGTGATTAAATAAAATAACATTTGCAACTTTTTAATCCTTTGTTGCATCTCAGTGCTGCTGATCTTCTACTGTACATCCACTTCTTGCCTACATGCACAGCAATGGCATTTCCCAAGGTAAGTTTCCTGATGGTGAAGCAGTGGAGGTGCGTCCATAAAGGGCGTGTGGGCGCCGCCCCCTCTCTTCTACCAACTCTCTCTCACCAATAGATAGAGTCATGCATTGCATAAATCTATCTATGGTCGCTGCTGCCACCCCCTATTCATGTGCCTGGCCCCCTTTCAGGCGCCGGGCATATGAATTACAGTGGGGGGGTATTTTTTGGAAGCACCTGATTAGAGCCGTGCTGTGCGTTCGATGTTCACTCAGCATTGTGTTAGGAAAGCGAATGAATCGCTTTCATAACACTGAACCGCCTCTCACCCAATCAGGTGCTTCAGTCTGTTACCTGTCACCTGATTGGCTGAAAAAACAGGTGCTGTGATTGGACACCGCCTATCAAGACGGGAGAAGACATCAAGGAGCGTGGAGGACCGTGACCAACATATTTATACTTACCCTAGATGAAAAAGAGTCTGCATGCGTTCCTGAAGAAGCCTGAACAGGTGAAACAAGTAGAACAGCAAGCTTGTGACTCATACGTGAAAAAGGGCATTGTGTTGTATCTTTTTCTTGTTTTATAGCTATAAGCATAATAAAACGTATGAACTTTTACCCAAACATTTTATTGACTTGACTCAAAATCAGCACCCAGTGTGAGACTTTCCCTCTGTGCAGGAGATTCCTGTAATAAAGACCAATCACTGCTGCTCTCTCTCCTTGTGCAGGGTGACTGGTCTTGTCTCCGCCCCCTCCTGTAGTCTTCTGCAGGCAGCCTGTAGTGGGTGGAGCCTGCATTATTTGTCATTAATGTAAATGACAATTAAACAAATAAATAAATAAATAAAACATGAAAAAGTAGGTTAACTAACCACTTGCTTACGAAGCACTTTTACCCCCTGCACGGTCATGCCACGCTGTACCCAAATGATATTTTTACTACTATTATTTTTCACACAAATAGAGCTTTCGTTTGGTGCTATTTAATCATCAATGTTTTTTTTTTCTTTTTTGCTAAACCAACAAAAAAGACAGAAAATGTTGAAATAACAAAAAACTTTTTTTTTTTTATTAATAATTTGTTATAAAATGTTGCAAATAGGTAATTTTTCTCCTTCAAAGATGGGCACTGATAGGTGGCACAGGTGGGCACTGATCAGGTGGCATTGATGTGGCTATACTGATAGGATAGGTGGCACAGGTGGGCACTGATCAGGAGGCATTGATGTGGCTATACTGATAGGATAGGTGGCACTGGTGGGCACTGATAGGCGACACAGGGAGGTGCCACTAATAGGTGGTACTAATGGCAACTGATAGGCAGGACTGATAAGTGACACTGAAGAGGCAGTGATGGGCACTGCTTGGCAGCACTGATGGACACTGATAGGTGGCACTGGCAGGCACTGATAGGAGGCACTGGTGGGCACTTATTAGCAGTACTGATGGATACTGATAGGTGGCACTGGTGGGCACTGATTAGCAGTACTGATGGGCACTGATAGATAACACTGGTGGGCACTGGTTAGCAGTACTGATGGGCTCTGATAGGTATTACTGATGGGCACTGATTAGCAGTACTGATGGGCACTGATAGGTGGGACTGATGGGTACTGATTAGCAGTACTGATGGGCACTGATAGGTGGCACAGGTGGGCACTGATCAGGAGGCATTGATGAGACTACACTGATAGGATAGGTGGCACTGGTGGGCACTAATAGGCGACACAGAGAGGTGCCACTAATAGGTGGTACTAATGGGAACTGATAGGCAGGACTGATAAGTGACACTGATGATGAGGCAGTGATGGGCACTGATGGACACTGATAGGTGGCACTGGCAGGCACTGATAGGAGGCACTGGTGGGCACTTATTAGCAGTACTGATGGATACTGATAGGTGGCACTGGTGGGCACTGATTAGCAGTACTGATGGGCACTGATAGATGACACTGGTGGGCACTGGTTAGCAGTACTGATGGGCACTGATAGGTATGACTGGTGGGCACTGATTAGCAGTACTGATGGGCACAGATAGGTGGGACTGATGGGTACTGATTAGCAGTACTGATGGGCACTGATTGGTGGCACTGGTGGGCACTGATTAGCAGTACTGATAGGCACTTATAGATGACACTGATGGGCATTGATTAGCAGCACTGGTGGGCACTAAGAGGACCGATGTCCCTCTAACAGAAGCCAGTTAACGGCTTTCTTTTTTTCTTCAGGATCAGCTGTCATTGGCTGACAGCTGATCACGTGGTAAAGGGCCCTCTGTGATTGGCCCTTTACCTCGATCAGTGATCAGCCGAGTCCTAAGTCCATAGACGTACCCAGGGAGTGCGCCGGCAGCGCGAGAATGGGAGGACGCACATGGACGCCCTCCTGGCATTTTAAGCCTGTGCTGTAGCCATTTTTCGGGCTATTGCGTGGGCACCTATTGGTTAACTGGCTTCTGTCTAAATTGGCCTAAAAGGCCCATACACACCATACCAAAATCGGAAGTAAAATTTTGTCCGAAGAACGATCTGCCGATTTTCGGATCGTTAGTACGGTGCTTTTCAACAACCGATTTCGTTTTTTTTTTTTCGTCCGACAAAAGCTGGATGCGCAGACTATAACATTTTTGGCGGATGTGAACTCAGCGTCCGTTTTTCGTTTGATTGTTTTATGGTTTTCGTCCCCAAAAAATCATAAGAGCGAGACTACGCATGCTCAGAAACAAAAGAATACATACAAAACTATTCATCACGTTGAATTCTCTTGTACGAGAATTTTTTGTATGGTGAGTAACCTCTTCACTTTCGACATGAGACTAGCATGGGACAAGAAAACGGACAAACGGTTGTCCGAAAATCTGATTGTGTGTACGAGGCGTATGTGTGAATGTGAGTTAGGGACCTTAGATTGTAAACTCCATGAGGGCAAGGACTGACGTGAATGTACAATGTATATGTAAAACGCTGAATAAATTGTAGTTGCTATATTGGGGCCAGATTCACATAGAACTGCGGCGGCGTAACGTATCGTAGATACGTTACACCGCCGCAAGTTTTCATCGCAAGTGCCTGATTCACAAAGCACTTGCGATGAAAACTACGCAGGCGGCGTCCGGGCAAGGCGGGCCAATTCAAATGGGCGTGTGCCATTTAAATTAGGCGCGCTCTCGCGCCGGACCTACTGCGCATGCTCCGTTTCCTTCGGCGACGTGCGTAGCATACTTCCTTATTCCCGGACGTGTTACACAAACGACGTTAAATTTTAAATTTCGACGCGGGAACGACGGCCATACTTTAGACAGCAATACGATTGCTGACTAAAGTTAGGGCACCCAAAACGACGACTAAATTTGCGACGGGAAACTAGACTAGCGGCGACGTAGCGAACGCGAAAATCCGTCGGGGATCCGCCGTAACTGCTAATTTGCATACCCGACGCTGGTTTACGACGCGAACTCCACCCAGCGGCGGCCGCGGTACTGCATCCTAAGATCCGACAGTGTAAAACAATTACACCTGTCGGATCTTATGGATATCTATGCGGAACTGATTCTATGAATCCGTCGCATAGATAGAAACAGGGATACGACGGCGTATCAGGAGAAACGCCGTCGTATCTCTTTGGTGAATCTGGCTCTAAGTACCTATAATAAAATAAATAAAAAAGCAATACCTTTTTTTGATATTGACTTCTTGTGCGTCTGCTTTGTTACAGTGACATCTAGAGGATATTTTAGGTATTACATCGATCATTGAGAGGCGCGTGTAGCGTGGACCTATAGGCATACTAATTGGCTTAGATTGGAAAACTGTGTGAATCTGATTCCTGGGTGAAAGTTGCTTGAATCTCGTGTGAAAATATTTGTAAATCGGGCTCTAAGCAAAACATAAACATCAGTATAAATGGATATAGGGGTAGATTTCACATAGATTTTGGCGTGGACGTATCCCAGTGCGCATGCTCCAAATGACGTGGGCAAATCGGCATGCTTTCGACGTTGAACGTAAATTACGGCCAGCCCCATTCACGGACGAGTTACGCAAACGACGTAAAAATTTGAAAAATTTGACGCGGTTCCGACGTCCATACTTAACATTGGCTGCGCCATGTTTTTGTTGGTTTATCTTTACGCCGGAAAAAGCTTAACGTAGACGGCGTATCTGTACTGCGACGGCCGGGCGTATGTTCGTGAATAGGCGTATCTAGCTGATTTACATGTTCTAGGCGTAAATCAGCGTACACGCCCCTAGCGGCCAGCGTAAATATGCAGTTAAGATACAACGGCGTAGAAGACTTACGCCGGTCGTATCTTAGCAATATTTAAGCGTATCTCAGTTTGAGAATACGCTTAAATATACGACGGCGGGGATTCGGACATACGACGGCGTATCTACTGATACGTCCGTCATAAGTCTTAGTGAATCTACCCCATAGTGATTAATTGTGTCTGTTTTCTCCTTTTCTTATTGCATAGCTCCCAACTATCCCTGATTTCGAGGGACTGTCCCTGATTTGGAGCAATGTCCCCCTGTCCCTCTTCCCTCCTCATTTGTCCCTCATTTTGGTCTGATCTATATAGTTTTATATAAAATCACCTTTTATATATCAAAAAGTGTTTCCCAGCGCTAAAACATTCATCTGATTTCTAAATTGCTGCATTTGTAAATTCCAAAAGCCAATATAAAGGAATAGTAGTGGCAAAAAAAAGCACTTGTGGGTTTAACTAAGCTTGTTTTTTTTTTGTATAATTCCCCTTTAAGGGGGCGTGGCAAGGGGAGTGTCCTATGCCTGCATACTTTTTCTGATAGGTGTCCCTCATTCCCATCTCAAAAAGTTGGGAGGTATGTTATTGTACTATTACTATTATAACTTGGTCTATTTTTATCAAGTTATATACACATCAGGCAGATCATTTGTGGCTTCTTTCCCCATCCCATTGATTGGGGCCAGACGCACACTGCTCTGACACGGAAGTCGGACGATTTCCGATCACACTTCGCCATGCGACTTCATGTCTGACTTCCATGCGACTTCAATGAACAGGATCTGACTTTGATCTGCCGTACCAGGCCCTTTGAGCCTGGTATGAATCTCGAGGAGAAACCCCATGCCAAATAAAAAAAATTAAAAACAGAAAACGGTGTGGGGTCCCCCCCCCCATGACCATACCAGACTGGTATTGATTTTAAGGGGAAACCCCAAGCCAAAACAAAGGTTGTGGGGTCCCCTCAAGACCATATCAGACCTTTTTCCGAGTATGCAGCCCGGCATGTCAGGAAAGGGGGGACGAGCGAGCACTGCCCCCCCCCTCCTGGACCATACCAGGCCACATGCCCTCAACATGGGTGAGTGGGTGCTTTGGGGCAGGGGGGGGGCTTTGCACCCCCCCACCCCGAAGCACCTTGTCCAATTGTTGATGGCAACAAGGGCCTCTTCCCGACAACTCTGGGTGGTGGTTGTGGGGGTCTGCGGGCAGGGTGCTTATTGTAATTCGGAAACCCCTTTTAACAAGAGATTGCCCCACCCCTAATGAGAACAAACTTAACCACTTCAGGACCCGCTCACGTACATATACGTCATCACTTTAAAAATGATCATCTCGGTAACGGCAGCAGCTGCTGCCACAACCGAGATATCCATCTTTTAACATGGCCTGTCCTGTAAACGATAATGGTGGTCTCCTCAGTGGATTTGCAGCGAGATCACCGTTATCGACAGTGGGAGAGGTGCCCCCCTCCCGCCGCTCTCCCGTGCCCTCTGCCGCTTACCGGAGCCGTCAGCAGCAGCGGAGCGATCGGGTCCTTCCTGCTGCTTGCCTGGGATAAGAGTGAGGGGAAGATGGCCCCCACCTGTCTCCATAGCAGGGCGGAAGCGACGTCAAAACGCAAATTTTTTTGTTGTAATTTTTTCAAATGACAAATGTATTTATTTATTTTTTTTATTGCATTTTAGTGTAAATATGTGATGTGAGGTCTTTTTTCCGAGACAACACTCGCAAACCGAGTCAGGATTTAAAAAAAAAAATGCACGTATTGTGAAACGCTCGTTAACCGCATTACTCGCAATCCGAGGTTTCACCGCACTTTTTTTCCTGACTTCGGTGCAACTTGTTCGCCTGTGGTTCTCACCAGTCGCATGACATCAAAAAACGCATTGTAAATTGTGCGAATTTGGGGTCGCAATAGTGGAAACTTAGCCTGAAGACTATTCTGTGTGTTACAAAACGCAGGAGCTTCTGTTGAGTTAAAAAATGCTTAATTATTTATTTTTGTTTTAATTTATAATTTGATAGCCTGTTTTTGAGAGCTAAAAATAATTTCTCTTTAGACGTGTGGAGGAAAGCTTGTAAGATGTAAAATTCCGCCTGTTAAAGCTAATCACATTCCGAGCTCCCGGGGAAGATATAAATATTAAAGAGTTGCCCTTTTCTTTTGTTTTAGTTTCTAATAAAATCAAAGCAGCTAATGAATTCACATTTCAGCGGCTTTTTTTGGCTGGTGAAATAAAATAAAGAGAAATGTAATGTATGCGCCGGTGTCTGGAGGAATTAATGCCTGGCACGGATTTTAGACATCGATGACAACCCAAATGATGCGGTAAACACGGCGTTTGCTGAAAAACAATTTTTTTGGAGTTTACTCTTTTTAGGGATTTACCGTATATACCCGAATATAAGCCGAGGCACCTAATTTTACCACAAAAAAATGGGAAAACTTACTGACTCAAGTATAAGCCTAGGGGCCCGGATTCACAAAGCACTTGCGCCGTCGTATCTCCAGATACGCCGCGTAAGTGCAAATATGCGCCGTTGTATCTGTGCGCCGGACCCATAAAGTAAGATACGCCTAAAAATAGGCTTCATCCAGCCGGCGTAACTTGCCTACGCCAGCGTAGAGTTGGCGCATATTTACGCTGGACGCATGTGGCGCTCGCATTGATTTTGTATTTAAATATGCAAATGAGGAAAATATGGCAATTCACAAATGTAAGTGCGCCCGACGCAGGCTACGACTGGTGCGCGTAAGTTGTACGTCCGGCGTAAAGTTAAGCCCCATAAAGGAGGTGTAACTCAGTAGCAGACATGCAAAGGTCTGCACCAGAGAACACAAGCCGTTGTATTTTACGTAGTTTACGTTGGACATGAATATGACTAGGCGTAGGTTGTGTTCACGCCGTAGGCAGTGATCCGGCGTATCTTAGGCAGTTGTTTTCCGACGTGATTGTGAGCAATGCGCACTGAGATGCGTCCACGGGATAGCGCATGCGCCGTTCATTATACGTATCTGTCTGGCGCTCGGCCCATCATTTGCATGGGGTCACGCCTCATTTGCATGGCTCATGCCCACTTCCACTTACGCCAACTTACGCCTTGGAAACCCAGCGCAGTTTTGGGAGCATTAGCTTTGTGAATTCAATGCTTGCCTCGGCGTAGCGTACAGGAGATACGCTACGGTGGCATAAATATGCGCCAATGTCTGTGAATCTGGGCCAGGGTGTCCATCTGCATGCCTCACTGTGTTCATGTGCCCATGCCTCCCTGTGCCCATGCCTCACGGTGTCCAACTGCATGCCTCACTGTACTTCACTGTGCCTTACTTTTCCTCACTGTGTCTATGCCTCACTATGCCCATGCCTCACTGTATCCATGACTAGACTGACGTTTAACATGGGAGTCTATGGAAGGGGTGCCCAGATTTGAAAAATCGGTGCTCCCCAGCTGTAGATCCCCCAGACTACAAACTTTGCACACTTGTAAAAGAGAAATTGGGCTACATGTGTGCCAAGATCCAGGTCCAGGGGACCTATGAACGGACAGTACCGGGTCCCCAAATTCACAGGAGAAATGACCGTTTAACATGGGAGTCTATGGAAGGGGTGCCGGCTTTGAAAAATCGGTGCTCCCCGGCCGTAGGTCCCCCGGACAACAAACTTTGCACACTTATAGAGGAAGAGGGGGGTCTACATGTGTGCCAAGTTTGGCCTGGCCGGTAGCGGGTCCCCAAAGTCCAGGAGATCAGGCGCAAAAAGGTGACTCGAGTATAAGCCGAGGGGGGCATTTTCAGCACACAAAAATGTGCTGAAAAAACTTGGCTTATACTCGAGTATTACGGTATACGAAAGTAATAATATATAATCAAGGTTTGTTCAAATAGATGTTAAAGAGGAGCGGCACCCAAAAAGTGAAGTCCTGGTGGTTCCTCCCCCCTCCTGTCTGTAACTGAGTTAAAGGTTTTTTGGGGGGTAAGGAAGCAGGAACGTAGGGGAACGCCATTCTGTCACCCAGGGCCGCTGATAGGGGGGACCACCAGTCCTCCTGTAGGGGGCCCGGGCTCACAGGGGGGCCCAAACAGCAGGGGGAATTAGTGCGAAGGGGCAATTACAGAAGGATGCCCTGTGCAGCTCTCTGCAACAGCTGAAAGCCAGTTTCTCCCCTTCTTGCTGGCTTTCAGCTAATGCAGGGAGAGACACAGACACAGGGCATCATTCCTGTAATTGCCTCCACGACACCGATCCCACTCCCTGCCCTGCCTGCTTCTGATCCCCCCCCCCCATGTCACTGTTCTGCCCCCCCCTACAGCGTTGTAGGCTTCCCTGTCCTGTAAAAAAATAACTAATTGTAAAAAAATAATAGTTAAACATTGTTATAAATAATTTAAAACAATTGTAAAAAAAAACTGCCATATTTAATCGGCGTATAACACACACCGTAATTATAAGAGGGAAGTTTCAGGAAAATAACGTTCGACAGCCCCCTGCGTATAACACGCAGGCACAGTTTACCCTCTATTTTCAGGGTAAAAAAGTGAGTGTTAGGCCCCGTACACACGACCAAACATGTATGCTGAAACTGGTCCGCGGGCCAGTTTCAGCATACATGTTCGGTCGTGTGTGGGCGTGAGCGGGCCGAATTCCAGCAAACATTTGCCCGCCGGGCCTTTTCCCAGCAGACAAATATTCCTGGACGTGTTTTAAAACCGTCCGCTGGAATCCTGCCCGCTCGGACATGTACGGTCGTCAGTACAGACCTACCGTACATGTCCAGGCGCCCGCCGTCCCTCGCATGCGTTGAATGACTTCGACGCATGCGTGGAAGCCTTTAAATGGCAGGCCCGCCCACGTCTCCGCGTCATCGCCGCGTCATCGTCGCGGCGACGACGCGGACACGCCCCGCGTATTGTTTACGCGCGGACTTCTGTACGATGGTGTGTACAACCATCGTACAGAAGCCCTCTGGCCACTGGCGTAACAACCGGGGGGGCAGCAGGTGCGTCTGCCCCGGGCGCTGAGCTAAGGGGGGGGCACCGGCGTTACCCGGCTCGTTAAAGTCGCCTATCCATGGCCAGTCAATATAAGCCCTCACAGCCGTAAACGTCGCCCGATGGCCGTCGGCCCTGCAATGGCTGTGAGAGCGAGCGGGATCGATACGCAGCCTCTTCACTTCTCCCAATCTCTCAGCTCAGATGGCTGCCAATTGGCCGCCGCCAACTAGTCCCCCTGCGCCATTGGCCGGCTCGCCTCCATTGTCCTGACCAGCGGCTGACGCCCATTGGGCAACGTTGGAGTGACGTCAGGCAAGAGCAAACAGCGCGCAAATACAAACTGTCTGCCATCGGCGGCAAATCAGCGTGCGGCCCCCGGAAATGGGGGCGGAGGAAGCAGCTGCAGGCTGAGAGTTGAGCGATCTGCAGACGGAGTGCAGGCAGAGCGGCAGCTATAGAGTCCAGGGCCCCTTCTGTGTGCAATCCAGGGGCCCCTGTGACAGGTCATGGCTTCCAGGCTGTCCCAGTCCCACCTGAAGCTGGAGGCAGAGATAGAGCGCTGCAGGGCAGAGTGTCAGTGGGAGAAGATCCTAAGCCTGAGCAAGCAGCTGGCCCCCAGGGGCCCTGAAAGTACCGGTAGGTGACCCCCCTCCCTGCAATCCCTGCACTGAGCACACCCCATCAGTATCAGGCAGCTGAGGGCTGGGCTCAAGGTGAGCTGCACACTCAGGCAGGTGACTCAGCACTGATAACACAGCACTGTGTACTGATCTGGAGGGCAGGAAGTGGCAGGGTGAGGGGCCCCGGGGCCCTGAGATCACAGGACTTCCTGAAAATGATTGGTGGCGGTTGTCTGGGTGTACTGAGGCTTCACATGGATTTCCTGCAGTAATATCTTCTGACACCCGACCCTTCATATGTGTACATGTTATGGGGGAACCCGGGTGGATATGTAACACACAGAGGAGGCGGGGCCCCAGGAACATGCATACAACGCATCAAAGTCCCGTCCCCGTCACATCAGTTGTCCCACTATCACATCAGAGGTCCCCCTTACATCAGAGCCCTCCACACAACCCAGCTATTCACACCTTGTACCCGCCGCTCTCCGCACTATAGCCGGCCTCTCATGAACGTGCACAATGATCAGCCTAGGCGGGGGGGGGGGGCGGAAAAATAATTTCTGCCCCGGGCGCCCATAACTCTGGTTACGCCACTGCCTCTGGCAGACATGTACGGTGAAAACGGTCCGACGGACCGCTTTCACCGTACATGTTTGTTCGTGTGTACCCGGCCTTATAGTTTTTTTTTGCACTCTCTCCTGGTCAGTCAGTCAGTGCTAGCTAGTAGGTGGAGTAGGACGCTTCCCGACGAGTCTGCTCTCACCCAGGGCCAGTCAGACAGGCAGACAGGCAGGCAGGTCCCTCCTAGCCCCCTGCGGCAGCAAGGACAGCAAGGACCTGCCATTTGCTCCCAGGACAAACCGATCCTCCATCCCCTTCTGACCTCCTTCTTCTGCCGCCCATAGGCAGCTCCTCACAAGGTAAGGCCCGGCACCATCTGGCCTCCGGTCTATCCTCCGACCCGAGATCGGATGCGGCCGTCCTTTTCAGGAAAAGCCACGGCTTGATCCCGGGAAACGGACGACCGATACCCCCCCATCACATCCCAAGCATCGCCCCGCCATTACCCCGCTACCGCCCCTGGCATCCTTTATCATCTGAAGCCCAGACAATCCTGCTGCTGGGTCGCGGCGGCCGCATCCAGGAAAGTCCGCGGCTTCAGCGATTTATCCAGCCAAAGCCTCCCCGCTATTACCATACATCTAAAATCCCCCAGCCCCCCTAGGTTTCTCCCCGGGGTGCCCCTGTATATCCACCTCCCCCCCCCTCGCTGTCCCTGTACCCCAGCTCCCGGCTCGGGCCTACACCCGGTCAGCGGCCATCTTACTACTCCCATACAATTTTAAAACACCACTTTCACTCACCCCCACTTTTCCCTCCACAGACTGGTTTTGCCTGAAACTAGCTCCCATCGGTAACACAGGGTTACGTATCCCCTACGTCCCCACCCATAAAGCAATTGATCCAGGGTTTCACCGATCGCCAGTGAGGGATCAGGAAGGAATTCTTTCCCCGGTCGTTACAGATTGGCTCAGCACACCTGGGGTTTTTCGCCTTCTTCTTTTCGTCCGATGTTGCATTACGCCAGGTGTGCGATGATTTATATAGGCCTCTTATGACGTCACAGTCCCAACATGCTCCGGGTGGTGACGGCAAGAAGATAGCGGCGGCCAGCCCCCAAGAAGGCACCGGAGAGCGGGATAAGAACCGGGGGGGAGAGCGGAGAAGACCCCTGAAGTCAGAAGAAGACCCCTGGAGAGCGGAGAAGACGCCGGGAGCTGGCTAGTGAATTATTTTAAAAACCTGTTTTGTGTGTTTATTTTATTGACACTTTTCCTCCCAGGGAATGGGTAGGGGTACGATGTGCCCCATACTCATTTACGTAGGGGGGGGGGCGGGATCTGGGGGCCCCCTTATTAAAGGGGGCTCCCAGATTCCGATAAGCCCCCTGCCCGCAGACCCCGACAACCAACGGCCAGGGTTGTCGGGAAGAGGCCCTTGTCCCCATCAACATGGGGACCAGGTGCTTTGGGGTGGACCCACCCCCCTATGTTGAGGGCATGCGGTCTGGTACGGCTCAGGAGGGGGGCGCTCGCTCGTCCCCACCCCCATTCCTGACCGGTCGGGCGGTGTGCTGGGATAAGGTTCTGGTATGGATTTTGGGGGAACCCCCACGCCGTTTTTTTGGCGTAGGTGTTCCCCTTAAAATCCATACCATACCAAAGTGTCTGGTATCTTCCTGGGGGGAACCTCACGCAATTTTTTTTTTAGTTTGCGCGGGGTTCCCCTTCAAAATGCTCCGCACACGAGTCGCCCCGCAAGTCGGATCATCTTGATCCGACCTCTGGTGCGACCTCGATTCAAATCAATGGGCTCCCATATGGAACCATTGATTTTGAATAGAGAAAGAAAAACATGGCTGAAAACTAGCACGGCAAAACGTGCATTGAATTCAATGCAAAACGCAGAAATAATCGCGTTAAAAACACTGCTTTTTTTCCTGGCGTCTGTACTAGCTTTACAGCCCGTTTTTTTAAAACGTCAGTGGGCATAAGGCCTAACACTTACCTATCCTGTAACCATAACACAAACCTTCCCTATAATCTTAACACCTACCCCTCCTGTAACCCTGATGCCACGTACACACCATCACTTTATGTGATGAAAAAAAACGACATTTTTAAAAACGTCAATTTAAATGACCGTGTGGAGGGAAAAACGTTGTTTTATGTCTTGTGAAAAACGACAAAAAAAAATTTAAGCAAACGTCGTTTTTTGTTTCACAGAAATTAACCGTGTGTAGCAAAAAACGACGTTTAAAACAACGTTTTTAAACCCGCGCATGCCCAGAAGCTACTTATGAAGCGAGCTTCAATGGAAAAAAGTGGTGAGAACGTAACCTCGCTTTGCTAGAGCATTGTGAAAAAACGATGGTGTGTAGGCAACGTCGTTTTTGGAAAATTGAAGTTTCAAAAACGTCGTTTTTTACTTCACAGAAAATTACGTTTTTTTTCATCAGATAAAGTGATGGTGTGTATGCGGCATAACACTAACCACCATAACCCTAATGCCGCGTACACACCATCACTTTATGTGATGGAAAAAAAAGACATTTTCTGTGAAGTAAAAAACAACATTTTTGAAACTTCAATTTTCAAAGACAAAGTTGCCTACACACCATTGTTTTTTCACAATGCTCTAGCAAAGCGAGGTTACGTTCACCACTTTTTTCCATTGAAGCTCGCTTCATAACTAGCTTCTGGGCATGCGCGGGTTTAAAAACGTCGTTTTTTGCTACACACGGTCAATTTCTGTGAAACAAAAAACGACACATAAAATTGAAGCATGCTTCAATTTTTTTTTGTCGTTTTTCACAAGACATAAAACTGCGTTTTCCCCCACACACGGTCATTTAAATTGACGTTTTTAAAAATGTCGTTTTTTTTCATCACATAAAGTGATGGTGTGTACGCGGCATTATACTTACCCCTCCTGTAACCCTAAGGCCCTGTACACACGACCAAACATGTCGTGTGTGCCAGTTTCAGCAGACATGTTTGGTCGTGTGTGGGCGCGAGCGGGCCGAATTCCAGCAAACATTTGTCCGCCGGGCCTTTTCCCAGCGGACAAATATTCCTGGACGTGTTTTAAAACCGTCCGCTGGAATCCTGCCCGCTCGGACATGTACGGTCCTCAGTACAGACCTACCGTACATGTCCAGGCGCCCGCCGTCCCTCGCATGCGTCGAATGACTTCGACGCATGCGTGGAAGCCTTTAAATGGCAGGCCCGCCCACGTCTCCGCGTCATCGTCGCGGCGACGACGCGGACATGCCCCGCGTATTGTTTACGCGCGGACTTCTGTACGATGGTGTGTACAACCATCGTACAGAAGCCCTCTGGCAGACATGTACGGTGAAAACGGTCCGACGGACCGCTTTCACCGTACATGTTTGTTCGTGAGTACCTTGCACTAAACCTTCGTGAGGCCTTACACTAAACCTCCCATAACTATCATTTACCCCACCTGTAACTATAACACTAAGCCCCCCATAACTCTAACACTTAGCCCTCCTATAATCCTAACACTAACCCCCAACAACTCTAATGCTAACCCTCCCCATAATCCCAACACTAACCCTCCTTGTAACCCTAACACTAACCCCTATAACACTAACACTTGCCCCTCTGGTATCCCTATCACTAACCCTCCCATAACCATAACACTTACCCCTCCTGTAGCTGTAACACTTACCTCTGCTGTAGCCCTAACACCCCCCCCCCATATCCCCAACACTAACCCTCTCTGTAAACCTTACACTGGCCATCCCTGTAACCCCAAAACTAATCGTCGCTGTAATCCTAACACTAACCACCATAACCCTAATGCCGCGTACACACCATCACTTTATGTGATGAAAAAAAACGACGTTTTTAAAAACGTCAATTTAAATGACTGTGTGTGGGGGAAAACGCTGTGTGTAGCAAAAAACAACGTTTAAAACGACGTTTTTAAACCCGCGCATGCCCAGAAGCTAGTTATGAAGCGAGCTTCAATGGAAAAAAGTGGTGAACGTAACCTCGCTTTGCTAGAGCATTGTGAAAAAACGATGGTGTGTAGGCAACGTCGTTTTTGAAAATTGAAGTTTCAAAAACGTCGTTTTTTACTTCACATAAAATGTCGTTTTTTTCCATCGCATAAAGTGATGGTGTGTACGCGGTGACGTAAAACACAACGACGTGCTGAAAAAAACGAAGTTCAATGCTTCCAAGCATGCGTCGACTTGATTCTGAGCATGCACGGATTTTTAACCGATGGTCGTGCCTACTAACGATCGGTTTTGACCTATCGGTTAGGAATCCATCAGTTAAAATTTAAAGCAGGTTGGCTTTTTTTTAACCAATGGGGCCCACACACGATCGGTTTTGACCAATGAAAACGGTCCATCAGACGGTTGTCCTCTGTTTAACCTATCGTGTGTACGAGGCCTAACCCTCCCTGTACCTCCAACCCTAATCCTTTATGTAAGCCTCGCCTGTTGTTTGTATGTTCACCTGTCCTGTGCTCAGATCCTCTGCATCGAAGGCAAGGCTTACTACTCCCCAAAGATACCAGTGCCAAAGTCTCGACACCACAACTTCCTGCCTCCAAATAACAACCGTGTTGTTCATCTGTTGCCCATTTTAAAGTTTTAAAATCCTTTGATGTCTATGTATGTCACCTAACATTTTATTTTCAATCATTTTGCAGGTGTTTTGCTATTTTCAATGGTGTTTTGTTTGCCAAGTTTATAAGAAATGGCAAACAGGAAAAACAACAGCTGTGATGAAAGCTATGGATATGGTAGGAACTGTTTTGCATCAAGTTAAAAATATGTGAAAAAGGAGGAACCATGCTGTGAAGATGAAAAAAAAGCCAATTTTGTAATCTTATAATAAAATAATAATATAATAAATGTGGCGCTAACTCAAAAGAAGTGCTGATAAACAAACAATAATCACATAATCAATAAATCAATCAGGTGCATAACTAAAGTCCATTTAGTGAAATAGCAATCCAAAGTGCAAAAAAGTGCAAGTGCAAAAAACAAGTAAAATCCTTGATTGTATTACTCAAAAACAGTTATATACTTGGTATGAGAGGAACTTGGTTTGAGAGCGTTTTGCAAGACAAGCAAAATGTTTTAATACATTTTGCTTAATACATTTTGCCTTGATATACAAGCGATGTCTTGATATAAGAGTAGCGTCATGTCACAACTGAGTATGAGAGGAGCCTCTGAGGCCGCGTACACACGGTCGTTCCAAACCAATGAGAATGGACCGAAGTTCAGTTTCACCGGTCCAAACCGATGCCGGGAGTTATCCTGGTTCCTGGTTAGTTACATAGTTAGTCAGGTTGAAAAAAGACACAAGTCCATCCAGTTCAACCACAAAAAACAAAATAAAAAAACACAGTAAAATCCTATACACCCAACTTCATACCCACAGTTGATCCAGAGGAAGGCAAAAAACCCCAGCGGAGCATGATCCAATTTGCTACAGCAGGGGAAAAAATTCCTTCCTGATCCCCCGAGAGGCAATCGGATTTACCCTGGATCAACTTTACCTACAAATCTTAGTACTCAGTTATATTCTGTACATTTAGGAAAGAATCCAGACCTTTCTTAAAGCAATCTACTGATCTGGCCAGAACCACCTCTGGAGGGAGTCTGTTCCACATTTTCACAGCTCTTACTGTGAAAAAACCTTTCCGTATTTGGAGGTGAAATCTCTTTTCCTCTAGACGTAAAGAGTGCCCCCTTGTCCTCAGTGATGACCGTAAAGTGAATAACTCAACACCAAGTTCACTGTATGGACCTCTTATATATTTGTACATGTTGATCATATCCCCCCTTATTCTCCTCTTCTCAAGAGTGAATAAATCTAGTTCCTCTAATCTTTCCTCATAGCTGAGCTCCTCCATGCCTCTTATCAGTTTGGTTGCTCTTCTCTGCACTTTCTCCAGTTCTCCGATATCCTTTTTGAGAACTGGTGCCCAAAACTGAACTGCATATTCCAGATGAGGTCTTACTAATGATTTGTACAGGGGCAAAATTATATCTCTGTCTCTGGAGTCCATACCTCTCTTAATACAAGAAAGGACTTTGCTCGCTTTGGAAACCGCAGCTTGGCATTGCATGCCATTATTGAGCTTATGATCAACTAAAACCCCCAGATCTTTCTCCACTACAGACCCCCCCAGTTGTACTCCCCCTAGTATGTATGATGCATGCATATTCTTAGCCCCCAAGTGCATAACTTTACATTTATCTACATTAAACCTCATCTGCCACTTAGTCGCCCAATCAGACAGAGCATTGAGGTCGGCTTGTAAATTGGAGACATCCTGTAAGGACGTTATTCCACTGCATAGCTTGGTGTCATCTGCAAAGACAGAAATGTTACTTTTGATCTCAGACCCAATATCATTTATAAATATATTGAAAAGTAAGGGTCCCAGCACTGAACCTTGGGGTACACCACTGATAACATTGGACCATTCAGAGTAAGAATCATTAACCACGACTCTCTGAATTCTGGCTTTCAGCCAGTTTTCTATCCATTTACAAACTGATATATCCAATCCTGTAGACCTTACCTTACACATGAGCTGTGTGTGCGGAAGTTGTCCTGGTCGATTGATAGAGATCTATTGATTTCTCCCTAAGTTTGGCCTTGTTGCATGTTTCTCTTCTACCACTAGGTGGCCGGGTACTTGGTGGTACTACTTATGAGAAGGATAACCCAAGGTCAGGTTATGGGTATGTGGGGTGTCTCAGCCAATGGGTAGGGGTTTTCTTGGAGCCCTTGGCCCGCTGGGAGAGCCTGTAAATTTGGGTGGAGTCAGAAGTTTTCCTGCTTCTCCTCCCGGCCAATCAGGAAGCTGGTCTTAAGACCTGCCCGAGAGGAAAAGCGATCGTATTGGCCTATAACGCAGTACCCGATGTACAAGGGCGATCAGGGAGATGACCATCCTCATCGGAGCGATCTCTCTGCTCTGCATCGCTGCCAAGAGCCCGACCGCATGAGTACCAACCACTGGAAGGGGGTCAGGTGGTTTGTTTGCCGCCCCCCCCCCCCCCCAACTGGAGCACCAACCGCCACTGCTGTAGACCCTTTAATTTTAGATTGGCAGTCATGGACTTCACTGCCTTTTGTGGATTTTCACCAAATCATGGACCCTAAGGGACTATTGCCACTCCTTGTGGATGAGGTTATGCCAAGTAAATACCCAACTTGTCAAGCTTTAAAATTGCATGCACCCACAAAATGGCACCAAACTTCAGTACCCTAAATTTTCCATAGGTGACACTTTAAAATCCCTCTACAGATAGAGGCCCAGATTCACAAAGACTTACAACGGCGTATCTCCAGATACGGCGTCGTAAGTCCAAATGGCCCCCGTCGTATCTATGCGCCTGATTCATAGAATCAGTTACGCATAGATTTGGCCAAGATACGAGCGGCGTAAGTCTCCTACGCCATTGTATCTTGGGGTGCATATTTACGCCAGCCGCTAGGTGGCGCTTCCGTTGATTTCCGCGTCTAATATGTAAATGAGCAAGATACGCCGATTCGCAAACGTACGTACGCCTGTCGCAATTAGTTACGCCGTTAACGTAAAACATACGCCGGCGTAAAGATAAAGCAGGTCTCTAGGTGGCGCAGCCCATGCAAAGTTTGGACGTCGGAACAAGCGTATCTTTTTACGTTGTTTGCGTAAGTCGTACGCGAATAGGGCTGTGCGTAAGTTACGTTCACGTCGTAGGCAGTGTTCGACGTATCTTAGGCATTCTATCCGACGCATGCGCACTGGGATACGTCCACAGACGGCGCATGCGCCGTTCGTTCAAAACGTCATTTACGTGGGGTCATGCTTTATTTACATAAAACACGCCCAGTCTCTTTATTAGCTTTGTTTCCCTTCTCTGCACTATCTCGTTTCAGCACATCCTTCCTGAGGACTGGTGCCCCAAACTGGATGGCATCCTCAAGATGCGGCTGGACCAGAGTCCTGTAGAGTGGCGAATTTTTGTTTTATCTCTGGAGTAAATCCCCTTTTTAATACATGCCAATATTCTGATTGCTTTGCTTGCAGCAGCTTGGCATTGCATGCCATTGCTGAACCTGTCATCTACTAAGACCCCCAGACCTTTTTCCATCCTGTATCTCCAGGTGGTTCTCCCCCTAGCGAGTAACTTGCATTCGTATTTTTAGCACCTAAGTGCATTACTTTGGGGGAGATTCAGATAGAGATACGATGGTGTATCTCCTGATACGCCGTCGTATCTCTGAGATCCGACGGTCGGATCTATGCGACTGATTCATAAGAATCAGTTACGCATAGATGTCCCTCAGATCCGACAGGTGTAAGTGACTTACACCGTCGGATCTTAGGCTGCAATCTCCCGCCGGCCGCTAGGTGGCGCTTCGGTTTTTTTACACAACGAATATGCAAATTCCGATTTCCGCCAATTCAGAAACGAACGCCCGCCCGTCGCTTTTTTTTTTTACGTCATTTGCGTTCGGCTTTTTCCGGTGGATAGTTACCCCTGCTATATGCGGCGTATCCTATGTTAAGTATGGCCGTCGTTCCCGCGCCAAGTTTTGAAATTTTACGTCGTTTGTGTAAGTCGGTCGCGAATACGGATGGACGTAATTTATGTTCACGACAAAACCAATGACGTCCTAGCGACGTCATTGGGAGCAATGCACGCTGGGAAAATTCGCAGACGGCGCGTGCGCAGTTAAATCGGCGCGGGGGCGCGCCTGATTTAAATACTACACTCCCCCTAGCCGCGGAATTTGAATTCCGCCGGGGGATTTACGATCCGCCGGCGCAAGTTTCGAGGTAAGTGCTTTCTGAATACTGCAGTAGCATCTCAAATTTGCGCCGGTGGATCGTAAATCAGATGGATTACGCGGATCTAAAGATCCGCTAATCTATCTGAATCTACCCCTTTACATTTTTCAACATTAAACCTCATTTGCCATGTAGTTGTCCAACCCAATATTTTATTTAGGTCTTCATGTAAGGTTTCCACGTCTTGCTGTGAAGTTATTGCCCTGCTTAGCTTTGTATTGGCAGCAAACACTGAGATTGAGCTGTTTATACCAAACTCTATATAATTTATGAATAAATTAAACAGAATTGGTCCCAGGACAGGTCCTTGTGGGACCCCACTTACCACAGCAGACCATTCAGAATACTCACTATTTATCACCACCCTTTGAACACCCCTTGTAACCAGTTTTGTCTGTCGGCATGGTCCATGCAGACAGACATCAGCTTGTAAAGTAAACGTTTATGAGGAACGGTATCACATACCTTTGAAAGATCCAGATACTGTATGCCACATGCACAGTTCTGCCTTTATCTAGATGGCAGCTCATTTACACATAGAATGTTAACAGATTGGTCTGGCAAGAACAATCCTTCATGAATCCATGCTGATTACTACTAATGATACTGTTTTCATCAGCAAATTCTTGGATATAGTCCCTTATCATCCCCTCCAAAAGTTTACAAACTATTCATTATGGAGCATTCTTCTGCCAAGTGTTGTTATCACATATCTCAACGGGGAGCACCTTAGGCCGCGTACACACGGTCATTCCAAACCGATAAGAATGGTCCGATTTCCATTGGTGGACCGCTGAAGTGGCCTGATGGTCTGATGTGCGTACACACCATCGTTCCAAAAACCGATTGGGTCAGAACGCGGTGACGTCAAACACACGACGTGCTGAATAAAAAGAAGTTCAAGGCTTCCAAGCATGCGTCGACTTGAATCTGAGCATGCGCGGGTTTTGAACCGATGCTTTCTGTACTAACCATCGGTTTGGACCGATCGGGCAGCGGGCCATCGGTTCGATTTTAAAGCATGTTTTAAAATTTTGGACCGAAGGACAACAGACCGATGGGCTATACACACGGTCGGTTTAGACCGATGAAACTGAACCTCGGTCCATTCTCATCGGTTTTGTCCGACCGTGTGTACGTGGCCTCAGTCCTCCACTGCACCATTCCGATAGATGCTCCTTAATGAATAATGATTGAAGGTTTTACTAATTAAATTGTGAACACGTTTGTTATTGCCTTATGGTTGGAAGTCGTCAAGAGATAAAAGAAGCCAACAAGTAATTTAACCAAAACTGTTATTAGGGTTGGGTAGATTTAGCCTTTAGTGCCACTTTATGTCTTCTTATTAAATGGGGGATGGATTGTCAATGGCTACTCCAAAGCTATGCCCTATGATGCCAATGGTGTTTGAGGACTATCTCAGTACCCAGAAAATGTAGAAAGCTTCTTAAAATATATAAACATTTATTGAAAAATAACATAAAAGACATTATCAACAACAGAACAATAGTAAAGTTGTTGTAGATTCCATGCGTTAGGAATTAGAAAATAGAAAGCCCCATTGGTGTGTGGGGACACGAAGATGCGGGTTCAGACATGGTCCTCAACATGTTTCGTGTCAAATGTCGCTTCTTCAGGAAGTGTCAACCGTAAGCATCCATAGTAAGTGTCACAGTATGGTAGCAAAGCTACCTATATAACAATAATAAGAGGAGTATGGGTAGACCAGCGCAACTTTACCAATACTTCTCTAATTATTGTTATATGGGTAGCTTTGCTACCATACTGTTTTTACCAATATTCTTTGACACTATAACTATGAGCACTATCTCTCTTATAGATGCTTACGGTTGACTCCTCCTGAAGAAGCGACATTTGTCGCAAAACACGTTGAGGACCATGTCTGAACCCGCATCTTCGTGTCCCTACACACCAATGGGGCTTTCTATTTTCTGATTGCTAACGCATGGAATCTACAACAACTCTACTATTGTTCTGTTGTTGATAATGTCGTTTATGTAATTTTTCAATAAATGGATATTTACATTGTATGTATATATTTTAAGCTTTCTACATTTTCTTGGTACTGAGATATTCCTCAAACACCATTGGCGTCATAGGGCATAGCTTTGAGTAGCCCTTGACAATCCATCCCTCCTTCCTCACTGTATATTTATAGAATGATGGTACCTACCCCATCCCTACTTGTTAACCTTTGCATGAGGCAATACCTTCTTCCTATTAAATGACAAACCTAGGCATTTGGTCACATGACATCTGTGAGCCACAAATTAAGTCACTCATGGAATCTCAACAGGTAGCAAGTAGCTATATAATAATCACCACATGCCACTTACTAGAGGTCCTGCGCGAATCCATGTTTTAATCAGCCTTTCTCAACCTTTTTAACATAGAGGAACTCTTGATAGAACTTTCCGGTCTCAGGCAACCACTGATAAAAATTACTATATCTATAATTCATGATACATTAGTGTATGGTCAGTAGGAAGAATGCCCCTTACATTTGTGGTCATTGGGATGCAATACCCCCTTACAAATAACTAAAAAGATCAATGGTGTCAGTGGGAACTTATCTGAGGCAGAAATTGCAAATAGCTCAAGGACCCCCTAGCAACCTCTGGAGGAACCCTAAGGTTACATGGAACACTGCTCTAAATGATTCTGGGCCAGATTCTCGTAGAATCGGCGTTGGCGTAGTGTAAGCCATTTACACTACGCCACCGCAACTTACTGGAGCAAGTGCCGTATTCCTCAAGCACTTGCTCCGTAATTTGCGGCGGCGTAGTGTAAATGGCCCGGCGTATGGCTGCGTAATTCAAAGGGGGCGGCTTGTATTCAAATAAATGCGCCCCCGCGCCGATTGAACTGCGCATGCTCCAGCTCGCGACGGAAAACGTCAATGACGCCGACGTGAGCGTCATTGACGTAAAGTCGTATTCCAGAACGACTTAGGAAAACGACGTAACAGACGGAAAAAGCCGACGCGGACCCGACGCCATACTTAACATGGCATACGGCGGACTGGCGTAAGGTTACCCCTCATATAGCAGGGGTAACCTTATGCCTACGGAAACGACGTACGCGACGACTACGCAACGTAAATTCGTTCGGGAATCAGCGTATCAGGCTCATTTGCATAGTCAAATGAGACCTGAACGTAAACGCCACCTAGCGGCCGGCGTCGCATTACATCTAAGAACCGACAGTGTAAGTGACTTACACCTGTCGGATCTTGGCCGTATCTATGTGAAAATGATTCTAGGAATCACTCGCATAGATACCCGGGGCCAAAAAGAGAGATACGACGGTGTTTCCTGAGATACACCGTCGTAACTCTTCTGAGAATCTGGCCCTAAGTAACTCTACTCAAGGACACCAACCCAACATAACATATGCCCCCTACCATTTTCCTACACTGCACCATTCTGATGAATGATCCATAATGAATAATAAATGAAGGTTTAATGAATTTAGCTGTGAACACATTTGTTATTACCTCGAGGATGGGGATCGTCAAGAGATAAATGAAGCCAACAAGTAATTCAACCAAAACTGTTATTGGAGTTGGATAGATTTTATATTCTACTATTAAATGACAGACAAACTTGAAATATTGAGTATTATGGTCATATCTGACATTTCAGCAATGTGTCTCTAACTTGAAGTCAAGGGTCGCAAAAGTACAACATGTGCATGCACATAATTTGATGAGACGTTCCTATATATAGAAAAATAACCTTTTTAGCCAAAGGCAAAAAAACACACACAAACGAGGGATCAGAGAGTCAAGTTACAAACTGCAGCAAAATTGATATGATCTCATTTTATCTCAGACACTGTGCCTTTTTATAGCTGGGGAAATCAGTAAAACAGGTTTAAATTGATTGCCAGAAGCTGTTGTGTTTAATCAGAAGAAAAGGACTGAGAGAGGCTGCTTAAAGTTTCCTTTTGACAAAATTGCAGAGAGACGAGGTCCCAAGTTGCAGTTTGGAGGACAAAGCCAAAGTAGACTTTCTGAAAACATCAAAGATGGGAATAAAATTGGAGGAACCAAGCGGAACTTGCATGCTGCAAAGTCTATTATTTTTCATTTGTAGCGCTGCCCTCTTGAGGCTCGCAAATCAGTACCCCTCTGGTTGCCCTGAACCTGTGAGTAGTCTGCCACCTCTGACACCCTGGGTTCAAAAGAAGATTTCCTTAAATAACAGCAACAATAAGGAAATACACCAAAATTGGCTAAATCAGAAATAGTTTACACAATGAGATGAATAGAAAATAAATCAGAGTCAACTTCAGCTTACACCATAAAATGTTGTCTCACCACTCAATGGCCTTCTATTCATTCTCTAATGAGTGACACTGGCCACTTTCGACAGTTGTTTTGGGAGTCAATACGTTTGCACCACCTCCTGCACTCGATAGCCAACCCGGCACAATTTAACCGCACCCTTACGACCTTCGAGGACTACTACAGTAATTGCTCATGATTATGCGGCTCTAGGGCTCCTCAATATGTAGTATTATTTAAGAGGGGAGAAGGGGGTAGAAGGTGGGAGGGTAAGGAAAGAAGAGGGAGAGGTTAGGAACAGCTAGAACCTAGTACAAGAAGAAAAGAGATCGAAGAACAAAGTGGACCATGTTCTCAGATCATGAAAGATCATCTGCCCCAGGGGAGGCAGCGATGCACGGGGGGGGCGGCGCCCGTGCACCCTTAATGGACAGGCCGCACATGTTTAAAGGGGGAATTCTTCCCAATGACCACAAGTGTAAGGAGCATTCTTCTCACTGACCACTAATGTATCATGAGTTGTAAATATTGTCATTTTTAGCATGGGATCCCTAAGACTGCAAAGGTATTTTAAGGGTACCTCCATGTTGAAAAGGTTGAGAAAGGTTTCTCTAGTAGAAGCCAAGGGAATGGACAGCACTGAGCTATCATAAGGAATGTCCCAGTCCAGGCAAGCATTACTTCTGAAGTAGCAACAGTAAACAGGACCCTGCACTCAGGCCTGCACTTACAATGTCCCTGGATACTTGGATATCTCCTTCCAATATCAACCAGACATTTCTTCAGTGAGCTCTCCAGACTGGATCCTCAGTGAAATCCCTTGATTGATTCCTGAGACTTTCCGAAAGCAGGCCCCCCAACTATAACATAGCTAGGACCTCAATAAACATAAGTAGGGTTTAAACTGGGATGCCAAGAAGGGCAGCAGCCCTTTAGGCTGGAAATATCTTCTCCTGAACAAAAACCAACAGCTCCAGATCCCAGATTATTTATGAACTCTCTAGCCACCCTCCCCCAGGGATTGGCTAAGAAATCATAAATATGTAGCCCACTACATTCTGGAATCCTATAGAAGGCAAGGGGAACCAATCAAACCTGCAACCAGTGGAGCCTAGAACAGCTCAAAGCAATCACAAGCTGCTTCACTGATTCTAGGGGAGCCAACCATAACTAAATTCAAAAAGCTTTCATAGCAACCTATCTAGGATGGTGCTACATCAATATGTTGGCATTTGAGCTGCTGTATTTTCTACATGTCAGCCTATGAAAGAACTCTTGTGTGAAGGTCAGCCTGTCTCTGTAAGCATCCTGGATTAAAAAATAAACCAATTAGCAATACCACCCTACCCAATTGATCCAGCACCATGGCGACCACTAAGACATTGAGTTATTAACTTGTTTAAAACTGAAACCGAGAGAGTGCTTGGCACATATCCAAAACACAGAGTCACTTTGATGTTTGAAATGTAGGCAAGCCTAATGCAAAGAGCAAATTAATTCTTCGGGTGGATAACAGGTTTCAGACATTTCAGGACCATGAAAATAAAGCATGTGACAAAGCTGACATTGACAAGATCTAAGGAAGAGCAACATCAACGTTCATTAGGAGTAGGGAGGAATGTTGAGGGTATTAACAGAGAAACATAAGCAAGGAAGGGTTCACAACTGAAACACAAATGGCTTTTGAAGCAGATGAAATTTAAAGATAAAGTTGAAGTCTGCCAGACTATAAGAAAAGCTGAAATAGTAGTTTAGTGATGCACAATACATTGTGAAGAAATGCTGAAGATAAACAGATAAGAATAATGAGCAACGCCGCTAAAAGGTGAGACCAAAACTGGCCCGGAACATACCAAGCTGCCACCAAAACACCTCATTCTTGGTTGTGGGTAGTCTGATCTCCAAAAAGTCTGATCATCCATGAAGATGGAGAAATCTAAAAAATCTGACATAGGATAGCTCAGAGACCTTTTGCATCAAGTTTAGACACCTTTTGGGGTTATGTGAATCTTCCTGAATTGCTACTGGTAGTCCCCCGAAATATACACATATGTGGTGATTTTCATGTTACATAGAATTTTACCAAAGGAGGCATCATCCCTATTAACGTGAACCAAAAAACTAAAAACCAAGACAATGGGACTTGTGTATGCCTCCAAAAGTAAATACAAGAAATACAATCCATTTTTATTAATTCAATATTAAAGTCAATTGTGACACACAAGTAAATATTAAAAACAGTTCATTGATGAGCATTTGAGGTCATGATTGCACAAACCATCTATCCCAGTTAGAATGTCAGTATGGTAACTGTGATAGGGCCAACACGTTTCACCGGAACCCTCACTTCTTTCCCCATATTATCACAGCGCCACATAAGAGACTGAAAATAAACAAAATATCAACAAATATGACAGCCGACAACAACTATATTTTACAAAAATCTATCCTCTCATGAAAACAAAGAACCAGAAAGAAAAAAAAATATATATATATGATAGATTGAATTAATAAATTACATAAATCTATATCACCTACAATCGCCTTTTTGGTCTCCTTTCTCCCCCACCCAAGGCTTGATTTAGACTCCAAGACCTGTCTTTTCTTATGTGGATAATATGTTTTAAGATATATTTGAGGTGATACAGATTTATGTCATATATTAATTCAATCTATATACATCAATTTCATCAATGATCTATATATATATATATATATATATATATATATATATATATATATACCGTATTTTTTTTCCCTGGTTCTATGTTTTCTCAAAAGGATAAATGTTTGTAACATCAACTTGTTGCCGGCTGTCATATTTGTTTGATGTTTTGTACTGAAGAAAGGGGGAATTCCCGTGAAACACGTTGACCCTATCACAGCGACCATACTGACATTCTAACTGGGATATGTTAATTAATGTACTGTTTTTAATCTTTACTTGTATGTGTCACAATTGCTTTTAATATATGAATTAATAAAAATGGACTGTATTTCTTTTAACTAAGTTGTATTTACTATTGAAGAAATACGTAAAGTCCCATTGTCTTGTTTGCCCACTGCAATTTAAATATTTTGTAACATATGCGAACAGGGTGGTTATGGTTGGTATAACAGTAAAGATTGGGCCAACTGTGGCTACATACTTTATCAGCCTTATTGTTGTAGCGCTACCCCCGAAGGAGCCGCTGGTAATTGATTGGGCCTGTACTCTGCTTTAACACCCCCCAATAATTTGGTCTCACTCCCCTTGACACAGCTGTGGTGCAGTGCTGATGTAAAGCTCAATAATAAAAGACAGGTACATAGACACAGATTATATTCACTTTACCTGTGTTGTCACCCGGGCATACACTGTTACACCTGCTTGGAGAATTAACAAGCCTCACAACATATTATGTTAAGAATAAAAAAGAAAACTGAGGAACACCAACCATAGGATGGACTATGGGTGTCCTAAAATACTGCAGTGCCACGTCCTAGCATAAGTAGAAAAATGTATTGTTTGGAGGAAATAATGGACTTTCTAGGCACTAATGGTTGACACAGAATATATCTTTTATTGATGCAAACCCAGAGGTCTGGGTAATTGAATCAACGTAGAATTTGATAGGCGTATTTGTACGGAGCTCATGTACAAATACGCCTATCAAATTCTACGTTTGTTCATCAACTTCTGTTGCTGTCCCTAGTGGACCTATTGTGGTTTCAGTACAACCCCCCCTGTGTTGTTAGCATTATAGAGTCATTCTGTGCTTATTAATGTTTTCAATGTAATTTTTATATTTTTTGTACTGTAAACGTTGACATATTATGTTAAAGCAAAAAGTAACTTTACTAGAACAGGTTTTATCGTTAACATGGAATCACAATTGGTATACAACAATGAGACAAGAGGTTGTAAATGGCAATTGCCTGAGAGCCACCTGTATTGCTTCAGCAGGGGTGTCTCCAAGTGGGACTAATGTTCAGGCAACAACCTCAGCACTGAGCACCTTCCCACTTCCAGCACACCATGCAGACACTATAAAAACCACTATGCGGCACACAGTATTTGGCAAGAATGATATATCACAGTATAATGAACTCAATATTCCCCCCTTACAGTCTATAGTAAGTGGTAACTGCACTGCAAGGCCTTGTGATAAGAATACAGCACAGTCTCTGGTCTTCTTTCTTCTGCTAGCTATCGTGAGGCAAAGATTGTAATCCAAAAGGCTTTCTGATCAATAAGCAATGTAGAACAACATGGAACTGTAGTTTAAATTGTGAAAAGTATCTGTGCACTCCTTCCCAGAAGCGCACCTTCAGCAGCAGTCACCAAACTATCAATTCAGGCTTGAGGCCTATGCACATGTGGCTCTATTGAACTGAACTGTTCCGTGGGACTACCGGTCCCAGCAACACTATGCGGTAAGTCTAGGTGTGTGAAAAGCAGTACAAAGTTCTGGGCATCAGCCCTCTCACCACACGATGTCCAAGCAGATGGATGCCTCCGCTCCACAGGATCTCAGTCTGTTTGCTGCAACCACACTGTCACGCTGTTCTGCTTCACAGATGACCAGGAGTTCTCGGTTACCTCCTTCAGGAGTCACTGGTTTGATTACACTGCTGCGTTGTTCTCTTTCACAGACGACCGGGAGTTCTCAGTTACCTCCTCCAAAAGTCGCTGGTTTGATCAACAAAATGTAGGCCAGAGCTCTGTGGAACACACACACACAGAGCTCTGCTGGAGGCCATGCGTCCCAGGAACAAGAGACCTAAGATGGCCGCTCCAAGGCTTTTTATCTCCTTCCCAGCATGCACTTTAGCCCCAAGTGTTCATGGGTAGGTGATTTGCATAATTCACTGTGCTCTTGAAAAACAAAAATGAATGAAGTCCATTTCACATTTTAACCACTAGATGGTGCCAAATACCAATTTATAGAATTTATAACATTAGTCATGAAACAATACTGCACAACATTAACATTGCATTAAAAGGCAAAAATGCCCCCGCTACATTGTTTTTATGGAAGAATTTGTATGTAATTACTAATAAAATGTAATTGTTTTATCATATTGTGGTTGGCTTACCTGGTGTCAGGGGAATAACTACAGAAGTCGCCACTGCGACCAGGCCGCATAATCCAGGGGGCCCATGCAGCTCCCCTGTACACCTGGATAGGAGGAGCAGCATATAAAGGAACCAATGCCCTCAATGTTTCTCCTGGCAGTTGCTGAATGCCTGCTTCTCCTCCTCTCCCTTCCGCAGATATTCAGAGGTTGCAGGAGGAACATGGACGGCATTGGTTCCTCTATATGCTGCCCCTCTTGTTCAGCTTGCTTCTGCTCCCATGAGCCCCTCTGCTCTCTCTCTAGACCCCCTAGTGAACTTCACAGGAAACTCTAGTGCTCTCTCTCGACCATCCCCCCCACTTCACTGGTCCCCTTGCTCTTCTCCAGTCCCTGAGCTGTTGCCTGGTCCCCTTGCACTTTTCTCTGGTCCCTGTGCTCTCTCTGGTCCCCTGGCTCTTCTTTGATCCCCTGGTTTACTTCCATTCGAATGTCTGTCGGTAGAGCGTTCCATAGCCGCGGTCCTTGGACTGCAAATATTAGTTCTCCGTTAGATTTGCAGAGGGACTTGGGGATGTGGAGGAGGTTCTGATTAGTTGATCGTAGGGCCCAAATGGGGTGTAGTGTTTAATTTTCTTGCATAAGAATTGCGGCGTGATTCCTTGTGTGCATTTGTGGGTGAGGCAGAGGATATTGAATGTCACCCGATCCTTTACGGCTAGCCAGTGGAGGGACCTCAAGTCCGGGGAGATTGGTTCCCATGTTTTTTTACCTGTTACCAGTCTGGCTGCAATGTTCTGGAAAACGTGTAGATGAGACATCTGGTATTTGGGTAGTCCTAAGTAGAGGGAATTTGCGTAGTCGAGTCTGGAGTTGATGAGTGTTCCCACTACTACTGCTGTGTCTTCTTCCGGGATGAAGGGGATGAGTCTACACAGCAAGCGGAGGAGATAGTGAGATCCGCTAACCACTGATCCTATTTGGGCATCCATAGACATGTCTGAGTCAAAGATAACTCTTTTTACCACTGACACTAGTGGCAGAACTACCAGGATCGCAAAGGTGGCACTTATGACCGGGCACTGGAGTTCCACCACTGGGCCCCCGAGGTAAGGGCCCAGGCCAGTGGTCAGGTTGCTCTTTCGAGGTTTCTTGCCCCGGGACCCTGAAGGTTCCAGTTTTGCCTCTGACTGGTGATTTCAAAATCCTATTGTGTCTATTTTTCTTTTTTTTCCTGTAATTAATACCATGCATTTTAGGGTCACTGTCCTTGAATAGGACCTTAAATTGAAAGGTTTCAAATAAATGACAGCCTTTTTTGAAACCAACCAGTATTGATCAAGTATGGAGGCTGCCATTTTTTACCTCATCTTTGGAAAATGCTAGTCTTTTGATCCAGCACTTTCAGTACTTTCTGAAGCTTTGTCCTGGAACAAGTATACAAACCAAAGGTTCTGACTTCACTCTGACTTTTTTAATTTGTGTACTTGACTCAGAAAGTATTATATATGGCTATCGCTCAACTTGATGTGCCAGCAAGGCATGAAAACTATTTTTAACAACCACAACAGAAAGGAAGGAATCCTAAAACATATTTCCACTAGTACAGTACAGGTTTCCTTTAAGAAAAACATAGGCACTTGGTTATCAATCTCTCTTACCCTCAAGGGCCACCGACAGACTCTCCTCAGCACTGCATCTCCATCTTCCACCTGACTCCACTGCTGGCATGGCTCATGTCTATTTAAGGGCTCATTTAGCTCCCTGCCAGGCCCACTCCTGGGGATTGGCTAAAGGCCCCTAAATATTCAAGGCAACCCCTCTTAGCTTCCGCCCACTACTTTATAGCATTCTACAGGGGAGGCACCAGAGAGCTGCCAGGATGAGTCATCCAGCCCTGGCCTCTAATAACCTTGACCCAGATTTATTGACTTCCCATGGGCCAGAATATAATTTACCTACTCTCACTTCTAGAAGCACACACTAGAGGGTGCTACACCAGTAAAGGGTACCATTAAACTACAGCATGCAAAGGCAAATATTTGCTTCAAACCTTGTGGAAGCTATTTGGTGAAGGCCATGTTCTGCTCCAGCACGACTTTGCCTTGTGTATAAAACTAGTTCTACAAATCCATAGTTTGACCAGTTTGGGGTGGAGGAACTCGAGTGTCCTGCAAAGAGCCCTGACCTCAACCCTGCTGAACACCATTGGGATGAACTGGAATGTTGACTGTGATCCAGGTCTTCTTCTCCAATATCAGTGCCTGACCTCATAAATATATTTATTAATTACAGGTACTTATATAGCGCCGTCAATTTATTACAAGCTTTTTTTGCTGAATGGGTACATGTTCCCACATTCACGCTCCAAAATGGTGTTGAAGGCCTTCTCAGAAAATTGGAGGCTGTTATAGAAACGAAGGTAGCCAACTCCATATTAATGCCCATGGTTTTTGAAAGAGTCATGTCCAACAATCTCAAATAAGTGTAACATGGAGGTGTCCATAAACATATGCCTAAATATTGTATTTTTGTGACTTCTGTTTTATACTATGTATACTTTGCAAAAGTAACAGAGACAAGGGTTAATCAAGTCTCTGATGCTAAAATAAGCACCAGAATTAACCTTTGAGCTGCTAATGATTTATGTATGAAGTGATGTTCCAAGACAACGTGATGTCATGTCTGCAAGCGCAATCCCTTTTAAACTAGTGGCTTGGAGCTCTGCATATTTCTCAGTGACTCACTGACAATAAAAAAAAATAAAAAACTGTGTATTTCCTGTGCCAAGGAAAGTGCTAAAATAATATAAATTTAGACCACAGCTTGCTGTTGTATTCTAGGTGCGTATTATACTGCCATTTAGTTAGGGTACCTGGATTTTATAAAGTAAACAGCCTTATGGAAAATTGTGCACCAGACAATATTTTTGAATAAGTAAACAAAAATAAATAAAAATAATAAAAACATAAATACATATTCAACCAATTGCAAACGTGTCCGTGTGATCTTTGTTAGTAAAATAATTTGTGGCATATACAGTCCTTGTTCCAAACACAGGTAGTGCAATCCTTATCAAAAAGAAAGTATATGGTCCTCCAGTACTGTGACAAGTCTTCTTTGTGCACTGGGCTGAAAATACCAAACATCAAAGTGCTCTCAATCGTGCTTGTGTCACATACCCTCTACACACCATACACTCACCGGAACCTGTGGACCATAGAATGAACAGGGTTGTTCTCACTTGTATAATAGATATCAGCCTCTGCCAACCTTCCTCCAAGAAGTACCAGCCCCCTTGCCTCCACTCCAATCTCCAAACCCAAAGGTCACTCAATAGTACAGACCTCAAAATTTACACTCGCCTGTTCGCATTTCGCGAGTAAATTTTGAGGGCTGCCGAGTGTGGGCTGCCTGAGAGCAGGGGGGGGCGAGCAAGGAGAGGAGAGGAGAGTCGTCGCTGCTGTCGCCGCCGCCTGGTTGTTCAGAGTGCGGGGAACATAACAGCTTTAAATTTAATAGCTGTGTTCCCCGCCACGCGCCGTCATATTCAGCCCCTCCCCCTTGTCCGGGCACCAGGATTGGATGGGTGATCTGTCTATCAAAGTTTCCCGGACGGGGGGGGGTGGGGCTGTATATGAAGGCTCACGGCGGGGAACACAGCTATTGAATTGAAAGCTGTTATGTTCCCCGCGCTTTGAACAACCAGGCGGCGGAGGCGGCAGAGGCGGCTCCTCCTCTCCTCTCTCTTACCCAGCGCAGGTAGGCTGCAATATGGGGACTCTGGCTGCAATGGGGACATTTTGCTGCAATGGGGACATTTTGCTGCATTGGGGACACTGGCTGCAATGGGGACATTTTGCTGCATTGGGGACACTGGCTGGAATGGGGACACTGGCTGCAAATGGGGGAAACTGGCTCCACTGGGGACATTTTGCTGCATTGGGGACATTTTGCTGCACTGGGGACACGTGGCTTCACTGGGGACATGTGCTGCATTTGTAGACATGGGCAGGCTGAATTTTTGGGCACGGATAAAGTTGTTGTTAATATTTATTTTTATAATTGAATTCTGCATAAAACATTTAAGTGTAATTTCATGAGATAATTTATGAGGGTGTCTTTAGGGGCTGGATTAGGGGGCAGGACATGGTAGGGTTTGGTCAAGGCAACTGGTGGCGAGTACACCTTGAGGCCTGGCCAGTAGCTAAGGACTTGAAATGTTGAGCCCTGCAATAGTATATGCAGGGAAACCACAAAAAAATGGATTGGGCACCAAACCTTTACAATTCATATTCCCTTTATGCCATGTCCCCCACAATTGTACACTCACATTCTGCCGTGCCCCAAATCAACAATCAGTATTTCCAGCAATTCCAGTCAATTATGTGTGATGGCTGCTGTTCTGGCCCAACAGAACCAACATGTGCTCCACTACCTGGAAGTGATGTCACTGGATGTGATGTCGGTGTCCATGTACCCGAATAGAGGACAGCTAGCACCTGAACTATTTCTACACCACAGGGGCCCGAGGTCCCTGCCTGCAAAAAGCAGTTCACTTAAGCCTGACTGAAGTTGTGTCAGACCTAACCATGAGGTGCTGGATAGTCTGGACGAGTAATGGTGTGCAGCAAGTGAAGTGCTGGACGAGCGAAGAGTTTGTGCTGGAGAGAAGACTGGAGTATATATATTGGACTGTATATAGAAGTCCCAAGCAAGTTGCACTATATTTCCTGGGCATCCCATAATTTCCTATTTCCCACCCAAATTCAATCCCATCAATAAAAAAACAATGTCTTATGGGCTGTTCTGTATCTCTGAGTGTCTGCGAGATGGATATCTGGCTGGGCAGGGTAACAGGGGAACCACTACATTCAGCAACCCCTATGGGGGCTTGGAAACAAATATAAATATTTGAAAGCACCCCTGTACACACCCCATATAAAATGTATATGTACACCCCTGTACACACCCCATATAAAATGTGTAGTATTGTAGCGAACATTGGAGTGAGAGCAATTCTAGAGCCATAACTCATGGTTAACTCTAATGCTGCGTACACACGATCGGTTTTCCCATCGGAAACACCTTGGATGGTTTTTCCGACGGAATTCTGCTCAAGCTTGTCTTCCATACACACGGTCACACCAAATTCCACCCGTCAAGAACGCGTTGACGTACAACACGTACGACGAGCCGAGATTAGTGAAGTTCAATAGGCAGTTTGGCTCTTCTGCTTGAATTTGAGCATGAGTGTTTTTTTGCACGTCGGAATTCCATAAAGACGAATGGTTTATCCGCTAGGAATTTTTTCCATCGGGAAAATAGAGAACCTGCTCTCAAACTTTTTCTGGCCAAAATTCCGACAGAAAAAGTCAGATGGAACACACACATGGTGGGAATTCCCGTCCAAAAGCTCACATCTGACTTTTTCGAACGGGAGAACCGATTGTGTGTACGCGGCATAAGATGATAACCTGTAAAGGTTTTTAAAGCATCGCCTATAAAGGATTTTGGGTACGCTAGGTTTTTGCGACTCACTGGGCGTGCACAATTTTAGGACTTGACATGTTTGGTATCTATATACTTGATGAAACCCCATCTTTTATATTTCACAAAAATGTGGTATTATATTATGTTTGTTTGCATTAAAATTGATGCAAGTGTATTTTTCATAAAAATGTGCATGTAATAAATATCTGTGCAAATATTGTGCAATGTTAAAACATTTGCAACTTCTAGACATGTGCAGAATGGAAAAATGCATTTAGTTATGTTTCGATTCGTTATTAACATAGATTTGTTTAGTTAAATTTGCTTCATTCGTTTAATTTGTTTTCGGGATTTGTTTTGTTTATTCGTTTTTGAATCGATTCAAAACGTTTTTGAAACGATTTCAAATCGTTTTCAAAGCTATTCGAAAAGTTTTCAAATGTAAACATTTTTCAAATTTAAAAAGTTTTCCAATTTCTAAAAAGAATAAAATAGAATAGAAAATAAAGGAATAGAATATATATATATTATATTCCTTTATTTTCTATTCTATTTTATTCTCTTTAAAAATTGGAATATGATTTGAATTTGAAAACTATTAGAAAAATATTCGAAAACGATTTGAATTTGAATTTCGTCCAAAATCGAATTTCGTCATTTCGGATTCGTTTTAATTCGGTACTATTCTATGAAATAGATTTTTGGCCTCTTCGATAAACTAAATAATATTAAATTTTAAAACAGTACCATCATCCAAAATCTAATTAGATAGCAGAAGGACTCAAGGGACCCCAAGGACCCAAAATAACCACAAAAAAAGGAAATGGGCAGGGAGGACAATTTCGGTACAGAATGAGTAGGTAAACTCAGAAGAGAGCAGATATATCAAAAAATATATAAATGTATTAATACAATATCAGAAAAATAATAAAAACATCAAACATTAAGGACAATTAAAACAGTACACATATCGTGACATGGAATTGGAGGGTAGGGGGTGCTAAATAAGCTAAATATAATAATGTTAAATCATACATAGAAAATGAATAACCATACATGTGACAAATTATTGATGACCATATATAATACTCATATATTAGTGAAATTAAAGTCCATGCATAAACTCATTCAGAGTGTGAAAATGCAAATAAATGTGCAAAGTTCCAGCGATTACACCGCTCCTTATTCAAAAGATCCTCAGTGGTAAAATTAAATTAGATGTTGCGTGATGAGAAAAGATCATCAGTGTAAAGAATCCACCTTCACCCACCATAGACAACAATTCACCCCACGTGTTCAAGTAAAGCAGGGGTGCCCAACCTTTTGAAGAGCAAGGGCCACTTAAGCAACTTGGTAACCAGTCGCGGGCCATAATGAGCGGAGCGGGCAGATGACAGGTCAAGGCTACTCTATAGGCTCTCCGATCCACCCAGATGGAAGGGGACAAATTCCCTTCTGTTTTTTGGATAGGAGGTAGGTGGGCGTAAACAGACATCTGTAGCCCTATAGAGGTGACTTGAAGGTCCCATTTGGTCGGGCTGATGAAAAGGGCCCAAGAATGCTTTCATACTGATGTGCTGTGGTTTACCCACACTGCGGGTGCATTGTAGTGCACCTGTGTCTATCCTGCGGGTTAGCTGAACTTTGCCATAGACTCCGCCTGTGGCAAAAGCCAGCACTGTAGAGGAAGCATCCGTTAATGGGGCTTTGCTCCGCAGCCACTTTCTTCCCCTACCACCGGCTTCATTTACAACACTGATGCTGTGGTATGGCACGTTGACAACCTGCGATCTGGGCTTGCCAAACCGCCATTCCAGAGCAAGAGGTCGTGGGCCACATCAGAGGGCTCCGCAGGCCACATGTGGCCCCTGGGCCACTGGTTGGCCACCCCTGAAGTAAAGGATGGCACCTTTCCAACAGTAGTTGACCCTTTGGTTAGAAAGAGGTCAAATAAGCTTGTATACACAAAGTATATTGCTCCTTGCAAAACCAGGGATTCTCAATCAAGCGACCGTTTTCCAATAGCATGACCATGGGATATAGGAAAAAGAGAACCACAATGGTATAATACTGTTTATTTTAAAATTGGATTAAAAACAAAAAGCTGCCAAATGGCTCCTTACTATGTGCGGTGCCTGAATCCCGGCACTGAGGCTGCTGAGCGTGTATCCGTAAGGAGAGAAAGGCCTCTGTCGCTGAGAGATCTGGCGTGCGTTCCACCACCAGAAACCAGCTGAACCGGATGTACCGTGACTGTGCGTGACCAGGTTGCGCCTCGACGTACGTTTCGTAAATTATGTCATCAGGATGATGAAACGAACCGCACATGTCTAGCAACGTCCACCATTCAATTTTCCAAGGCTTCTGCTTTCAGAAAATATATACTTTTTAGAGCAGGGATAGGCAATTAGCGGACCTCCAGCTGTTGCAAAACTAAGTCCCATCATTCCTCTGCCTCTGGGTGTCATGTTTGTGGCTGTCAGAGTCTCGCTATGACTCATGGGACTTGTAGTTCTGCAACAGCTGGAGGTCCGCTAATTGCATATCAGTGTTTTAGAGGATTCACAGTAATTTTTTTGCAAAAAATGCAAGTTTTAAGGTGTACAAAAAAATGCCCTGGAAGGCAAGTGGTTAATCAAGGATGATAATGATTATTATTATTATTATCAAAATTGTTATTATTTTTTATTATTTTAATCTTTATTATTTAAGATATTTTTTAATCCCCATTTACCGTTTCGCCCATACACTGGCTGAATAGTTCAGGAGGGTACAGAAAATTAATTTCATTGTGTCACAAAGGTCCTTGTCGTGTACACGATGAACTAAACAATTCTTTCAGCAGCCTACATACCAAAAATTGTTATAGAGAAGGATAAGTGCTCTTATTACATGTGTTGTCATTGACGACCAGGGAAGGCAGGAAGAATATATTCTTTGTTTTCCATTACAGCTCTTCGTTGAAGTATGTGAGTTTTTTTTTTCTTTTTCTTTTGTATCGGTTGGTGTACCATAACATTTTGTGACTGCGGCAACTAAAAATAGTCCTTGAATTTTACGGCCATGATGTATGTAAAGCTCCGCTATACTTTTTCTATTGGAACATTTTTCCAAGGTTAGACCAAAAGCAAAGAAAAACAACACGGAAGAAAGAATGTATGTATTTCATTTCATATCCTGTAGATGTAAATAAAGGGGAACGGTTATGATTGAGCCTAATGCTGCGTACACACGATCATTTTTCGGGTTGTAAAAACAAAGGCCCAGATTCTCAAAGGGCTTACGACGGCGCAACGCAATGTATGCCGTCGTAAGTCCTAATCTGGGCCGTCGTATCTATGCGACTGATTCTTAGAATCAGTTACGCATAGATATCCATTAATCCAACAGGCGTAAGGCTCTTACGCTGTCGGATCTTAAATGCAATTTTTTTTGCCGCTAGGTGTCGCCTCAATAATGTGTCAAAATTGTCTGAAGTGTTCGCCATAATGTCGCAGTCACGAAAAAAATCGCTGATCGCCGCCATTAGTAGTAAAAAAAAAAAATTAATAAAAATGCAATAAAACTATCCCCTATTTTGTAAACGCCATAAATTTTGCGCAAACCAATCGATAAACGCTCATTGCGATTTTTTTTTTTACCAAAAATAGGTAGAATACGTATCGGCCTAAACTGAGGAAAAAAACATTTTTATAGATTTTTTTGGGGATATTTATTATAGCAAAAAGTAAAAAATATTATTTTTTTTTCTAAATTGTCGCTCTATTTTTGTTCATAGCACAAAAAAATACAAACTGCAGAGGTGATCAAATACCACCAAAAGAAAGCTCTATTTGTGGGAAAAAAAGGACACCAATTTTGTTTGGGAGCCACGTCGTACGACCGCGCAATCGTCATTATCGTTAAAGTGACGCAGTGCCGAATCGCAAAAAGTGCTCTGGTACGGAAGGGGGTAAATTCTTCCGAGGCTGAAGAGGTTAGGGACTGGTAAGTTGCAATATATTGACTTTTAGTTATTGAGTTTAGATACATTTTAATAAGTGTTCATAATTTTGTGACGGTCCTAGAGTTTACAATATTTTATTCTTTAATAATACAATTTAAGCACGTTAGAAAAAAAAAAAAAGAATTTAAAATTTAATACCTCTAATTTATTTTTAGATTTTTTTTTTCTTTCAGTCTTGTCTTCAGAACTTAATAAAACTTAATAAAACTTCATTCTTCAATAAGAGAAAATTTGAACATTTTACTCAAATTACTTATGATAGAAAATTATTTTTAGCTGCCTAAGGTTATTATATGGATATGCAATTTAACATCTTTCAATTTTAATCATGACAGACCTTAGTTTCCTTTTTAATACGCCGTTAAATTCAATATTTTTTTCTTTCTCAAAAGTGGAACTAAACTCTCTCAAGCAACATGAACTATTTTAAAACCTTACACTGCTAGGATTAGCGAATAGATAGGAAGGTATATTATATTTACTCGATTTAAACTTTTTTTTTACATTTCTTCAGCTGCTTCCTGGTTTCTGGCCGAGGGCCAAAATGTTGTCATATATCCCAATTCATGGCATTGTTTTTTTCTTTCATCTAAAGCAGGGGTGCTCAACCAGTGGCCCGGGCGCCACATGTGTCCCACGGAGCCCTCTGATGTGGCCCACGACCTGCTCTGGGATGGAATAGAATAGAATACTGTTATTAAAGGTCAGTTTTATTACTAAAATCACAGGGCCAGATCCACAGCCAGCCGCCGTAACTTAAATATTCCCATTTAAGTTACACCGCTGGAAAATTTCTACCTAAGTGCCCGATCCACAAAGCACTTACCTAGAAATTTTCGGCTGTGTAACTTAAATCCGGCCGGCGCAAGGCGTTCCTATTCAAATGGGGCGAGTCCCATTTAAATTAGGCGCGCTCCCGCGCCGGACGTGCTGCGCATGCTCACGACGTCATTTTCCCGACGTGCTTTGCGCGGTTTTACAATGTGCCGGGTTTTGAGAATCGCGACAGGCGTAAAAAAAAAATACGAGTTGCCGAGGGGAAAAAAAAAATTTGAAAAAAAAAAGACGGCGACGCGGGATAGAAGGGTCTACTTTTACAAGGTGTAAACAGTTTAGGCCTTGTAAAAGCAGCCCTAATTTTGCGTTTGCAAACTAATACTTACGGAGAAAAAACGAAGCCTAAAAGCTTTGTGGATCTCCGTAAGTGCTAATTTGCATACCCGAAGCGGCATTTCGACGAGAAATGCCCCCAGCGGCGGCCGAGGTACTGCATCCTAAGATCCGGCAGTGTAAGTCCCTTACACATGCCAGATCTTCTGCCTAACAATTGGAAACTGATTCTGTGGATCAGTTCCAAAGATAGAAACAGGGATACGACGGCGTATCCCTTTTGTGGATCTGGCCCACAGTGTATATATGGGCATATCTGTTCTGCAGTGGTTATTGGGCTGCTTTCAAACTGCACCTGCGGGTTACCTGCACTGAGCCATAGAATTCTGCGAGTTTGGGGAGGGTAAACTGCAGCGCATGTGTGTGAAAGCAGCCTTGAGCCCCTTTCACACGGTCAGTCTGACCCAATTGGACCCTCCATTCACCTCTAAGGAGTGGCAGATGTAAACCGACTTTTGTCCTACCTCCAATGTGATCCAATGTGCCAAAAAAGCATAGTGGGCTGTGTCTGTGTCCGCTCTGCATATACAGAGGAGACACTGACCTGCCATCCGCCCGCTCCGCTCATTGTGGCCCGCGACCGGTTACCAAGTAGCTTAAGTGGCCCTCTCTCTTCAAAAGGTTGGGCACCCCTGATCTAAAGGAAGGAAGGGGGAGCTTTCTCAGCTAAGCATACCCTCCTGCCTACATACTTGAGCAAAGGGCAGATGGATTCCAGGAAGTAAATGCTACATAAACTATCTGCCCAGCCCATCTGCAGCTAGAAATGCTAGGGGGTGGTGTTTTTCTTAGTCATTGCAAAACAAAATAAAGCATGGAGACCTGGATGGATGGGGGAGTTTGCTTGGAATATTTAAAAATTAATTACATAGCGTTTTTCAGTTGGTGGCACTGTGATACAGTCAGGGGCGGACTGACCATTTGAGCACTCGGCACTGCCTGAGGGCCCCATGCCACTAGGGGGCCCCATCAGGGTTGCCAGCCTCATTAAAACCAGGGACAGTATGTAAAAATCTGTGTTTTTTTACATCTGTCCCTGAACTGTCCCTTACCGACATTCTTTTGGTCTAAAAATCCCAAGATTATAGCTGCCTCGCCTCTCCAGTACATTCTTGGTGTGTGTATACTGTGTGTGTGTATATATACTGTACTGTGTGGCCCCATAATCTCATATTGCCCAGGGGCCCCATAATCTCCTGTTGCCTGGGGGCCCCATAATCCCCTGTTGCCCAGAGGCCCCATAATCTCCTGTTGCCCCATGAGTTGTCAGTCCGCCCCTGGATACAGTTTAGTTCCACTTTAATTATTTAGATTGTATCTCTAGAAATAAATTTCCATCATACAGCATCAAGCATCCCTTTATAATATGCAGTAAAGAAACTGCACTTGTGGACAAATGTAAAATCAAAGAATTCATGACAAAACACGTCGGGCGGAGCTCCATGCCGCAATGTCATCACGTTCCCATAAGTGTCCCTGGAAGCGCATTCTAGCCACTTGGAATAGGTTTACTTACAGCGCTGTTCCATTTTGCAAATCTGTAAGTGCGTACAATTTTCTTTAACCACTTGCCGACCGCCGCATGACTATTTACTTCGACAACATGGCACGGGCAGGCAGATTGGCGTACAGGTACGTCCCTTTAAATCTCCCGCCCAGTGGGCATGCGCCCTCCGTGTGCCTCGCGAGTGCGGCCGCGGGTCCCGGGAACTCGATGTTCCCGGGAGTCCCGCGATTGCGGTCGGCAGGGGCAGAACAAGGGAATGCATTTGTAAACAAGGCATTCCCCTATTCTGCCTAGTGACACTGTCACTGATGACTGTTCCCTGTGATCAGGAACAGTCACTAGTGATGTGTCACATGTAGCCACGCCCCCTAGGAAACACTAGGGAACACTTAACCCCTGAAGCGCCACCTAGTGGTTAACCACTTCACTGCCAGTGCCATTTTTTACAGTAATCAGTGCATTTTTATAGCACTGATCGCTGTAAAAATGACAATGGTCCCAAAATGGTGTCAAAAGTGTCCGATGTGTCCGCCATAATGTCGCAGTCATGATAAAAATCACTCATCGCCATAACTAGTAAAAACAAAAATTATTAATAAAAATGCCATAAAACTATCCCCTATTTTGTATAACTTTTGCGCAAACCAATCAATAAACGCTTATTGCGATATTTTTTTTTTACCAAAAATATGTAGAAAAATACGTATCGGCCTAAACTGTGGAAATTTTTTTTTATAAATATATATTTTTTGGGGATATTTATTATAGCAAAAAGTAAAAAATATTGAATGTTTTTCAAAATTGTCGCTTTTTTTTTGTTTAACCACTTGAGATCCGCGCTATAGACGAAATACGTCCGCAGCGCGGCTCTCAAGTGCCAAGTGGCCGTTTAAAAACGGCCTTTATGTGCATTACCCGCGCGCGCCACTGGGTGGCGCGCGGCGGGTAAAAACTGTCCCGACGCATCGCCGAAGACCCGATGCGTGTACCTGGCGGCCGCGATGTCCGCTGGGTACACGCGATCGTCGGTGACACGGCAGGTGACAGCAGGGACGTGGAGCTCTGTGTGTAAACACAGAGCTCCACGTGCTGTCAGAGGAGAGGAGACCGATCTGTGTCTCTTGTACATAGAGACACAGCATCGGTCACCTCCCCCAGTCACCCCCCTCCCCCCACACAGTTATAACACACCCAGGATACACATTTAACCCCTTCCTCACCCCCTAGTGTTAACCCCTTCACTGCCAGTCACATTTATACAGTAATTAGTGCATTTTTATAGCACTGATCGCCGTATAAATGTGAATGGCGCCAAATTTGTGTCAAAAGTGTCCGATACGTCCGCCGCAATATCCCAGTCCCAATAAAAATCGCAGATCGCCGCCATTACTAGTAAAAAAAAAAATAATAAAAAAAATCATAATTCTGTTCCCCATTTTGTAGGCGCTATAACTTTTGCGCAAACCAGTCGCTTATTGTGATTTTTTTTTTTTTTTTTTACAAAAATACGTCGAAAAATACGTATCGGCCTTAACTGAGAAAAAAAATTGTTTTTTAAAAAAAAATTGGGATATTTATTATAGCAACAAGTAAAAAAAATATATATTTTTTTTAAATTGTTGCTCTTTTTTTGTTTATAGCGCAAAAAATAAAAACCGCAGAGGTGATCAAATACCACCAAAAGAAAGCTCTATTTGTGGGGAAAAAAGGACGCCAATTTTGTTTGGGAGCCACGTCGCACGACCGCGCAATTGTCAGTTAAAGCGACGCAGTGCCGGACACTGAGATTTCGCCTGGGAACGAAGGGGGTTTATGTGCCCAGTAAGCAAGTGGTTAAAGCGCAAATAATAAAAACCACAGAAGTGATCAAATACCACCAAAAGAAAGCTCTATTTGTGGGAAAAAAAGGACGCCAGTATTGTTTGGGAGCCACGTCGCACGACCGCGCAATTGTCAGTTAAAGCGACGCAATGCCGAATCGCAAAAAGTGGGCTGGTCTTTGACCACCAAAATGGTCCGGGGCTGAAGCAGTTAATAACATAGTATATCCGGTTTTACACTATGTGGAGTGCTTGGTCTCCTCTTTTTTCTGACATGCATGCACGCATCAAGTGATTGGCTGATTAGCAATTTGTGTTACCAAGCCATTGAACGGGTGTACCTAATAAAGTGGCCGATGAGCGTATATTGAGAATCACCGTATTTCTCAGCGTATAACACGCACTCAAATTTAAAAGGGAAGTTTCAGGAAAAAAAAAACATTTTTTCAAATAAACCACTTTGAAGCAAAATAATGGTCAGTGCCAATCAATGTAGCCTGATTAGTGCCCATCTGCAGCCTCAATGCAGCCTGATGCCCATCTGCAGCCTCAATGCAGCCTGATGCCCATCTGCAGCCTCAATGCAGCCTGATGCCCATCTGCAGCCTCAATGCAGCCTCTATGCCCATCTGCAGCCTGATCTGCCCCCATCCAATGCAGCCTGATGCCCATCTGCAGCCTCAATGCAGCCTCTATGCCCATCTGCAGCCTGATCTGCTCCCATCCAATGCAGCCTGATGCCTATCTGCAGCCTCACCATCTCTCATGCAGTGCAGGAAATCAGGAGGAGGACAAGCACTGCCGGAATCACCGAGTCGTCATCTTCTGTCTACAGTACTTGGCTCTCAGTCGGCAATCACATACACAGTCCCGCCTTCGCCATCGCCATTAGACCAGCTCCTGTGATTGACAAAACAAAAACAAAGAAAGGGTTGCGCTAAAAATGCAACATAGTGAATATGTATAAATAAATGTCAATAATTATATATGAAATATAAATAAACAAATACATTGGGCTAGATTCAGAGACAGTTACGCCAGCGTATCAGTAGATACGCCGTCGTAACTCTGAATCTACGCCGTCGTAGATACGCTTAAATTAGGCTAAGATACGAGCGGAGTAAGTCTCCTACGCCGTCGTATCTTAGGGTGCATATTTACGCTGGCCGCTAGGTGGCGCTTCCGTCAATTTCAGCGTAGAATATGCAAATGAGCTGGATACGCCGATTCAGAAACGTACGTGCGCCCGCCCGGCGGATTTTTTTACGTCGTTTGCTTAAGGCTTTTTCCGGCGTAACGTTACTCCTGCTATATGAGGCATAGCCAATGTTAAGTATGGACGTCGTTCCCGCGTCGAATTTTGTAAATTTTACGCTGTTTGTGTAAGTCGTTCGCAAATAGGGCTTTGCATAAATTACGCTCACGTCGAAAGCATTGACTATTTGCGACGTGATTAGGAGCATGCGCACTGGTATACGTTCACGGCCGGCGCATGCGCCATTCGTGAGAAACGTCATTTACCTGGGGTCATGTTTTATTTACATAAAACACGCCCACCTCTTGACAATTTGAATTCAGCGCGCTTATGCCGGCAGATTTACGCTGCGCCGCCGCAACTTACGGAGCAAGTGCTTTGTGAATACTGCACTTGCCTCTCTAAATTGCGGCGGCGTAGCATAAATAACATACGCTACGCCCGCACAAATTTACGTCCCCCCTACCTGAATCTAGCCCTAAGTAAATTAAGTGAATACTGGATTAATCAATGGCAGTCCTTAATAAACTCAGAATATTAACTCCCCAAGGGCATCATACCGTGTGTTAATGCAAATAAATTGATGAATCAGAACAATCCCTAGAGGGTAGAATTGATACCTAGGGATATGTATTAGTCCCCAAAAAAAGACATAAATTGAATATTGTCCAAATCCGAAGAAAAACATCCAAGAGTAAAAAAGTTGGGAAGTTGGGAAGATGAAGGAAAATCCACCACCGATTAAAGTTGGTTAGGAAGAGGAGAATCTTGAAATCACACCGGGAGAGGGTTAAGTGTGTACTCTTTGGCCCCGTACACACGACCGAACATGTCTGCTGAAACTGGTCCGCGGACCAGTTTCAGCAGACATGTTCGGTCGTGTGTACGGCCGACGGAACAGGTTTCCAGCGGACATTTGTCCAGCCGACCGTTTTCCGGCGGACAAATGTTTCTTAGCATGCTAAGAAACATGTCCGCTAGAAGCCTGTCCGTCGGACATGTTCGGTCGTCTGTACAGACTCACCGTACATGTCCGATCGGCCACCATCCCTCGCATGCGTTAAAGTGAAGCATTGACCTTCCAGGGCCGCGCACGTCGCCGTGTAATCGTCGCGGCGACGGCGCGGCCACGTCACCGCGGATCGTGTACGCGCGGATTTCTGTCTGATGGTGTGTACAACCATCAGACAGAAATCTCCGGGCGGACATGTCCTCTGAAAACGGTCCGGCGGACCGTTTTCAGCAAACAGTCCGTCCGTCTGTACGAGGCCTTTCCAGATGAATGATCAAAACAGGCATATCGGTCCACTCAATCCAGGGATGAAGGAACCCAGAGGTAGCGAACTCCACTGCTTCCAGCTAGTCCTCACAAGGTAAGTGCAGGTAGCGATCTCCACTTAGGGCACTCTGCTCCGCTTTAGGCTCACACTGAAGCAACGAATCACGTTGTCACGTGACACACACATGTATATCACGTGTATGTAGGTGTTGCAGCTTGAGTTATCTATTTAACACTTTGTTTTCATTATTTATATATATATCAATTACAATTTTCACTTTCTCTTAGCGCAATATTTACTCCTTTTTTACCTACTCCTGTGATTGACAGAACTCTGGTCCAATGCTGGTGGTGGAGGCGGGACATTTGTTTGACAGGAGTAAACAGGACATGACGGCTTGGTGATTCCGGCCGCGCTCGTCCTCCGCCTTCTCCTCCAAGGTACGCTATCGGCGTGTAACACGCACCCGTGATTTTCCCCCTATTTTCCGGGGGGGGAAAGTGCATGTTATACGTTGATAAATACGGTATATGACTTCTTTATAACATGAGAGTCGTAGTCCTCTGGTACGCTTGGTGGCGGAGATCCATCTGGTGTAGGATTCACAATATCACATTTTGGATTTGATATTTTGGAATGTAATTTCACGTATCACGGCACAAGTGCAACCTTTTTTTTTTTTATAACAATTATTATTGGGGTGGATTCAGTAAGCAATTGCGTCTGCGTAACCATAGTTACGCAGCGCAATTGCTTAGTTGCGCCGGCGTAACGACTTTTCTGTATTCAGAAAGCTTGTTACGCCGACTGCAGCCTAAGATATGACTGGCATAAGGCTCTTATGCCGTCGTATCGTAGGCTGCATTCTTACGATGGCCGCTAGGTGGCGTTCCCGTATTGGTCAGCTTAGAGTATGCAAATTGCATACTAACGCCGATTCACAACCCTACGCGCGCCCTACATACGCATTTTACGTCGTTTGCGTTCGTCGGGTTCCGCATAAGGCTGCTCCTGCTATTAGCAGGGGCAGCCAATGCTAAGTATACCCGCCGTTCCCGCGTCGCGATGTTTGAAAATGACGTTGTTTGCGTAAGTGAATCGTGAATGGCGCTGGACGCCATTTACGTTCACGTTCCGACGGAGCATGCGCACTACGTTCGGCGCGGGAACGCTCCTAATTTAAATGATCCACGCCCCCTACAGGATCATTTAAATTACGCGCGCTTACGCCGGCCATTTTTAAGGAGCGTCCACGCAAATTACGTAGCTACTGCTTCATGAATGATGCGTAGCGCAGGTAATTTACGGAGGCACATCATTAAAACGGTACGCTGCGCCTCCGTAAGAGGGCGCAAGTCGTACCTGAATCCACACCATTGTGTTTATTGTATTGTGTGGTGGACTGAACTTCCTTTAAAGCGGATCTCCCACGTAAAATCTTTTTTTTTTAAATGGTCTTTTTAAATGTGTAATAGCACTGCTGTGCTAAACTCACGTTACCGGTGTCCCCCCGCGGCTCCGCTGTAATGTTGTCCCCAATAAATAGTTATATTCTGTCTTTTCCTGCCGTTGCCATCTTAGCTATGGGCATTCCCATAGGCAGGCACTTCCTAGTTGCCGTGGATGCTGTCCCAGCATCCATCGCTCGATCTCGCGTATGCGCACTGGCTATCTTGACCAGCGGCATGAGCGTCTCTGTTGTCATCGCAACGGCAGGCGTATGACTCAAAAGTTCCCGCCCCGTTGTAAGTCGCGCGATGTTCTCTAACAGAGCCGAATATTATAATTAGGGAGCTCTGAGACAGGCTCCCAGCAGACACAGGGCGTCACAGGAAACAGGAGAAAACCTGTCGGAAACCCGAGGGGGGGGGCAGACCGGAAGCCTGCCTGATTAATAAGGTAGACGAATACCAAATTTAAGTAAAATCATTGTTTAGGAGCAGTATGAATATGGAGCTGCAGTGGAATTGAGGGTGGAGATCCGCTTTAAATTGTTTTTTCTTCTCCATCGTATTGCCTCTTGTTGTAGAACCTCCTGTATGTAGAAGCACGCGCAGCCACTTTACATTAAAGGGTTATTTGTACAAGCAGATGGAAAGAAAGACGATGATGCATCGGCGGAGGTTCGCGGCCCTGCGCGGGTCTAATAACAAGTAACACTTACAAACTTTTCAAACAAAGGTCAATAAATCTATTTTGGACCAGGTTGTATTAACAATTCGCTGCGCAGTAGTGGGAGTGACATTTTCCAGACCTTCCGTCTCAAATACATCTCATTTGTTGCGCAGTAATTTTATTCTGAAGATTATCAAGGACACTTGGGCTACCGCGATCGTTTGAACATGTTCGAGTGCGCCAAACAGAACCGCACTCGAGAGCGCCGCGTCTCTCTTGTCAAACCCCCTCCGTGTCCCTGTGGAAGTCCCTCAATGACCCCCACTCATCTCTTAAGTCCGTGAATTAATTTTCTCTGTGTGTTCGTTCTCTGCTTCTCATGGTAATTTGGACGCCGTTGTGGGTTCTTCCGGTAATTTCCATCATCATTTGTTTGCTTTGTTGCAGAAACGTTGTGAGGATTTTAAAAATAAGGTGAAGAGAGAAGTTCTGTGGTCCCACGCTTCTGTTTTAAAGCTGAACTCCAGCCCTGCCTTCAATCTCATACCGGCTCCTCTCCTGGACTATAATAGCTTACACTGATTTCACTGCACACTGTGAGCTTCATGCCAGATACAGTTGTGCTCATAAGTTTGCATACCCTGGCAGAATTGATCATTTCTTGGCCACTTTTCAAAGAATATGAATGATAACACAAAAACGTTTCTTTCACTCATGGTTAGTGTTTGGCTGAAGCCCATTTATTATCAATCAACTGTGTTTCCTCTTTTTAAATCATAATGACAACAGAAACTACCCAAATGACCCTGATCAAAAGTTTTCATACCCTGGTGATTTTGGCCTGATAACATGTGCACAAGTTGACACAAAGGGGTTTGAATGGCTATTAAAGGTAACCATCCTCACCTGTGATCTGTTTGCTTGTAATTAGACCCCTTTTTCACACTGAGGAGATTTTCAGGCAGTACAGCGCTAAAAATAGCGCCTAAATACCGCCTGAAAAACTCCTGCCCAGCCCGAGGGCTTTCACACTGAGGCGATGCGCTGGCAGGAGAGAAAAAAATCTCCTGCAAGCAGCATCTTTGGAGCGGTGAGAGGAGCGGCATGTATACCGCTCCTTCACTGCTCCTTCCCATTAAAAACAATGGGAAACCGCGGTAATACTGCCCGCAATGCGCCTCCGCAGAGGCGCATTGCGGGCGGTCTTGACCCTTTATCGGCCGCTAGCGGGGGTTAAAGCGGGAGTTCACCCATAAAAAATGTTTAACCCTTAGATTGATGCTCATTTTGTCTAGGGGAATCGGCTAGTTGTTTTAAAATCGAAGCAGTACTTACCGTTTTAGAGATGCATCTTCTCCGCCGCTTCCGGGTATGGTCTTCGGGACTGGGCATTCCTATTTTGATTGACAGTCTTCCGACAGGCTTCCGACGGTCGCATCCATCGCGTCACGAGTAGCCGAAAGAAGCCGAACGTCGGTGCGGCTCTATACTGCGCCTGCGCACCGACGTTCGGCTACTTTCGGAAAATCGTGACGCGATGGATGCGACCGTCGGAAGCCTGTCGGAAGACTGTCAATCAAAATAGGAACGCCCAGTCCCGAAGTGCTGCACTGACATTTCTGGATTCTGAGTCATGGGGAAAGCAAAAGAATTGTCAAAAGGATTTGCAGGAAAAGGTAGTGGAACTGTATAAAACAGGAAAGGGATGTAAAAAGATATCCAAGGAATTAAGAATGCCAGACTCTAATCAAGAAGTGGAAAATGAGGGGTTCTGTTGAAACCAAACCACGGTCAGGTAGACCAACTAAATTTCAGCCACAACTGCCAGGAAAATTGTTTTTGTGTTAAAAAATGGCCAAGAAATCATAAATTCTGCCAGGGTATGTAAACTTATAAGCACAACTGTACCTCCCAACTTTTTGAGATGGGAATGAGGGACACCTGTTAGCAAAAGTATGTTGGCATAGGACACACCCCCTGCCACATGACATAAATATACGGCATGTTTTTGACGTTGAATACTGGGGTTCAGTGCCAGCTGGTGTTTTTTTTTGTTGAGGGGGGACAGCAAACAACCACCCCCACCCCCGGGCAGCCGGCAGGGGCACAAACCCCCAACCTGCTATTTCCCCCGCCTGCCTTCTGCCAGTCGGTCTGGCACTTACCCCATCTAGGTAATTCACATCTAGCAGCACCGGTGTCCTCTGCTCCAGCACGGCAGACCCAGTGCTGGGTCAGGGTCATCTGAAGCCCAGGGTGAACATGCCAAATTGCTCTTCCACAAAAAAATCCCATTTTCTAGCACAAATCTGTAACGGTCACCACCGTTTACGACCTTCCATCAACCACGACAGCTTATCTGACACTCCAACCAACAGGACCCGATCCATCCCATTTCCCAGAATAACCGAGACACACAGCTCTGGGTTCTGGTTTCAAATGAAAGACATCTTTAATGGTAACTTAGCTTTCTTATATACAGTACAACAGGTTACAATAATCAAAGGAACAAAGAACTATGCACCCCCATCATCACACACTGGGGGGGGGGGGCTTCAATACACCTTCAGATGGACTAATTGCTAAACATTCCAGACATTTCGGCGGCGGTCTATAATTAACATGACCTAATCACTACACCTGAGAAGTCACATTCCTTTATTAATAGAATTCAAATAAAACACCATCACACAATGATTTCCCCTCAATCCACATCTTTAGACAGACGGTCTGTCTCCGACAGAAAGGTATTCACACCTGATCATCAATAGGCTTTAAACAGTGTTATCACACAATGAAAGGCCTTTCAGGAGCCAGCCCTATTTAACAACTCAATAGCCTGGGCTACGCATTGAAAGAGTCATTCTATTGACTGGTAGGCCTCGTACACACGGACGGACTGTCCGAAGAAAACGGTCCGCCGGACCGTTTTCATCGGACATGTCTGCTGCCGGATTTTGGTCTGATGGTTGTACACACCATCAAACCAAAATCCCCGCAGACAGGATACGCGGTGACGTGGCCGCGCCGTCACCGCGTCGATGACACGGCGACGTGCGCGACCCTGGAAGGTCAATGCTTCCACGCATGCGTCGAATCACTTCAACGCATGCGAGGCCTTTCGGCCGAGCGGACATGTCCGGTGAGTCTGTACAAACGACCGAACATGTCCGGCGGACAGGCTTCCAGCGGACATGTTTCTTAGCATGCTAAGAAACATTTGTCTGCTGGAAACTGTCCGATCCGCTGGAAAATTGTCCGGTCGGACGTACAGAGGACCGAACATGTCCGCTGGAACTGGTCTGCGGACCAGTTTCAGCAGACATGTTCGGTCGTGTGTACGGGGCCGTAGGGTCAGAATAAACCAACACTTTGCAATATCTCAAGATCCTGTAATATGAGCTATCAGTAATGTCCCCTGTCCTGTAATTTAGGATATAATTTCTCAGTCACCCTATGGCCCTATTGGACATAAGGTGACCCTAGACATAAGACTCCTTGGTGATGCTGGTACAGGAGTACCCCTCATCCTTCCAAAGTCTCTGTTTGTCACGGGTCATTCCGTTACAAAATCCTCTACCCCTCAAATTTCCCCTCGATCAGAAATCCCTCCCCCCCACTCCAAATCCCCCCCCCAGCACAAATTCCCCTCCCTCTTCCTAGCGCAATTCCAAATGTCCCCTCCTAGCATAAATGCCCCCCAATCATTCCTACTAGCATAAATCCCCCTCCCCAAAAAATGTCTCCTTCTAGAACAAATCCTTTCCCATGCCCCATATTACCTTTTTTAGCACAAACCCCTAAATCCCCCATCCTAGCACAAATCCTCTTTCCCCATCTCCTCGTAGCACACCTCCCCAAATTTCTCCTCTTAGAACAATTCTTACCTCCTGCGGCCCCCCAAATCCCTCCTCCCAACACAAATCCTCTCCCCTCAATCTCCTTGTGGTGCCCCTGAACCTCACATGATATCACAATGCCCAGGGAAGCTGATCCTCCTGCCCACCCCTTGTCCCGTCCCTAAGCAGACCCGATCTAGGTGGCTGACCGCGATTTACGTGTCCTTATCTCCAGCATGAAGGCTTTCGCTGTGCGTCTCCTCTCTCCTCCTCCTAGGCGCAAGGTGTCCAAAAGGATCGACGGGGAGGAGATTTAGTGTGAAAATAGTGAATATTCATTCTCTATTTTCACACAATTGGGTGGGATCGGGGTGCAGGGAGCCCACCCTTTTTTGAAGCCTATTAGAGCCTCTGGCTCCAATCACACGCTTCAAAAAAAACTACCCCATTGGAATCCACAGTCCGGCGCCCTTTTTGTAGATCAGGGGGCCGAACGCATAGATGGGGTGGGGGGGTGGCACCCATGCGCCCTTAATGGATGGGCTGTCACTGCTGGGGTTATGGCTGCAGCTAGATGCCATAACCCTGGTTTATTTTTTTTGTTAGGTTAATAGTTGTTAGGAGGGATCTAATGTTGAGGGAGGGATCTATTGTTGCTGACTGCTGCGGGGTCTATTGATACTGGCTGATGTATTGTTGCTGGGGGAGGGGGATCCAATGTTACTGGCTGTAGGAGGTCTATTTTTCTGCTTTTCTTGTTATCATTAACAAACTCCATACATATTAATTAACACCACAAAATTATACTTAGTTCTGTATTATCTATACTGGGGGGGGGGGGGTAGGGGATGGGACCAAGGCACAGTGCTCAGAGGTGCATAGGGGATGGAGCCAATGGGTGACTCAGAAGGGGGGAGTACCTGCACCTTTTCTCTGACTTAAATTTTTTTTTTTTTTAAGGATATATTGACATGTTTTTGGCGCAAAGCTTTGAAAGTCCCATGGGCTATGTGCGTTTTTTGAGAGTCCTCATATATTTATCACCTCTCCTTCTGTGGGTGATCAGACTGACGGTTTTTGTTTGCTTTTCACTCAGGGGTTTGGGGTGATATCTTTTCCCACATTGGATCTGACAGACTGACAACCTACCTACAGGTTTCCACACAGAGTGGAGTCATCTTTCTCCCATCCCCCTACATCCTCCACAGCTCCCGGTGAGAGAATAGCCGACCGTCTGGCCACTGCATTCTGGTCTCTGGTGCCATATACATTTGGATTATTTGATTCTAACTTATTTACTGGCCACACCACTATTGAGGTGGAAGCTGTCAATTCATTTTTGACAAATTATACTTTCATAGTTACATAGTTAGTCAGGTTGAAAAAAGACACAAGTCCATCTAGTTCAACCATAAAAAAATAAAATAATAATTGTACAATCCCATATACCCAATTCTATACACCCAGTTGATCCTGAGGCTACAGCAGGGAAAAAAATTATTTCCTAATCCCACGAGAGGCAATCGGAATTTCCCTGGATCAACTTTACCTATGAATCTTAGTACCCAGTTATATTATGTACATTTAGGAAAGTATCCAGGCCTTTCTTAAAGCAATCTACTGAGCTGGCCAGAACCACGTCTGGAGGGAGTCTGTTCCACATTTTCACAGCTCTTACTGTGAAGAAACCTTTCCGTATTTGGAGATGAAATCTCTTTTCCTTTAGATGTAAAGAGTGCCCCCTTGTCCTCAGTGTTGACCGTAAAGTGAATAACTCCACACTCCACACCTCCACATATGGACCTCTTATATATTTGTACATGTTGATCATATCCCCCCTTAATCTCCTCTTCTCAAGAGTGAATAAATTCAGTCATGAGATTTGGAAACACCTTGTTAGGATGAGTTCACACCTACAAGTGCATCAGAGCGCACATTTTTTTTTCATACGCTCCCAATCGTCACATGTAGGGCAGCCCATTGAGTTAACAGGGCTACCCTACACAAGAAACACAAAAGAAGTTCCTGGCTGCAGCACGATGTGGTTTGACGCGTGCAATGTGTTGATCATATTCCCCCTTATTTTCCTCTTCAAGAGTGAATAAATTCAGTTCCTCTAATCTTTCCTCATAGCTGAGCTCCTCCATGCCTCTTATCAGTTTGGTTGCCCTTCTCTGCACTTTCTCCAGTTCCCCGATATCCTTTTTGAGAACTGGTGCCCACAACCTAACTGCATATTCCAGATGAGGTCTTACTAATGATTTCCTGTGCCTCTCCTGAAGAAGCGGTGTCTCCCTCGCGAAACGTGCGAAAAGTTAGTTTTTATCAGGTCTTTTTGTTGATTGACATTGAGTATTACATATGTATTTGGGTTTAACAATTCATGCATTGTGTGTTGTTTTAAAAACAAATTAATAACATTTCTTATATACATGTTTGAGGTGTGACTAATTAAAAGTCCAGTGGGGCCAATATTGTTGTTCTATGTATACTAATTGGGACTGAGGCATCACCTCCACCCACTTTATACCAGCTCCTTCTCTTTCTGTTGATCTCATATATTTAGAGACTGGACTGCACCCATATCCATGGTAATGTTGGCCTTCTGTATTTTGTGTATAGGATTAGTGAGTCCACGGCCAGCCGCGGTGTGTCCATAAAGGGCACAGGAGCGCCGCCCCCCCTCTCCTGCGCCTCTCTCAATCTGTCTATGGTCGCTGCTGACACCCCCTATTCAGGTGTCTGGCCCCTTTTCAGGCGCCAGGCACCTGAATTACAGCGGTGGGGGTGTTATTTGGAAGCACCTGATTAGAGCCGTGGGCTCTAATAGGTGTCCAAAAATGTGAGAAGCGGGCGGAAGCTGTGCATTCGCTTCTCACTCAGCTGTATGTTAGCAAAACAAAGGAATTTGCTTTGCTAACATTGAACCACCTTTCAGCCAATCAGGTGTGACGGTTCTGTGTTACCTGTCACCTTATTGGCTGGATCAGGTGTCCAATCAAAGCAGAGGACGAGAGGAGGAGCGGGCGGGAGAAGACATCGGGTCGGGGAAGAAATGGAGGACACCGCTCGCCACCTGCCACCATCACCCGCTGCCCACCCAAGACAAGGTGAGTGCCGGGCAGACAGGGGGCACAGTGACAACACCTGGGGCACAGTGGCAATATTTGGGGCACAGTGGCAATATTTGGGGCACAGTGGCAGCGTTTGATGGGCACAGTGGCAGCGTTTGATGGGCACAGTGGCAGCATTTGGGCACAGTGGCAATGTTTAATTGGCAAAGTGGCTGCGTTTGGTGGGCAAAGTGGCTGCGTTTGATGGCACAGTGAGGCTGCAATTGATGGGTATTTTTTTTCAGTTTGCGGCCCCCCCCAAAAAATGTAACACCAACTGCCACTGTCCAGGGCTCTCAATGACATTGGTTGACAGTCACAACTTCATCTACAGTTAGGTCCATATATATTTGGACACAGGCACAATTTTAGATTTTTTCAGGTATTTACCAAAATATATTCAAGCTATAGTTATATAATGGATATGGGCTGAAAGTGCACACTCTCAGGTTTAATTTGAGGGTATGTACATCCAAATCAAAGGATTGGTTTAGGAATTACAGCGCTTAAGAATAGCCACCCTTCCTTTTTCAAGTGGTCAAAAGTAATAGGAGAATTTATCCTTTGTTATTTTTTAATTAATTAAGCAGGTAAAAGGTCTGGAGTTGATTCTAAGTGTGGTGTTTGCATTTGGAATCTATTGCTGTGAACCTACATCATGCATTCAAAGGAGCTGTCCATGCAAGTGAAACAGGCCATTGTAAGGCATAAGACACAAAACAAATCCATCAGAGAGATAGCAGCAGCATTAGGAGTGGTCAAATCAACAGTTTGGTACATTATGAGGAAATAAGAATGCACTGGTGAGCTCAGCAACATAAAAAGGCCTGGACCCCCACAGAAGACAACAGTGGTGGATGATTGCAGGTTCCTCTCTATGGTAAAGAAAAGCCCATTTACAACATCCAGACAAGTGAAGGACACTCTCCAGGAGGTGGGTGTATCATTGCCAACGTCTACAATCAAGAGAAGACTTCGCAAATACAGAGGGTTCACCACAAGGTGCAAACCATTCATAAGCCTGAAGAATGGAAAAACCAGATTAGACTTTGCCAAAAAAAAAATCTAAAAAAGCCAGACCAGTTCTGGAAATGCATTCTTCGCACGGATGAAACTATGATTCATGTGCACCAGAATGAAGGGAAGAAAAAAGTGTGGAGAAGGCTTGGAACAGCTCATGATCCAAAGCACACAGCATCATCTGTGGTCACATGGTGGAGGCAGTGTGATGGCATGGGCATGCATGGCTTCCAGTGGCGTTTATTGATGATGTGACAGATGACAGAAGCAGCCAGGTGAATTCTGCAGTGTTTAGAGATATACCGTCAGCCCAGATTCAGTCAACTGCAGCAAAGTTGATTGGACGACGCTTCACAGTACAGAGGGACAATGATCCAAAACATACTGCAAAAGCAACCTAGGAGCTTTTGAAGGAAAATAAGTGGAATATTCTGCAATGGCCGAGTCAATCCCCTGATCTCAACCCAATTGAGCATTTCACATGCTGAAGGCAAAACTAAAGACAGAAAGACCCACAGACAAAGAACAACGGAAGACAGCTGCATTTAGAGCCTGGCAAAGCATCAGAAAGGAGGAAACCCAGTCTTTGGTAAAGTCCATGGGTTCCAGACTTCAGGCAGTCATTGCCAGTAAAGGATTCTCAACAAAATTTTAAAAATGAACATTTTATTTATGATAATATTCATTTGTCCGAATTACATTTGAGCCCCAGAAAAGGGGAGACTGTGTAAAAAAAAGGGTTGCAGTTCCTAAAATTTGTATTTGATGTTTATGTTCAACCCCTTAAATTAAAGCTGAAAGTCTGCACTTCAAATTCATTTGGATTGTTTTGTTTTAATTTTATTCTGGTGGCATACGGAGCCAAAAGTATGCAAATTGTGCCTGTGTCCAAAAATATATGGGCCTAACTGTAAATCCATACAAATATTTCCCGGCTCTTCTGTTAGGATGACAAAGTGATGCACACTGAGACGGTGCCCTTGCCAGTACTGTTGCCTCATGCAGAGTGTGTGCCGTTCTCCCCTCCATTATGGCGCCATTATATATGATTGTACCTCTTCATCATAGAAGGTCGGGTCACCTGGGCTCATTGTATTAACCTCCGGTGATTCGGTACAGGTCTTCTGAAGGCAGTGAGTCACCGGAGAAGACGGAGATGAAGAACATCCTTCCTGTTTAGTATTGTCCTCCCTTCACAATCAACCGAATGAGTCAGCCCCCCCCCCCTCACCCAATTACTCTCAGTGCGAATCGTGCATTCGGGAAGAAGGGGATATGAGCAGAATGTAAATTATTCTAGAAAGTACACCACTTCATGAGGATAGAATCGAAAAATATGAAATCACTTCCAAATTTATACTGTATAGAAAACATATGGTTACGGTTTTGCGCTACAGTTTTTCATTATCTGGGCAGTCAGTGTCTGGCTGCGGGGAGGGGGGGGGTTTAACTAGAACCTTCAGGGCACTGGTGCAAGAAACCACAAAGGGACCCCCTGCCCTTCTCACCAACTTGTGACAAAGGACTGACCAATCCCACACAGCACTGTCACCAGGGCCAGCCCTATGATGGGACCGGGTGGTACCATGGGTACCAGGCAGCACTTTTAGGGGGGCAGCATACTGATGCCCGCCAGCCTGTACCGCCAGCTCCGCTACCCAAATAAAATTGGCGTCCTTTTTTCCCCACAAATAGAGCTTTCTTTTGGTAATATTTGATCACCTTTGCGTTTTTTATTTTTTGTGCTATAAATATATATATTTTTTAACTTTTTGCTATAATAAATATCCCCAAAATTTAGAAAAATAAACGATTTTCTTCAGTTTAGGCCAATATGTATTCTTCTACATATTTTTGGTAACGAAAAAAAAAACACAATTAGCGTACATTGATTAGTTTGCGCAAAAGACATTGTGGCCGCCGGCAATTCACAGGTCCCTTTATACTCCTGGATACATGTATAGAGCCATGGCAGGTTCTTTTATACGCCTATATGCATGTATAGAGCCATGACAGGCCCTCTTTATACATCTATAGAGCCATGACAGGCCCTCGTTATACTCCTTTATACATGTATAGAGCCATGACAGGTCCTCTTTATACTCCTATATACATTTATAGAGCCATGGCAGGTCCTCTTTATATTCCTTTACATGTAAAGAGTCTCGACAGGTCCTCTATATACATGTATAGAGCCATGACAGGCCCTCGTTATACTCCTTTATACATGTATAGAGCCATGACAGGTACTCTTTATAGTCCTATATACATTTATAGAGCCATGACAGGTCCTCTTGATATCCCTTTACATGTATAGAGCAATGACAGGTCCTCTTTATACTCCTTTATACATGTAAAGAGCAATGACAGGTCCTCTTGATATCCCTTTACATGTAAAGAGCCATGACGGGTCCCCTTTAGTTATCATGATATAACATAATGAATGTGGGGGCTTTTTGGTTGGCGTGATTTTTTTTCTGGGGGGGGGGGGCAGCATTTCATTCTTGGTCCCAGGCAACACAATGTCTTGGGCCGGCACTGACTGTCACTTATGTAACAATGCCACTCTCAGCTGCACCCTGGTAGCTTGTACCCCCCCCCCCCCCTATCCTGTCCTCCAGTCTGCATGCTGGGATAAGGGCCTGGTATGGAGTTTCGGGGGACCCTACACAGTTATTTTAGAAAAAAATGGCGTGGAGTTCCCCTTAATATCCATACCAGAACCGCCAATTTTTTCCTTGATTTTTATTTATATTGCCGGGGGCCGGCAATACATTACAACTGCAAGGAATTTTAAATTAGACAGATGCGCTACTTTACAAGCAGACTAAGGGGACCCCCCCCCCCCCCAGGCACGATATTTAAAGGAATATTTCATTTTTATTGTTTCACTTTAAAGTGGTTGTAAACCTATTACAACCACTTAAACCTACATGTAAGCCTAGATTAAGGCTTACCTGTAGGTGCAATAAATATCTCCCAAACCTAAAAGGTCTAGGAGATATTTGCAGAAATAGCAGCACCGATGTCTACGGCGCATGCGCATTGTCATCTGGCACAGGCGCACTGGGTGTGCCATTTCTAACGGCGATCATGCTGTTAGTGGCGGCACCCGTTTGCATGAGCAGGAGTGATGTCATCGTGGCCCCCGGCCAGTCACACCCCCGGAGCTGTGATACCTGGAAGTCACTCCGGGAGAGATGGCGGAGTTGGAGGAGGCAAACCAGGACCGCTGAGGGGGCTTCGATCTCAGGTAAGTAATTCATAATGAGATACTATGCATACTAGCTCAGTATGCCTTTGTCTTGCAGGGTGTATTTATTTTTATTTTTTTACCGAGAGGGTTTACTTTCTCTTTAAGCATTATTAAAATCACTGCTCCTGAAAACCGGTTGTTTTAAAAACGTTTTTTGCATTGATCCATGTCCCCTGGGGCAGTACCTAGGTCCCCAAACACTTTTTATAGCACTAACTTGCATATTAGTCTTTAAAATTTAATTTTGATTTTTCATGTTTGTGTCCCATAGACATTAACTACTTCAGCCCCGGAAGAATTGGCTGCCCAATGAACAGGGCCATTTTTTGTGATTCGGCACTGCGCTGCTTTAACTGACAATTGCACGGTCGCGCAACGCTGTACCCAAACAAAATTGATGTCCTTTTTTCCCACAAATAGAGCTTTCTTGCAGTGGTATTTGATCACCTCAGTGTTTTTTATTTTTTGCACTACAAACAAAGAAACAGCATTAATTAAAAAAAAAAAAAATGCTATAATACATATAAAAAAAATAAAAAATGTTTAAATCAATATTTTTTTATCAGTTTAGGCCAGGGGACTGAAACTTGCGGCCCTCCAGCTGTTGCAAAATGACAAGTCCCATGAGGCATTACAAGTCTGAAAGTTACATGCGTGACTCCCACACGCAGAGGGACTGGTGGGCCACCAGTTTGAGACCACTGGTTTAGGCCAATATGTGTTCTGCTACATATTTTTGGTAAAAAAAATCCCAATAAGCGTAATATTGATTGGTTTGCACAAAACTTATAGGGCCGGATTCAGAAAGAAGATACGACGGCGTATCTCCTGAAACGCCGTCGTATCTCTGAGTCCGGCCGTCGTATCTATGCGCCTGATTCATAGAATCAGGTTACGCATAGATATGCCTAAGATCCGACAGGTGTAAGTTACTTACACTGTCGGATCTTAGGCTGCAATTCCAGGCCGGCCGCTAGGTGCATTTACGCCGATTCAGAAACGAACGACCGCCCGGGGCTTTTTTTTTACGTCGTTTGCGTTCGGCTTTTTCCGGCGGAAAGTTACCCCTGCTATAGGAGGGGTAAGTGCGGCGTATCCTATGTTAAGTATGGTCGTCGTTCCCGCGCCGAGTTTAGAATTTTTTACGTCGTTTGCATAAGTCGTTTTTGCGAATACGGCCGGACGTAATTTACGTTAACGTCGAAACCAATGACGTCCTTGCTACGTCATTTGGAGCAATGTGGGCTGGGAAAATTGGCGGACGGCGCATGCTCTGTTCGATCGGCGCGGGGACGCTTCTGATTTCAATTGTACACGCCCCCTAGCCGCGGAATTTGAATTTTACACACAGCTCTCCCCGTTCTTCAGCTCCGGGGACCGATCGTGGGACTCCAGCGGCGATCGGGTCCACGAGTCCTGCGGCCGTGGTCACGGAGCTTCAGACTGGGTCGTGTGCACGCACCCGCGACCCCATCGCTGGTCTTCAAGGGCAACGTACATATATACGTTGATGTGCCCAGCCGTGCCACGTAAATCGGCGTGAAGGGGTCCTTCAGTGGTTAAAAACTTGACAGGTTTCAGATGCCTTGTTCCCCTAGGAGCTGAATTGGGCTGGTTCTGCTCCCAGTACTCATAGGGCATTGGTGTTTGGGCTCAAAACACTATAAACTGATGGCGGTAAATATGTCTATATTCTGGCTGTTCAATTATTATTCCATGCGTTATGAAACATGCTGAAGTTTCAGAGTTATAACTGCTAACCCTTCTGCAGAGATGTGTATCAGCCATCGCCTTCAACTGAGATATTTACGTCTGGTATCTGTTAGCACTCTGAATTGCTCAGCACTAGAGTTTTATTAGGGTTTCTAGACTTAAAGCGGAGGTTCACCCTTTAAAACATTTTTTGACACTACACAAAGTCGCGCCATCCTACCGACACAAGGCCGGTGTTTTTTTTTTTTTTTGTCAGCGCATACCTGTTAATCCCGATTTTCACCTCACGGCGATCCCGCGGGAGTGGGCGTTCCCAAGCACTGCCTGTGATTGACAGGCTTCCGAACGGCGCATACTGCGCGTCACAGGTTGCCAACAGAACCCGAACGTCGGTGCGCAGGAGCCGTATAGAGCCGCACCGACGTTCGGGTTTTTCTGTCAACCTGTGACCAGTGACCTTTTGGCTTCATTGGTAGAGTAAATTGGATACATACTCATCCTTTGGAACATATAAAGTATACTTTTTTGCTACATTTTATATAATGACTTTTTTAGGCTATTAGATCGCCCTAAACTCTGAAGGGGATTCATTAGTTGCTCCCTCTGTTGTGATTGTTCTTGTAGCCTTTATTCAATGCTGGCAAATTAAACTAATCAGGTTTGTTAAAATAACACAAGCAGGGGATTTTCTGCGGGTAATAGAATTGATTGAGCCCTCTCAGGAGCAGGCAATTAGAGGCACACACTTTACAGAATGTACATTACATTTTCTACTCCACTCATTTCTTGCTCGGCCTGCTCCTTTTATCAGCGGGAACAATGCCTCCAGATAGTACAAAAGGAGCCGCTGTATACAGACACTGACACTTAGATGGGAAAATCAGCCAGCACAATATAAGGTGATATGTTTACGATGGTGATGTGGAATTTTCTTTTATGTTCTATTTGTAGAACACAATTATTACCGTATATACTCAAGTATAAGCCAACCCGAATATAAGTCGAGGCACCTAATTTTACCACAAAAAACTGGGAAAACGTATTGACTCGAGTATTTATGTGCATGCCTCACTGTGCCCATGCCTCACTGTGTCCATGACTCACTGTGCCTCACTGTGCCCATGCCTCACTGTGTCCATGACTCACTGTGCCTCACTGTGTCCATGCCTCACTGTGCCCATGCCTCACTGTGTCCATGACTAGACTTACGTGTAACATGGGAGTATATAAAAGGGGTGCCCGGCTTTGAAAAATTGGTGCTCCCTGAGACAGCAACCTGTGCACACTTGTAGAGGAGAACTGGGACTACATGTGTGCCAAATTTCGGGTCCAGGGGACTTACGGCCGGCCAGTACCGGGTCCCCAAATTTACCAGAGAAATTACTGTTTAACATGGGAGTCTATAGAAGGGGTGCCTGACTTTGAAAAATCAGTGCTCCCCAGCCGTAGGTCCCCTGGACAACAAAGTTTGCACACTTGTAGAGGAAGAGTGGGGCTATATGTGTGCCAAGTTCTGGGTCCAGGAAACCTACGGCTGGCCAGTACCAGCTCCCCAAATTCCGAGAGATCAGGCGCAAAAAGGTGACTCAAATATAAGCCGAGGGGGGCATTTTCAGCACCAAAAAATGTGCTGAAAAACGTATGCACTTGAGACCATCTTCCATCACTTCTGCTCCATCATTTTACTTCTGTCTTTTTAATGGCCTTGGTAATTTGATTGCTTGCTGTGCAGGTCTAAAAACACACAGCTGAATGAGTCAAAGGAGCTCCCCCCACCAATCTGATACCCCAAGGACAAGATGACACCTCTGTGGCTATAGACATGCACACGGTTGAAAAACTTGTTTTGGTTCGTTTTTGTTTTATTTTATTTACAGTATTTTTTTTTTTCCTTTTTTCGGATCATTTCTTATGGTAGAAATTTGTTATTTCGAATCAATTTGGAAATTCTGAAAAATGTTTAATTCAGTATGTTCCATTCGTATATATGCTGTATTTGTTATTTCGGTCATTTGGAATTTTTTTTCATTTGGTACGCTCCATTCGTATAGATGTGGTATTCGTTATATTGGTAATTCGTGAATTCGGAAAATTTTTAATTTAGTACGTTCAATCGACATAGATGCAGTATTCGTTATTTAAAAAATTCGGATAAATTCGTATTCGTTACGTTCACTAAGAGGCAGACAGATTTTAACCGCTTAACGACCGCCGCATGTACATATACGTCCACAGAATGGCACGTACAGGCAGATGGGCGTACATGTACGTCCCTGCCTTTCCGTGGGTTGGGGGTCCGATCGGGACCCCCCCCGGTACATGCGGCAGTCGGAAATTGTCTGGGAGCGATCCGGGGTGAGGGGGCGGCTATTCGTTTCTAGCCGCCCCCTCGCGATCGCTCCCCAGAGCTGAAGAACGAGGAGAGCCGTATGTAAACACGGCTTCCCCGTGCTTCACTGTGGTGGCTGCATCGATCGAGTGATCCCTTTTATAGGGGGACACAATCGATGACGTCAGACCTACAGCCACACCCCCCTACAGTTGTAAACACACACTAGGTGAACCCTAACTCCTTCAGCGCCCCCTTGTGGTTAACTCCCAAACTGCAACTGTCATTTTCACAATAAACAATGCAATTTAAATGCATTTTTTGCTGTGAAAATGACAATGGTCCCAAAAATGTGTCATAATTGTCCGAAGAGTCCGCCATAATGTCGCAGTCACGAAAAAAATTGCTGATCGCCGCCATTAGTAGTAAAAAAAAAAAAATTTATAAAAATGCAATAAAACTATCCCCTATTTTGTACACGCTATAAATTTTGCGCAAACCAACCGATAAACGCTTATTGCGATTTTTTTTACCAAAAATATGTAGAAGAATACGTATCGGCCTAAACTGAGGAAAAAAAAAGTTTTTTTATATATTTTTGGGGGTTATTAATTATGGAAAAAAGTAAAAAAATTGTTTTTTTTTTCAAAACTGTCGCTCTATTTTTGTTTATAGCACAAACAATAAAAACCGCAGAGGTGATCAAATACCACCAAAAGAAAGCTCTATTTGTGGGGAAAAAAGGACGTAATTTTTTTTTGGGAGCCACGTCGCACGACCACGCAATTGTCTGTTAAAGCGACGCAGTGCCGAATCGCAAAACCTGGCCTGGGCGTTTAGCTGCATTTTGGTCCGGGGCTTAAGTGGTTAAAGGAAATTCCAATACCTATAATTTATTAGTTTATAACTATTATTATAGTTGTATTATTATTATTTATCATTAATAAGTAATAAAAAAAAAAAAATAACTATAATAATGGTTAATAATTTGTTACGTTCACTAACAGTCAAATTTGAAAGGAAATTCTAATACCTATAATTTAATAGTTTTTATCTAGTATTATAGTTTTTATTATTATTATTATTATTATTATTAATAATTAATAATAGTCATAAAAAAACTATAGTAATGGTTAATAAACGTAATATTTAATTATAATAGAAATTATCCGAATGTTTTTTGTTCTTTTGGATTTTCGGATTTTCATTCTTATTTTGTTTTTATTTTCGGATGTTCGGATGTTGGATTCAATCTATGGCTAAAAAGGGGGGACTTAAAAAGGATATTGGGCGCCAGTCACTTTTGCCTTTTTCAAGTTTTATTGCAGAATGGTTAAGGAGGTGAGGGTTAGGGTACCATAGTTGATCACTTACAGACTCTCCAGCTTCACAGTGTCAGAACCAGCCACATTGTAAGCACGTTCCCAAATTTCAGTGCGTTCTTCAAGGGAGTCACCAGGCCCCCTTTGAGAGAGCAGCCTTCTTCGTGACTCTCTCCAGTAAGGGGCCTCTCCTGGGTCTCCTCCTTGGCATAGCTTCCTTCAGACCAAGCAGAACAGCTTCAGGGCCACTTCAACACACGTTAGGCCCCAAAACAGGCTATTGGGCCTCCATCCAGCAGCAGCTTCTTAGGCCTCAGCCAATGGGAAGAGAGCGAGCACATGGCATGTCCCAAATATTTATATCATCCCCCAGCATGCACTTGTGACATACACCTCTTACTGAAGGCTGAAGAAAATGTAAATATTTATAACTTAGATTTGTTTGTGAAATCTCATACAGGTGAATCAGGAAGATAACATTCTAACCGGACGTGCACTTTTTAAACCGTGTATAAAGCTGAAGACAGCCGATATACATGTAAAACTTATGTAGGGAGATTTGTTTCATCTCTGTGTATCATCTGAGGCTGTTGACTTCACTGGGTATACGTGAGGGTTTACATCCACTTTAATCTTAGGGAAAAACCAGATGAAAAGACATTGGCCCGGATTCACATACATCGGCGCATATTTCTGCCGGCGTAGCGCATCTCATATGCTCTACGCCAACGTAACACAGAGAGGCAAGCACAGTATTCACAAAGCACTTGCTCCCAACGTTGCGCCGGCGTAACGTAAAATCGTAGGCGTAAGCCGGCCTAATTCAAAGTAGGTGGAAGTGGGCGTGATGCATTTAAATGAAGCGTGACCCCATGCAAATGATGTGCCGAACGAACGACGCATGCGCCGTCCTGTGGACGTATCCCAGTGTGCATGCTCAGAATCACGTTGAATATACTCCCTAAGATACGACGGCTCAATGCCTACGACTTGAACGCAACCTACGCCCAGCCCTATTCACGTACTACTACGTAAACGACGTAAAATACGACGGCTGTTCCCTGGTCCATACTTTTGCATGAGTTGCGCCTCATAGATGGGGAATAACTATACGCCGGACGTAAGCCTTACGCAAACCGCGCATAGCATGCGCCAGGCGCAACTGCGTTCGTGAATCGCCGTATCTCCCTCATTTGCATATTTGCAATGAGGCGGCCAGCGTAAATATGTGCCCAAGATACGGCGGCGTAGGAAAGTTATGTCGGTCGGAGGAAGCCTATTTTCAGGCGTATCTAGTTCTATGGGCACGACGCATAGATACGACGGCGCACATTTACACTTACGTGGCGTATCTCGAGATACGTTGGCATAAGTGCTACGTGAATCCGGGCCTATATGTACAGCCAGTCAGAGCTAACTACAGCCCAGCCAAAAACGAAATTGACTTGCTCGTGTTTAGGACAAGGGGGCTACATATATCATACACGCTAATATACATTTCATTTTGTGAAAGGACAGTCAAAGAGTGAATAGGCAGTTTTGGGCTGTCTCAAATAGACAATTAAATTACTAATGAAATAAAAAAATATATAAATGAAACCTTCACTATTAAATCTGTATTTGTAAATTAAGATATTATGCAAGTTATCAAAAAAAAAATCATAAAAAAAATATAAATTTTTACACTTAAATACATAAAAAATTAATATAAATGAGCAAAACATCTCCTCTAGTGCTCTGCTGTATTTGTAAATTAAGAAATTATGCAAATTATCAAAAAAATAATAATATTAGGCAATCCAAATTCTACCCTGGGTTTAATGAGACTATACTCTGCCAACAAATATAATATGTCTCTTTTCTGCCGAGACTCCCAATGGCCGATGATCTCACTTCTGTCCTCCCTTCCAAATACCGTTTCGGAGCGCACTTCATATCCAACGCTTTTTCTCCACTTTTCCCCCAACGATAGACTTCAATGCCAATTAACAAACCTTCAAAAAACTATGGTCTTAAGACATTCCCTCTCACTTTTTTTCCACGCCAATCCAACATTAGAGGGCTGCCCTCCCTTCATCACATATTGGGAACATGACCCATCCACAACATTCTTGACTGAGCAAATCCAAAAATGATACCTTCTCACAATGAAATAATCTATCTGCTACAGAATGCAGGAACGCAATGATAGGATGCTCACAAGCTGGTACAGGACTCCAGGCCCTGATCCATAAAATACTACAGTCTTTTTCATCCATACAGACTTTGGAGATGGGGACAGGATTGGGGCACAATATTCCACATCTTCTGGTCTTGCCCCTAAGCTCAGTGGCATTGCTAGGGGGTGGCTAATGGGGCTATAGCCCCAAATCTGGGGCCCATAGCCCAGAGTCTCTTACCTAGGGTTGGCTCCGGGCTCCATCTGCTGATCTGATGGTCAGGGAAGGAACATGACTAGTTAATGTTATCAGACACAAGTTCTTATCTATATTCAGCAGTTATGACAATGTGACCATTGTCCCGATGTCCACTTCTATAACAATCTGTCTGGAAATGTAATTGTCGGGAACCGCAGCCCCCCTCCTGATGTAAAGGGGAGGCTCTCTGGGGACCCTGATGTAATAAAGGGGCTCTCTGGGGATCCTGATGTAAGGGGGGCTCTCTGGGAACCCTTATGTAAGGAAGGGGTTCTCTGGAGATCCTGATGTAAAGGGGGGCTCTCTGAGAACCCTGATGTAAGGGGGGCTCTCTGGGGACCCTGATGTAATGCGGGGGGCTCTGGGGACCCTCATGTAAGTGGGGGCTCTCTGGGGACCCTGATGTAGGGAGGGCTCTCTGGGAACCCTGATTTAAGGAAGGGGTTCTCTGGAGATCCTGATGTAAAGGGGGGCTCTCTGAGAACCCTGATGTAAGGGGGGCTCTCTGGGGACCCTGATGTAATGCAGGGGGCTCTGGGGACCCTCATGTAAGTGGGGACTCTCTGGGGACCCTGATGTAAGTGGGGGTTCTCTGGGGATCCTGATGTAAGGGGGGCTCTCTGGGAACCCTGATGTAAGGAAGGGGCTTGCTGGAGATCCTGATGTAAGGAGGGCTCTCTGGGAACCCTGATGTAAGGAAGGGGCTCTCTGGAGATCCTGATGTAAATGGGGGCTCTTTGAGAACCCTCATGTAAGGGGGGGGGGCTCTCTGGGAACCCTGATGTAAGCAGGAGGCTCTGGGGACCCTCATGTAAGTGGGGTCTCTCTGGGAACCCTGATGTAAGCGGGAGGCTCTCTGGGGACCCTAATGTAATGAGGGGGGCTCTGATGTAAGTGGGGAGGCTCTCTGGGGGCCCTGATGTAAGGGGGGATCCGCACTCCGATATGTACGAATATTTTTCTTATATATATATATATCACACACACACGCATATTATATACATGTGTATGCCCATCCAAGCGTAAAACTTTCTTTACTTCGCTGCTGTGGGCTCTTGTTGTGATCATGTTTTGTCTTTGTTCAGTTCAGGCTATATCACAATAATTTCCGTTTGGGGTTAATAAAGTATTCTGTATCTGTATTCAGAGGTCCTGATATGTACTTCGTTACGACTGAATGCTTGTAAAAATAAAGAATTAAAAAAATAATAATAATAATTAAGCAAAACATAAGTGGCTCTTTAAAACATTTGACAAGATATTACCAGGAACTGAATCAGCTTCCAAAAATCTTAACCGAATGAACAAGGCTGGATAGGTAAGAGCGCTCATGGATGAATCTCAAGAGTGTATTCCATGTAAAATGCATGAGATATAAATAAAATATGGAAATGACCCACCATGTAACGTTGGCGCTGTACAGCATAAAAGGAACAAACAGAAATGTGCGTCACTTAGGAAGTCATACTTTCAAACACTCTTAACCTCCTGAGACCTGCGCTATAGTCAAATGACGGCTACAGCGCGGATCCCAAAATCCAACAGGACGTCAATTGACGTCCGCCCCTTTAGGCGTTCCCCGCGCGCGCTCCAGAGCGCGCAGCAGGGAAACTCTGTGTTGGCCGTGTCCCTTGGACACAGCCAATTACAGATCGCCGCGAACGGCCAATCAGAGTGGCCGTTTGCGATGCGATCTGTGCGGCCAATGAGAGATGATCTCATATGTAAACATAGGAGATCATCTCTCATTGCCGTTTTACACAGAGACAGCGGTGCTGTCTCTGGAGAGGAGACCGATCTGTGTCCCTTGTACATAGGGACATAGATTGGTCACCCCCCCTCCACCTACAGTTAGAACACAATGCAGGGATACATTTAACCCCTTCCTCACTCCCTAGTGTTAACCCCTTCAATGCCAGTCACATTTATACTGTAATTAGTGCATATTTATAGCACTGATCGCAGTATAAATGTGAATGGCGCCAAAAATGTGTCAAAAGTGTCCGATGTGTCCGCCGTAATGTCGCAGTCCCAATAAAAATCGCAGATCGCCGTCATTTCCAGTAAAAAAAAAAAATAATAAAAAATAATAATTCTGTCCCCTATTTTGTAGGCGCTATAACTTTTGTGCAAACCAGTTGCTTATTGCGATTTTTTTTTTTTTTACCAAAAATATGTAGAATATGTATCGACCTAGACTGAGAAAAGAAAATGTGTTTTTTTTTTTTTAAATTGGGATATTTATTATAGCAACAAGTAAAAAATATTGTATTTTTTTCAAAATTGTCGCTCTTTTTTGTTTATAGTGCAAAAAATAAAAACCGCACAGGCAATCAAATACCACCAAAAGAAAGCTCTATTTGTGGGGAAAAAAGGACGTCAATTTTGTTTGGGAGCCACGTCGCACGACCGCGCAATTGTTAGTTAAAGCGACGCAGTGCCGGAAGCTGAAATTTCACCTGGGCCGGAGGGGGGTATATGTGCCCAGTAAGCAAGTGGTTAATTTAGGTAAGTTTGGATTTTGGAAAGGATTGAAAAACTTCTGACATAAAAAATAAATTATGGGAAAACTCTCGCCAAAAAATGACTAAGGGGCGATACATGCATATGTTTTTTATTTTTTTTATTTTTTTAAGTTTCCAAAATGTCCTAAGACATGGCCTCCTTTTATCATCTAGTGAATACTGAGAGTGAGATGGAAATTAAATCAGACCTTCACTCTCTGTTACATTTTATTAAATTACTCCTTCTCTCCTTCCCTTTGCACATTTGCAGATCTTTTTTTTAACTGATAACTTTTTTTTTTTTAAATACTATCCCAATCTTCTGCCTTCTTTGCCGACAGCTTCCTAAGAAACCCAAGTCATGCATTTTAGGAGGTTTTGAGGCAATCAACAATGAATGTACATGAACCGTGGGCCGTGGCATGTCACCAGGAACCGGGAAAAAACAACCAGCTCCCTGATGATGTACAATAGGAAACAGTGGCGTCACTAGGGTTGGTGTCACCTGGTGCGGTAAAATATGGTGTCACCCCCCCCCCCCCCAAATCACCATTTCCAAATATTTTTTACCCTACTGTTTGCTCTCTGTTCTCTTTTTCTTCCCCTTTTCTCTCTCTCCCTATCCATCTTTCTTGTTCATCTATCCCTTCCTCTTTCTCTCCATTTTTCTTTGTCCCCTCCCCCCACCTCTCTTCCTCCAGGATCGGAATTCACATCTCAGGAGCCTATAGGCCAGGGGCGTACCTAGAGCATTTGGCAGCCGGGGCGGATCCAATATCTGGCACCCCCGCGTTAAAATGTAAAAACACCCCACTGTGCCCCCTGCATACCTCTGCATCCTTCAATATCTCTTTTTTACTAGTGTGTACCCCTCTCCACAACTGCACCTATGGACCCCTTTACATTACACAGCCGCCTGCACCTCTGCACCTCTGCACCTCTTTACATTACACAGCCTCCTGCACCACTGGACCCCTTTACATTACATAGCCCCCTGCACCTCTGGACCCTTTTACACTACACAGCCCTCTGCACCCCTTTACATTACACAGCACCCTGCATCACTAGACCCCTTTACATTACACAGCCCCATGCACCTCTGGACCCCTTTACATTACAGAGCACCCTGCATCACTAGACCCCTTTACATTACACAGCCCCCTGCACCACTGGACCCCTTTACATCACATAGCCCCCTGCACCTCTGGACCCCTTTACATCACATAGCCCCCTGCACCTCTGGACCCCTTTACATTACACAGCACCCTGCACCTCTGGAGTCTGGACCTCTTTACATTACACAGCCCCCTGCACCACTGGACCCCTTTACATCACATAGCCCCCTGCACCTCTGGACCCCTTTACATTACACAGCACCCTGCACCTCTGGACCTCTTTACATTACACAGCACCCTGCATCACTGGACCACTTTAAAATTACACAGTACCCTGCATCACTGCTCCCCTTTACATTACACAACACCCTGCATCACTGTACCGCTTTACATGTCATAGGCCCCTGCACCTCTGGACCCTTTTACATTACACAGCACCCTGCATCACTGCACCCCTTTTACATTACACAGCCGCCTGCACCTCTGCACCTCTTTACATTACACAGCACCCTGCATCACTAGACCCCTTTACATTACACAGCCCCCTGCACCACTGGACCCCTTTACATCACATAGCCCCCTCCACCACTGGACCCCTTTACATCACATAGACCCCTGCATCTCTGGACCCCTTTACATCACACAACACCCTGCATCACTAGACCCCTTTATATTACACAGTCCCCTGCACCACTGGACCCCTTTACATCACATAGCCCCCTGCACCTCTGGGCCCCTTTACATTACACAGCACCCTGCACCTCTGCACCTCTTTACATTACACAGCACCCTGCATCACTGGACCCCTTTAAAATTACACAGTACCCTGCATTAGACATGTGCACAGCAAAAATTTTCGTTTATTTCTGTTTCGTTTCTGTTCGTTTATCGTGATTCGTAACGAGTCGTAATTTCGTAAGACGTTAGTTATCGTATTCGTACTCTTTAGTATTTTCGTAACACTCTTTTTTCCGTTTTCTGTTTTTTTCTGTTAGTTTATTTTTCGTTGAATCGAGATTCGTATTTTCGTTATATTTTGTATTCTGCCGCGTTCGTATTTTTAAAATGATTTTATTTGTTCCTTCGTTTTTACGTTAGTTTAATTTTCGTTGTTTTGTTATTCGTATTTATATTATATTTTCCATCATGCCGCATTCGTATTTTCGTAAAGAAATATATTTTCGTTGCTTTATGATCATTCGTATTTTCATGTCTAATTTCCTTTGATTGTAAAAACGTACTTTTGTAGATTTTATTGCATTCGTAATTCTGTTAGAATACATTTTACGTTTATTCGACACACTACTCGTCGTAATTTTGTAATTCGGATTTTACTGTGATTGACTTGACTGTCTTAGTTAGCACACACACGCTGTCTAGAATGAAGTCTGACGTAGAAGAAAACTAAAATATGTCAGATATTACAAATACAAATCTAGAAATGAGATGCACTGCAGTCTAACACAGAAAAAGACACAAGGAGCCAGGAGGTAATGAGAAAGAAGCTCATTGGGGGAAGGAACAAACCTCTTCAGAGGAAAGGGACAGCGCTCAGTGGCTATTGGTCAGAAATATTTCAGTACTAACGAAAGCTAATTTACATTATTTTGTATTTTCGTTGTTTTCATTTCAGTTTTCCGAAGATCCGTAATTTATTTTTCGTTAGTTTTGATTTTCGTTTTTTAGTCTTTGTTCGGCATTTCGTTTTCTTTTCGGTCTTCGAATATTAGTAAGTTTGCATTTTCGTTCATTTTGTTTTTCGTAATTATTTTTTTTTTTTGGGTTCGGTATTTTCGTTGTTTCTATGTTTTCGTTTCTTTCTTCTTTCGTATCTTCGTTGTTTTCCATATTCGTTATTTTGAAAATATCGTTATTCGTTATTAATTGCGCTAAACCATTCGTTCATTCGTATGTTAACGAATCAACTAAAATAACGAAAAATGACGGAAAACGTATTCGTAACTTAAAAAATTGCACATGCCTACCCTGCATCACTGGACCCCTTTACATTACACAGCACCCTGCATCACTGCACCCCTTTTACATTACACAGCCGCCTGCACCTCTGTACCCCTGCATGTTACACAGACCCCCTTCAGTTCACACCCCCTTCAGTGCAGACACCCCCTCAGTGCAGACACCCCCCAGTGCAGACACCCCCCCTTAGTGAAACCCCCCCTCAGTGCAACCCCCCTCAGTGCAACCCCCCCCTTAGTGAAAACCCCCTCAGTGCAACCCCCCAGTGCAAACACCCCATTAGTACAAACCCCCCCTCAGTGTAAACAACCCTCCCCTTCAGTGAAATACCCCCCAGGTGCAGAAACCCCCCCAGGTGCAAACACCCCCCCTCCCCATTCAGTACCTCAGATCATCGCAGCGACGCCGACGGTCACAGCACATGGACAGAAGGTTCCCTCGGCCCCTCCCCCTCTGTACAGACAAACAGAAGAGTGGCAACAAAAAAGACATTGTTGAAGAAAAGCCATAAGAAGTTTGCGAGAAGCCATGTGGGGGACACAGCAACAGAGGCGTTGCTAGGGGGTGCGGGGGGTGCGGACCGCACCCGGTTGACACCCGCTAGAGGTTTTTTTTTATTTTTATTTTTTTATTGTTTTTTCTTTCTTTTTTGCTGACAAGCCCAGCAGGTGACATCCGCCAGAGGGGTGGCACCGGGGCCGCCGCGACGCTAAACACCATGCTGTATTGATTGCAGCGGTGCGAGCAGGGCATCTAGCCATGCGGGGAGGCTGCCTGTAACATTCCTCAGTCAGGCTATCCCCGTGTGAGCCGGAGTTGGTGGGCGGAGATGTGGGTGTGGCTGCCTCCTCTTCTCCTCCCACAGACTCCTTCACCATCGATGATGCTGCAGCTCAAGCAGCTAGAGGTGAGGACACAGCAGCCCCGCCCACAAGCCCGGGTCTTCATCTGCATTCATGCTATGTAAGTAAGTTACTCTGCAGTGTCACTACATAGAGTTCCAAGATGCACTGTGCCACCAAATCCTACGTTGTACCACCCAGCCTGCCCTGTACCACCCCAGCCTACCCTGTACCACCCAGCCTGCCCTGTGCAATGCCAGCCTACCCTGTACCACCCAGCCTGCCCTATGCAATCCCAGCCTGCCCTGTACCACCCCAGCCTGCCCTGTGCCACCCAGCCTGCCCTGTACCACCCCAGCCTACCCTGTACCACCCAGTCTGCCCTGTGCAATCCCAGCCTGCCCTGTACCACTCCAGCCTACCCTGTACCACCCCAGCCTGCCCTGTGCAATCCCAGCCTGCCCTGTACCACCCCAGCCTGCTCTGTGCCACCCCAGGCTGCCCTGTATCACCCAACCTGCCCTGTACCACCCCAGCCTGCCCTGTACCACCCCAAACAGCCCTATACCACCCCAGCCTGCCCTGTACCCCCAAACAGCCCTGTACCACCCCAGCCTGCCCTGTCCCACCCAGCATGCCCTGTGCCACCACAGCCTGCCCTGTACCACCCCAGCCTGCCCAGTACCACCCCAAACTTTCCAATGCCACCTAAATTGCCCTGTGCCACCCTAACTTGCCCTGTACCACCCCAATCTGCCCTATGCCACCATAACTTGCCCTATACCACCCCAACCTGCCCAATGCCACCCTAACTTGCCCTGTACCACCCCAACCTTTCCCATGCCATCCCAACTTGCCCTATGCCACCCTAACTTGCACTATACCACCCCAACCTGCCCTGTGCCACCCTAACTTGTCCTATACCACCCCAACCTGCCCTATGCAACCCTAACTTGCCCTATACCACCCCAAACTACCCTATATCACCCCAACATGCCCTATACCACCTTAACCTGTCCTATACCACCCCACTACACCAACCTGCCACTATACCACTCTATACTACCCTAACCTGCCACTATATTGCCCTATACTATCATTTACAGGGGCTGGTTTGGGGTGCGCCTCGTGCCCGTGCGCTGCCTGCTTGGTGCTGGGCAGCCTAGACAGAGGGGGGGTGACACCATGTTTTACCGCACCGGGTGACACCAACCCTAGTGACGCCACTGCACAGCAAACATGTGGAAGAAGGTGATCTGGTCATATGAGACCAAAACTGAACTTTTTGGCCTAAAAGCAAAATGCGATGTGTGGGGGAAAACGAACACTGCACATCACCCTGAACACACCATCCCCACCGTGAAACATGGTGAGGACAGAATCATGTTGTTGGGATGCTTTTCTTCTGCATGGACAGGGAAGCTGGTTAGAGTTGATGGGAAGATGGATGGAGCCAAATACAGGGAAATCTTAGAAGAAAACCTGTTATGCCTTGTACACACGATCACTTTTTGTGATGAAAAAAAATGTCATTTTTTATCATGAAAAAAAATGACATTTTTGCAACTTCATCATTAAAAATGATGTTGCCCACACACCATCATTTTTGGAAAATGATGAACAAAACAATGGCATTCTAAAGGGGAAGTTATATTTGCCTTGAGGCTGCTTTTAGCTGATTCCGTGTTAGTAAAAGACGATTCGTGCTTTTTTGTCTGTTACAGCGTGTGCTTACTCCATTATGAATGATAGTTTTACCTCCAGTCTCCTAACTTGTTTCTGGGCATGTGCGGGTTTAAAACGTCATTTTTGCCCACACACGATTATTTTTTATGACACAAAAAATTACATTTTAAAAAATGACATAAAAAATTCAAGCATGTTCGAATTTTTTTTTGGTCGTTTTTCAGAAGACATAAAATGACATTTTACCCACACACGATCATTTTAAATGACATTTTTTCATCACAAAAAGTGATCGTGTGTACGTGGCATTATGCCCCGTACACACCATCACTTAATGTGATGAAAAAAAACGACATTTTCTGTGAAGTAAAAAATTACCTTTTTGAAACTTCAATTTTCAAAGACGAAGTTGCCTACACACCATCGTTTTTCTCACAATGTTCTAGCAATGTTCTAGTTACGTTCCACCACGTTTTTCCATTGAAGCTCGCTTCATAACTAGCTTCTGGGCATGCGCGGGTGTAAAAACGTCTTTTTAAACGACGTTTTTTGCTACACACGGTCAATTTCTGTGAAGTAAAAAACGACGTTTTGAAAACCGACACATAAAATTGAAGCATGCTTCAATTTTTTTTGGTCGTTTTTTACAAGACATAAAACAATGTTTTCCCCCACACACGGTCAATTAAAGTGACGTTTTTAAAAACGTCGTTTTTTTTCATCACATAAAGTGATGGTGTGTACGCGGCATTAGAGTCTGCAAAAGACTTGAGACTGGGGCGGAGGTTCACCTTCCAGCAGGACAACAACCCTAAACATACAACTATGGAATGGTTTAGATCAAAGCTTATTTGTGTGTGATGCCGCGTACACACTGGCCCAGATTCAAAGAGCAATTGCGCCTGCGTAACCATAGTTACGCAGCGCAATTGCTTACTTGCCCCGGCGTAACAAGTTCTCCTGATTCAGAGAGCTTGTTACGCCGACTGCAGCCTAAGATATGCGTGGCATAAGGCTCTTATGCCCTCATATCTTAGGCTGCATTCTTACGTTGGCCGCTAGGTGGCGTTCCCGTTGTGGTCAGCGTATAGTATGCAAATTGCATACTAACGCCGATTCACAACGTTACGCGAGCCCTGCGTACGCAGTTTACGTCGTTTGCGTACGTCGGGTTTCGCGTAAGGCTGCACATGCTAAAAGCAGGGGAAGCCAATGCTAAGGATACCCGTCGTTCAAGCGTCGCGAGGTTTGAAATTTACGTTGTTTGCGTAAGTGAATCGTGAATGGTGCTGGACGCCATTCACGTTCACTTTGAAGCAAATGACGTCCTAGCGAAGTCATTTACCGCAATGCACGTCGGGAAAGTTTCCAGACGGAGCATGCGCTCTACGCTCGCCGCGGGAACGCGCCTAATTTAAATGATTCCCGCCCCCTACGGGATCATTTACATTAGACGCCCTTACGCAGGGCATTTTTGAAGAGCGCCCACGCAAATTACGTGGCTACTGCTTCATGAATGAAGCGTAGCGCAAATAATTTGCATAGGCGCAGGGTAAAAAGGGTACACTGCGCCTCCGTAAGGAGCGCGCAGCTGTACCTGAATCTACCCCACTGTCGTTTTTCGTCATGAAAAAAAAAGGCATTTTTCAGCATGTTCAAAAAACAAAGTTTTTCCAACTTCATTAATAAAAACGACGTTGCCCACACACCATCATTTTTGAAAAATGATGAACAAAGCGCGGTGACAAACAACACGTACGACGGCACTCTAAAGGGGAAGTTCTATTCGCCTTTGGGCTGCTTTAGCTGATTCCTTGTTAGTAAAAGACGATTTGCGCTTTTTTTGTCTGTTACAGCGTGATGAATGTGCTTACTCCATTATGAACAGTAGTTTTACCAGAACGAGCGCTCCCGTCTCATAACTTGCTCATAACTTGCTTCTGGGCATGCGCGGGTTTAAAATGTAGTTTTTGCCCACACACGATCATTTTGTAAAACACGAAAAACGTCATTTTGAAAAACGACATGAAAAAATGCAGCATGTTCGAATTTTTTTTTTTGTCGTTTTTCAGAAGCCAAAAAATCTGAAGCCCACACACCATCATTTTAAATGACGTTTTAAAAAAATTCTTTTTTTTTCATGCCGAAAAACGACCGTGTGTACGCGGCACGACCTAAATCCAATTGAGAATCTGTGGCAAGACTTGAAAATTGCTGTTCTACAAAGTATTGACTCAGGGGGGCATACCCAAGATAAGTAATGGATAATTGTGGAGAGCAATGTGCTGAGAAATGCCCTGAAAAAGGGGAATGGCAGGGAGGGTATCGTGTACCGGAACCGACAAAGACCACAGCTGAGATGTCTGCTTAAAGCGGGGGTCCACCCGAATTTTTTTTTTTAACATTAGATTGAGGCTAATTACGGGAAGCACAATCGGGTGTTTTTTTTTTTAAATCAATGCAGTACTTACCGTTTTAGAGATAGATGTTCTCCGCCGCTTCCGGGTATGGGCTGCGGGACTGGGCGTTCCTATTTGATTGACAGCCTTCCGACGGTCGCATACAGCGCGTCACGAGTTGCCGAACGTCGGTGCGGCTCTATACGGCGCCTGCGCACCGACGTTCGGCTACTTTCGGAAACTCGTGACGCGCTGTATGCGACGGTCGGAAGGCTGTCAATCAAATAGGAACGCCCAGTCCCGCAGCCCATACCCGGAAGCCGCGAAGAACATCTATCTCTAAAACGGTAAGTACTGCATTGATTTTAAAAAAAAACACCCGATTGTGCTTCCCGTAATTAGCCTCAATCTAATGTTAAAATTCGATTTTTTGGGTGAACCTCCACTTTAAATACCCTCCGGGCTCCTCCCATAAATTAGGCCACTATACTAGCCTTATTATTTATGGTCAAAGCCCTGCGACCAGGACAGATGTGAACCACATAAACACGCCACAAGACTTACAACATAATATAGGCCTGAGGTGTGCCCTGATCTGCTTACTGGGAAGGCCAAAAAGGGGGGAAAAAATATTCGGATAGGGAAGTAACTCTTTATTGGTCCTGTGACATTAACTGGTTGCCGACCACTCGCCGCAGTTCTACGGCGGCAGGTCGGCTCTCCTGAGCGGGAGCCCGTAGCTCTACGTCGGCGTGCCCTGACTCCCGCGCGCGTGCCCTGCGGTCACGATCACCGCCGGGCACCCGCGATTGCTCGTTAAAGAGCGGGGAACGGGAGCTGTGTGTGTAAACACACAGCTCCCGGTCCTGTCAGGGGTGAAATGCCTGACCGTCTGTTCATACAATGTATGAACAGCGATCAGTCATTTCCCCTAGTGAGTCCACCCCCCCTACAGTTAGAACACACCCAGGGAACATACTTAACCCCTTCCCCACCCCCTAGTGTTAACCCCTTCCCTGCCAGTGGCATTTTTATAGTAATCAATGCATTTTTATATCATTGATCGCTATAAAAATGCCAATGGTCCCAAAAATGTGTCAAAAGTGTCCGAAGTGTCCGCCATAATGTCGCAGTACCGAAAAAAAATCGCTGATCGCCACTATAACTTTTGCGCAAACCAATCAATAGACGCTTATTGCGATGTTTTTTTTACGAAAAATATGTAGAAGAATACGTATCGGCCTAAACTGAGGAAAAAAAATAGTTTTTTTATATATTTTTGGGGGATATTTATTATGGTAAAAAGTAAAAAATATTATTTTTTTTCAAAATTGTCACTCTATTTTTGTTTATAGCGCATAAACTAAAAAACGCAGAGGTAATCAAATACCACCAAAAGAAAGCTCTATTTATGGGGAAAAAAGGACGCCAATTTTGTTTGGGAGCCACGTCGCACGATTGCGCAATTGTCAGTTAAAGCGACGCAGTGCCGAATCGCAAAAAGTGGCCTGGTCTTTGGCCAGCCAAATGGTTCGGGGGCTGAAGTGGTTAACTGGTGACGTCACACTCATTAACACATTAAGTGCTCTGGTCTTTGACCAGCAATATGGTCCGGGGGTTAAGTGGTTAACTGAGCAAGTTTGTGGAAGGCTTGGGACATTGCAAGGGTTCGGAATGTACCGGGTGAAGCAAGTGGATTTCCCCCTGCCCAACTTCTTGGTGACATGGTATCGCACCCCGTGCTGAGATGCGGTTGAGGCCGCTCTGATCCAAAAGCAGTGTCCGGAGCACCGGATCAAGACCTAGGTTAACCAGGAAAATCCTAACGTGCCTGATAAACTGGCTGACACTCAGGGGGTTGGTCGGAAAAGGTAGCAACCAGCTGGAGTTTGACATGGCTGGTTGAGACAGTAACTGGTCGAGTATCGCTACTGGGCATCAGACGTTGTTGGTCTGGAAAAGCTTGACGTTGACCTGGGGCCGGTTTGTTGGGTTTTAGACACTACGAGGTGTAGGATGAAATGATCTTGAAAGCGAGTCAGGTGGCGTCAGTATCTGGGGCCACTAAAGGTAATCTCGTTAGGCCGCAAAAATCCTTAGAAGGCTAGGTAAATGGCCCCTTGGATGACCAGGCTGGGTAGAAACCCAAATGGGGAACGTGAAAGGATGGTTGACATGCCCCTAAAGATGGCATTTGTGATGTGTAAGTGCTTGCAGTTGGTTACAGGCTGATGCTTCTGGATGCCGCTAAGGATGGATTTGACTGTATGGGCTGCGAACATGGATGGCTTACCGGGGTCCTGTAAGGACAAGAAATGCTGGATGTCGGCTAAGTACAGCCTGATGATACAATACGATATCAAGGTTAGGACATGCTTGATGTCCCCTGACACTGCTCTGGGGCATGAGGCTAGAAACCTGCAGTAGGCTTTCCAAGCGGTGTGATAGGCCTTCAGTGTTTTGTGGGACAATGACTGATTAATGAGATGGGTCGCATTGTGAAGGTGTGCCTTTAATTCAGCTGTGACAATGTTGGGATAGAAGATGTGGTCGGGTTGGGTTTTGGGTTTCTGCTGAAAGAATGAAGTAAAGTTTAAGTGGGACAGTGTGTCTGCTGCAACGTTGCACTTGCCTGGGATATAAATGCAGTGAACATTAAATTGATGCTTCAGGGACAACTGCACCAGTCTACGCAGGAAGGACATGATGGCGAGCAACTTGGATCTGCCTTTGTTTATGATCTCGGCCGTGGCCTGGTTGTATGTGGCAAAGACCACCATTTGTCCTGTCCAGGTATGGCCCCCAGAGTAGCTGCCACAATGGGATACAGTTCGAAAAGTGAGGATAACTGACCGAAACCGGAGATTAGAAGGATTTCTGGTGGCCATGGCCCTGCAAACCAGTGATAGGCAAAAATTGCAACGATGCCTATGGAGGCTGCGGCATCCATGACTACCTGAGGGGATGAAGCTCATGCTGACGGAATAAACACCCAGTTCCAGTTTGCAAGGAATTTATCCCACATTGACATTGACTATAGCTGCTGGGTCCAGCCTTGATCGGGGTCCTGTACCTGAGAGAGGAACACCAAGAGACGTGAAATGAAGAACCTCATGGGATAATCCTCATGGCAAAATTAAGCATCCCTAACAGGGATTGTAGCTGTCTTTTAGTACACCTTTGCGAAAGGGTACAGTCATGAATAACCGACTTGATTCGGGCCAATTTGTCGGGAGGTAGGCTGGCCTGCATGGAGCGAGTGTCAAGAGTGATACCTAGGAAGGTGATGGACTGTGCTGGGCCCTCCATATTGTGCTCTGCTATGGGCACGTTGGCATTGCCAAATATCACTCATCTGCCTAGGTCTACCGGGCCACGCCAAGCCGTTCGATGAGCAGAAAGTCAGACAGATAGTAAATGACCTTCTGGCACTGCGCTTGGTGCAACAGGACCCAGGTAAGGGACTGGGCGAAAGTATCAAACAGCCACAGGCTGATTTTAGAGCCGAAAGTCAACAAAAACAGTCAGCAGCTACAAAAAGTGTAGCTGCTCACTTTTATTAATTAGACACTCACCTGTCCCAGGTTCCAGCGATGCGGGCGTATGAAGCACCCGCTCGTCTCCCCCTCCTCTCCGCCGGGATTGTCTCTGTGGGCGCCCGACTGTGGCTTCACAGCTAGGCACGCACTGAGCATGCGTGAGCTGCGCTGCGTACTGTGTCTGGGACCTGTGACTTGTCCCAGATGATTGCAGAGAGGGAGGGAGGAGAAGTAAACTTTCTTCCGGGGCACTGCGGCCGCAGTGCCCCGGGAGAAATTGGGAGCTGGAACCCTCTAGGGTATCTGCCCCCCCCCCAAATGTGGCATGTCAGGGGGTCACCGTCACTTAAAGCGTAAGTTCAGTTTTTGGGTGGAAATCCGCTTTAAGATAAAAAAAACCTTCTAACTTTACAAGTGGTTTAACAAGTATGATAATGTTATTTTATATATTACCTATACATACATTTTTTACATAGCGTATATACTCGAGTATAAGCCGAGTTTTTCAGCACATTTTTTGTGTGCTGAAAATGCCCCCCTCGGCTTATACTTGAGTCACCTTTTTGCGCCTGATCTCCCGGATTTGGGGACCCGGTATCGGCCGGCCGTAGGTCTCCTGTACCCCAATCTTGGCACAAGTTTAGCCTCACTCTTCCTCTAGAAGTGAGCAAAGTTAGTTGTCTGGGGGACCTACGGCCGGGGAGCACCAATTTTTCAAAGCCGGGCACCCCTTCCATAGACTTCCATGTTAAACTGTAATTTCTCTGGTGACTTCGGGGACCTGGTACCGACCGGTCGTAGGTCCCCTGGACCGGGAACACATGTAGTAACATTTCTTCTCTACAAGTGCGCAAAGTTTGTTGTCTGGGGGACCTACGGCTGGGGAGCACCGATTTTTCAAAGCAGGGCACCCCTTCCATAGACTCCCATGTTAAACGTCAGTCTAGTCATGGACACAGTGAGGCAGGGGGCACAGTGAGGCATGGGCACAGTGAGGCATGGGCACAGTGTGGCATGGGCACAGTGAGGCATGGACACAGTGAGGCATGGACACAGTGAGGCCCCGTACACACGACCAAGTTTCTCGGCAGAATTCAGCCAGAAACTCGATCGGAGCCGTATTCTGCCGAGAAACCCGGTCGTGTGTACACTTTTGGCCGAGGAAACCAACGAGGAACTCGTCGAGCCAAATAGAGAACATGTTCTCTATTTCCTCGTTAGTCAATGGGGAAACTTGGCTCGCCGAGATCCTTGGCGGCTTCACAAGGAACTCGACGAGCAAAACGATGTGTTTTGCTCGTCGAGTTTCTCGGACGTGTGTACGGGGCCTCAGGCATGCACATGGACACAGTGAGGCATGGACACAGTGAGGCATGCACATGGACACAGTGAGGCATGGGCACAGTGAGGCATGAACACAGTGAGGCATGGACACAGTGAGGTATGGACACAGTGAGGCATGGGCACAGTGAGGCATGGGCACAGTGAGGCATGAACACAGTGAGGCATGGACACAGTGAGGCATGGGCACAGTGAGGCATGGGCACAGTGAGGCATGCAGATGGACACCCTAGGCTTATACTCGAGTCAATACGTTTTTAATTTTTTTGGTGGTAAAATTAAGTGCCTCTGCTTTTATTCGGGTCGGCTTATACTCCAGTATATACGGTGTATATATGTGTGTGCATATAGATGCTGTCTATACATATAAAAATTATAAATATATATATATATTGTATATAATAAAAATATACATATATACGCTGCTAAGGAATGCCACCTACTGCATAATTTAAGGCGAGGGGAATCCCCCGGGGCGTACAGACACACACACAGCTCGGGCTCTGTGACATCACATCAGTGTTGCTGAAGCTGCGAAAGGCTGCAGGATCTCACATAGGGAGGGCAGCCCAATGACTCCCCCCCCCCCCCCCCTCACTCCCTCCTCCTCCTCCTCCCCTGGACCACCGCTTCCATCCACTCCATACAGAAAACACAGCCATGGAAAGGAGCTGCTGGAGGATGGGGGGAGATAAACAAGGCAATCAATTGTAATGAATGCTCAATTAAATCCGCTAGATGGAGCAAGCTGCAATCCAGTTTGATTTCATTAGTGTGCCAAGCTAGGAAGAGAGAAGGAGAGAGAGAGAGAGAGAGAAAAAAAAATAATAATAAAAAGGATGCTCGCGTCTAATTAGCAGCGAAAAGAAAATTGCGAGAGGTAAAAAAAAAAAAAAAAAAATCAGTCTGTGGTTGTCTGCCTCCTTGCCGCCGAGCCTGACATCTCAATGTAAGCTGTCTCTTTTATTTTTTCTTTCCCTTGGAAACTGGTCGTCGGTCCGGGGGAAGGCACCCGAGGCGAGCGTCTTTGCGCTTTTAATGAGATCCAACGCCACAGTCGGAACCTGGTCGCTGACAGCTACAGGTAAGTGGCTTTGCGCCTACCAGCACATTACAGTATTTGGCGTTTTGCAGAGATGTGGACTGTGTTTTATTTAAACGTCTCGTCTAGTCGCGAAGCCTCCTACAGCATGGTACAGTTTGGATGGCAGACGTGCAGTCAGTGCCATTTTTTATTTTTTTTTAATGATTATTATGTATCAATTATTATTATTTTGTATATTTTTTTTTTGTATTTTTTTTTTTAATGCAAATACTGCAGCTATGGCTTTGCAGCCTTCCTACAGCAGATTTCGTACAGCAAGGGTTAAGTCAAGCCCTAGGCAAATCCGGCAGGAAGATCATATGTAAAAGTATTTAATTGACAGCGGGTAGCGACTAGGCGCTATCCATCACGCAATATTGACGAGGACGTTGTGCTTTTTAGCAGTGCAGCTGTGCCCGAGCCGCTGGACGCTGCGATACTTTTACGTACATTAGAGGAGACTCCGTTACCTTCATTATTATTATTTTTTTTCCCCCCTCATTTTTTTTTTTTTTTTTTCATTCTTTTAAGCCGCTGTGGTCTGTCGCTGCTCATTTCACAGCTTGTCAGGCTGGGATGGAGATAAGACGCAGGAACAGAGCCGGTAGTCATGGTGGTTTGAAAACAAACAGCGTCCATGGGATTTGTCTTCAGCTAAATTGGTCCGAGTGAAAGCATGGGATTTCTGTCTTAAGGAAAACACGAGATAAAAATAATAAGAGAAAAAAAAAGTAGGACGGGGAACCCTGTCATTTTCTTTTCTTTTTTTTTTTTCCGTTGGTGCGTGTTTGTGTTGATACATGGCGACGAGTTTTGCAGGTGTTTTGGAGGATCTGGTCTCCGGCTGCTCTCTAACTGACATGCACATGTTATGGAAATGAGCGACGGCTTGGAGGTAATCAAATTTATACGGATGAACACAGACATGGTCGATATAAAGATATGGGCTCATTTAGCAATATCATTATTTTTTTAATCTAAGGACTGTATAAAAGACAGGGGAACATCAATTACGTATTAGGAAAAGATGTTTTTACAGGAAAGGAAAGGATTCTTTACAGTCAGAGGCCCGGATTCTCAGTGGAGATACGACGGCGTATCTCCAGATACGCCGTTGTATCTCTGCGTTGCGCCGTCGTATCTATGCGCCTGATTCTTACAATAAGTTACGCATAGATACCTGTTAGATCCGACAGGCGTAAGTCTCTTACGCCGTCGGATCGTAACTGCATTTTTACGCTGGCCGCTAGGTGGCGCTTCCGTCGAATTCCGCGTCGAGTATGCAAATTAGCTAGATACGCGAATTCCCGAACGTATGCCCGGCCGACGCAGTAAAGTTACGCCGTTTACGTTAGGCTTTTCCTGGCGTATAGTTGCCCCTGCTATATGGTGGCGTAAGTGCGGCGTAACAATGTTAAGTATGGCCGTCGTTCCCGCTTCGAAATTTGAAAAAGTTACGTCGTTTGCGTAAGTCGTCCGTGAATGGGGCTGGACGTCATTTACGTTCACGTCGAAACCAATGACGTCCTTACGGCGTACTTTGGAGCAATGCACACTGGGAAATTCCACGGAGGCCGTTTGGGAAAAATGTCAATCACGTCGGGTCACAGTGCATTTACATAAAACACGCCCCCCTGATCCAAATTTTATTAGGCGGGCTTACGCCGGCCGATTTACGCTACGCCGCCGCAACTTACGGAGCAAGTGCTTTGAGAATAAAGCACTTGCCCGTCTAAGTTGCGGCGGCGTAACGTAAATCGGATACGTTATGCCGCTGCAGAATCTGGGCCAGAGTGGTAAAAAAAACTTGCTCCCTTAAAGTGGATGTAAACCCCAACATTTTTTTTTTTTATATCACAATGTAGAGTATAAGATTTCCTATCATCTGTGCCCAGTCTTGCCATACAGAGTTAATCCAGCTCTGAGCAATCCTCTTTTATTGTTCAGTGGAAATTAACAGACTTCCAGATAAAACCCTGTCTAAATACAAAGGCCTTTCCTCTCTCCTTGCTTTGAGTGACAGGTTATTTACATATCTAGCTTGGACATGTTTATCTAGCTTGTACAAACTCCCATAGGAGCTGGCTCCCAGTTGATGGTGGCTTCACATGTGGACTCTCTGACCAGAAGTGCATTCTTTGAACAAAAGTGCCTGAGTTAAAAACCAGGAGTTTAAAACAGGAGGTAAGACAGGAGTCTTCATTATTTTTTTCAATCACTGATCCAGAACAAGCTTGCAGCTAGTAAAGTTGGAACTCTTGATATATAGATTCAGCGGTGCAGCAGACGCTCTCACCTTAGTCTGCTCACCCCAGGGATAGTGAGAGCAGGACGCTCTCAAACGAGTCGGCTCTCCCCAGGGATAGTGCGGCCAGGCAGGGTCCTCCCAGCTCTCGGCTGCTGCAGACACAGCACAAAAAAACAGGACTCCCATAGTTTAACACAGGGGTACATATCCCCCCCCCCCTAGGCAATTGATCCAGGGTTGCACCGATCGCCCATTGAGGGGTCAGGAAGGATTTTTTTTCCCCGGTCGCTGCAGATTGGCACAGCACGCCTGGGGTTTTTCGCCTTCCTCTGGACCAATCGGGGAGAGAAGACTCAATGAGTGACGGCTCACTTGGACAGTCTTCCACCCATCACCATATAAGACCCCCCCCAATCAACATTACTTCCCTCCTTTTTTTTTTCTGCGACCATGGGTTACCTAAAATACTCTGCAGAAACCATCCGGGAACTAAAACCATTTGCCTCTATACTCCCAGTTGTCACCAAAAAAGCTCTAAGGAATGAGCGACTGTTGAGAATCAATCGACGATCAACAGTCAAAAACTACACGCAGGTACCCCAGCCCAAGCGCATATCATGCGCTTTGGTCAACACAAGATCGGCAGTAAAACACCGACAAGAAATCTATGATTTCATCCTTCAACACGATCTAGACTGCCTCTTCATCACAGAAAGCTGGCTGACAGCCGACTGCAACACCATTCTAACAGAATTGGTGCCAGCAAATTATCGCATTCAAATGCAAAACAGAGTGGGGCAAAGAGGGGGGGGGGCCTGGCGGTGATCCACAAGACTCACCTCTCGATCACCAAACCAGTCCTTCAAAACTCGCTTCCATTCATGGAAACCCTCACTCTGCAGCTGCAAACAAATCCCCAAGATACGGTCCATATGCTACTTTGCTATAGACCACCAGGCCCAAAAACGCACCTTCTCACGTCGTTGACGGAATTCATCTCCACATATACCCTAAACATCAAACACCTTTTGGTGCTTGGGGATTTCAACCTCTGGGCCAACTCCTCGATGGACCCCGTAGCCGACGCCTGCATCGACCATCTGGAAGGATTAGGTCTGCAGCAACTAATACAAGGCCCCACTAATGCCTCAGGCCATAAGCTCAATCTCATTTTCAAACAAAATTTGGAAATTGACGTCCTGGGAAATGAGCCGCAACCATGGACCGATCACCATGCCATCAAATTCACAATCACCAAAAATGCCAGCCCAAAAAAAACGACAAAACCGTTGACAACTCACTGGACTAGATCTCAGAAGAAGCTCCACTCAGAACTCTTCAAAACAACACTTGGGAACAAAATAAAAACAACCCAACAAAAACAAACATCCACAGAAACACTTGACACCTTCAACAAGGCGCTACTACAGTCAGCTGACTTAGTAGCACCAAAACTTGCATCCGGAAAAACAACTCCAGCTGGTTTAATGACCAGCTGACGTTGCTAAAACAAGAGCGTGGAAGAGCAGAGGCTGCATGGAAAAGGTGCTCATCAGATAAAAACCACACCATTTACAAGATAATAACAAAGAAATATCACAAAGAAATCTTCACGGCCAAAAAAAATCATTTCTCCAACATCATCGCAAATGCCCTTAACCGCCCCCGAGAACACTCTTCAAGCTGGTCACTCAGACTATGAATCCAGCTTGTTTAGAGGCCCCCAATTCTGATTCACAAGAATTTTGCAACGAATTATCGGATTATTTCATTAATAAAATTGAAAAAATCCATGAAAGTATTCAGCAAAATGGAACCGTCACCCACATAATTCAGCCGCAATCACCAAAATTCACTCTAAAACCCATTTCCATCAATGCCACTAAAAACATCATCGGGACTCTGCGTAATAGCACAGCACCCAATGATATCATCCCCACTAAACTGCTGAAAGAAAGTGCCGATATACTGGCACCAGCTATCACGCAGCTCATAAACCAATCATTCAAGGAGGGCATGGTGCCCACCTTGCTGAAACAAGGTACAATAAAACCAATTCTAAAAAAAACTACCCTCGACCCCAAAGACCCAAACAACCGGAGGCCCATAACAGCTCTAAATGTCTTCTCCAAGGTAATGAAGAAAGTAGTTGTACAACAGCTGCAACTGCATTTAGACACCCATAAATTACTCGACCCGTTTCAATCAGGCTTCCGTCCGGGTCACGGAACAGAAACGGCGCTGCTCAAAATATGGGATGACGCTTTAGAGGCCACAGACGAAGGAGAATCTTGTCTCCTGATACTGCTGGACCTAAGCGCGGCTTTTCACACTGTAGACCATGGACTACTACTGGCTGGGCTAGCTGAAGTAGCCGGAGTCGCTGAAGGTGTTTTACCCTGGTTCTCCTCCTTCTTGAAAAACCGATCACAAATAGTGAAACTGGGGTCTTTCACTTCTGAAAAACGTACGGTGTCATGCGAAGTCCCTCAGGGATCTCCCTTATCGCCCGTATTGTTTAATATCTATCTTCGCCCTCTCTTTGAAATCATCAGTCACCAGAAGTTACTTTACCACTCCTATGCAGACGACACATAACTGTATTTCCGCATCTGCAACAAAAAGGATCATTCTCTTGGACTAGAGAAATGCCTCTCTCTAATAGATAACTGGATAACATCCAGTTATCTTAAACTCAATGGTTCGAAAACAGAACTTCTCCTGTTTCACGCTAACCGGAAAAATCACCCTGCGTCAACATGGACTCCCCCACCCATTCTGGGTAAAACTATCACCCCTAGCACCAAAGTACCAAATCACTCCCCAAATACCCAAATACCAAATCACTCGTCTGCAAGTCGTTCAAAATACGGCCGCTCGACTAGTGACTGGGAAAAAACCATGGGAATCAATCTCACCTTCACTGAGATCCCTTCATTGGTTGCCAGTAAAAGACATAATCACTTTCAAGGCACTCTGCCTACCGTAATACATAAGTGTATTCAAGGAAACGCCCCCCAATATCTATGCGAAAAAATAAAAGCCCATAACCCCAATCGCATTCTGCCATCCACCAATCAAAACCTCCTCCAGATACCCAAAGCCAGATACAAGTCCAAAGGAGATCGAAGATTTGCAGTCCAAGGACCCCGCCTGTGGAATGCACTACCAACCACCATCCGACTGGAGTCAGACCACTTGGCCTTCAGAAGAAAGATTAAAACACATCTCTTCTGAGGTCAAGGGGTTCCTTACCCATGAAATGGATACAGCGCCCAGAGGTGATTCAGTTCGCATGTGTTGCACTTTACAAGTCTCTCTCTCTCTCTCTCTACCAGGATGTGTTATGTGGGGGAGGGGTGGATTTCTCACTTTTTATACTGTGGATCACCTCATATTATGATAAACATAACATAACATATGATAAACATGTCCAAGCTAGATATGTAAATAACCTGTCACTCAAAGCAAGGAGAGAGGAAAGGACTTTGTATTTAGACAGGTTTTATCTGGAAGTCTGTTAATTTTCATTGAACAATAAAAGGAGATTGCTCAGAGCTGGATTAACTCTGTGTGGCAAGACTGGGCACAGATGATAGGGAATCTTATACTCTACATTGTGACATCAAATTTTGGAGGTTTACATCCACTTTAATCTCCCCCTTACCTTGTTGGCAAGATTGATAATAAACATTCTCACCTGCCCAGCGAAACAGTATTGCCCAGTGGCACCATCTTTTTTGATGGTATACAAAAAAGGGGTAGAGAAAGGAAGCGCCACCTAAGTGCAGTATTAAAGAGGTTCTTTTAATGACACATTGTAAAAAACACACTTACAAGAAGGTAAGGAAAGAAGGCTCATCTGTAACATCCTGTAGTCCTCGTCCCGGATCCATGGGCTGCTTTAGAAGTGAAGAAAGCAGATTGTGTGGAGTCTTCAGGCCTGTCCTGTGGCCTTCAGGATGTAGTCTGTTCCAGCCTCACAGGTCACGTGACAGGTCACGTGATTACTTCCCAGGAACACTTCCGGGAGGAGGGTCAAACAGGGAGAACAAAGGCTGATTGGGCTACGCGCTCGGAGCCACTGCTCCTTCTATTGGCCTGATGGTGAGCTATAGAGGCTGGTGCTTTTATGCTTAAGCAAAAAAAAAAACAGACTACATCCTGAAGGCCACAGGACAGGCCTGAAGACTCCACACAATCTGCTTTCTTCACTTCTAAAGCAGCCCATGGATCCGGGATTACTATATGATAGCAAGGGGGGCTCTACCCTTTTGGCAGGAAATTTCTGGAGCACTTGAGCAGTTACTACATTGCTTTGTGTGGGGCATTATGGTATGGACCTGGATCTTGCAGCATATATCTATCTTAAGCCTGCATTCACACCTAGGCGACAAGTAACGCCGCGATTCGTTTAACTTTTTTTTTTAACAAATAATTTCCATTGCTGTCTATGGCCAAACGCCAATGCCGCCTGAAAAAAAGTGTCCGGGACTTGTTTTCAGGCAGCAGGCATACAGTGTTTTGGCGTTCGGCGTGAGATGTGAACCATCTCATAGACAGCAATGGAAATTCGCCCCTCCAGCGTATCGGGCGTAGGGCGTTTTGTCGCCAAGGTGTGAATGGAGCCTTAGGCTGCATTCACACCTAGGCGACAAAACGCCTGAAGCGCAATGCTACAATACGCTGGAGGGGAGAAATAACATGATTCTCTATGGAGATGGTTCACATCTCCACGCCGAAATGCAGAACGCCTGAAGCTCAAACAAGTCCCGGACCCTTTTTTGTCGCGGCATATCGGGCGGCTTTGGCGTTCTCCATACCCGACAATGACCTATACAAAACCGCGGTTAAAAACGCTGCGTTTTGTCGTGGCAAATTGCGGTAAAAAACGCCGCAATTTGTCGTGGCAAATCGCGGTAAAAACCGCCGCAAATCGCCTACGCCTAGGTGTGAATACAGCCTTAGAGTTAAAAAGTTCACAGATAATCTAAGACCCGGTTCACATTTGTGAATATTAAATAACTTCAGAAGACTTATTGGAGCTCTATATGAGATGGGTATCCAAGAACCACCTTGTGTGCATAGCCATGTTCATCAGCTTGGTATATCGAGATCTTAGTGAATATTATTTAAGCTCAGCAGACATATTGAAGCGCTCAATGAGATTGATTTCCAAGAAGAATTTTATGTCTATGGCCAAGGCCATCAGCTTGGTATATCAAGATCTTGGTGAATATAATATAAGCTTAACAGACTTTGTGAAGCCCTGTATGGGATTGGAACACCATTTATATCCATGGCTACCAACTTGGTGTATCAAGGTCTTTGGTAATAAATATATAAGCTTGGCAGACTTTTTAAAGAATTATATAAGATGGGCATCCAAGAATCCCACCAACATGCTTAAATAAGCTCAGCAGATTTATTGAAGCCCTATATGAGATTGATGCCACTGAAAACTTTTATGTCCATGGTCAAGGCCATCAGCTTGGTATATCAAGATCTTGGTGAATATATTATAAGCTTAACAGACATGGTGAAGCCCTGTATGGAATTGGAACACCATTTATGTCCATGGCCATGGCCACCAACTTGGTGTATCAAGGTCTTCGGTGATAAATATATGAGCTTGGCAGACTTTTTAAAGAATTATATAAGATGGGCATCCAAGAATCCCAACATGCTCTAGCAAGATCTTGGTAAATATTATATAAGCTCAGCATATTTATTGAAGCCCTATATGAGATTGATGTCACCGAAGACTTTTATGTCCATTGTCAAGGCCATCAGCTTGGTATATTAAGATCCTCGTGAATATACTATAAGCTTAACAGACATGGTGAAGCCCTGTTTGGGATTGGAAAACCATTTATATCCATGGCCACCAACTTGGTTTATCAAGGTCTTTGGTAATAAATATTTAAGATTGGCAGACTTTTTAAAGAATTATTTAAGATGGGCATCCAATAATCCCACCAACATGCTTATATAAGCTCAGCAGATTTATTGAAGCCCTATACTTTTATGTCCATGGTCAAGGCCATCAGCTTGGTATATCAAGATCTTAGTGAATATATTATAAGCTTAACAGACATGGTGAAGCCCTGTATGGGATTGGAACACCATTTATGTCCATGGCCATGGCCACCAACTTGGTGTATCAAGGACTTCGGTAAGAAATATATGAGCTTGGCAGACTTTTTAAAGAACTATATAAGATGGGCATCCAAGAATCCCTTTGTGTCTATTGTTATTGCCACCAACATGCTCTAGAAAGATCTTGGTAAATATTATATAAGCTCAGCAGATTTATTAAAGCCCTATATGATATTGATGCCACTGAAGACTTTTATGTCCATGGTCAAGGCTATCAGCTTGGTATATCAAGATCTTGGTGGATTTTACATAAGCTTAGCAGACGTACTGACATCCTTAATGAGATTGGTATCCCAGAACACCATTTATGTCCATGGCCACGGCCACCAACTTGGTATATCAAGGTTTTTGGTGATTAATATATAAGATTGGCAGACTTTTTGAAGACCTGTATGAGATGGGCATCCAAGAATCCTTTTGTGTCCAGGGCAACCAACTTGTGTCCACTGACTTGCTCTAGCAAGATCTTGGTGATTAGTATATAAGCTTAGCAGATCTTTTTGAAGCCCTATATAAGAGAAAGTCATTCAAGAACCCCTTTGTGCCCATGGCCACCAACTTGGTATATCAAAATCTTGGCGATTAATATATAAGCGTGGCAGACTTTTTGAAGCCCTATATGAGATGGGCATCCAAGAACCCCTTTGTGTCCATGGCCACCAACTTGCTCTATCAAGATCTTGGGTGATTATTATATAAGTGTAGCGCTCACCCCCGAAGGATCCGCTGATTAATTTGGGATCGGCAAATTAAGTTACCCTGACATGGCTCGAGGGGTGCAGTGGTGGAACAAATAGCGAGCGAAGGTCCAGACAGTGACTGAACGGTTTTCAATGCTTTATTTCTAGGCCAACACGGCCAACATCAACATCATTTTGGAAGGACAAGGTTGATGAAAGGATAGAAGAAGAGAACTTTGCAGTATCAGGCCTAGATATCAATGGAGTAGTCAACACTACTCTGTATAGCACCAACTTCTGTAACTCGTCGCCACTCTACTTGGAGTGGGTAAAGTGCCCCCGGACAGACCCCTATTATGGGCCTGGCAGCCGAAGTGTCACTCTGAACTGTCTGGGAGGAGCAGGTTTGTCTCACAGACCCGGCTCCAGGGCTTCGACCACAGGCCAATTTCAATAAAGGACTTAGGTGAATAAAGAGCAACTCCTCCCAGTAGACTTTTCCTTAAACAGGTCCCCCGGATGACAGCAAGCATACCTGTCAGTGGTCCGGACACCCGATCCCAGACTGGGATTTTCTCAATAGGTCCTGGAACCCAGCGAAACACTGGGGTCCCCTCTCACATCCGGATGAGGTTCAATGCAGCCTTGAGCTTTGGCCAGGTGGGCCGCGCTGGCGGGGTCCATGGATGCGCGTACCCTGAAGGTGGGTACCGCACCTGGAATGGGGACCCCGCAAAGATTTTTGAACACATGACACCTGTCCCAGATATACTCTCCCCCAGCATGCCCCGTGAGGGAAAAACTCCCCCAATTGGCTGCTGGGAAAGCTTTCTCTGCCAGAACCCCTCTAGCGCCAACTGCTGGCCAGGGATGGCACTGCATCCCTGGACCACAGACTGACCTAGTGGACAATTCTGGAATGACAGAGGTCCCGAAATTTGAACAAATCATGAGTGGGAGCAAAGTAACTCTCCCACTCCCCATTAACTTTAGCGTAGTGCCCTTGCTGAAAGCAAGGGGGTGCTACATAAGCTTAGCACACATATTGAAGCCTTATAAGAGACTGATATCCCAAAACCTCTTCTGTGTAAATATCCACGGTGACCAACTTGGTATCTCAAGATCTTTGTTTTTTTGTCTTTTTGTTTTTTACATTACTTTTTGAATTCTTATATGAGACTATCATCCCAGGACCCCCTTTGTGTCCTCTGGAGTATCCCTCTGGATGGGAGTGAGCCCCTGGTTTATTGCATGACTGGTTGGATGTTTTTTACCACATATATCATGAAGGAAAGCTATGATCCGGGAAATACTGTGAGCGTTATTATCTTTTATCTCACTGCGGGAATAAGCTTCAATTGAATGGAAATAACCTGCTTTGCATAGAAGGTAGGATATCTTAGCTTGTTGATCAGTGCTTGCTGGAGGTTATATGTATAAATGTGGTACATTGTAACATTTGATATATGCAATTGTATGAACCTTTTATGAGCTTTTAATATTTATAAGCAATAAAATATCCTTTTAGTATATTAAACTCCATGATATATACAGTATGTGTTGACTTGGTATCTAAAAAGTTCCTCATACATGTAGGAAATGTCTATGGAATGCTAAAGATGGTATCTCAGTATAGATGCAAGGGGTTAAAGAGACAAAATGAGCTGAATGTGACGCTGTGTGAACATAAATAGGTAGGGGATACTGAGATTACCACTAGGCAAACTAGGCAGCCTCCTAGGGCGCACTGCAGCCTAGGCCGCCCAGCCACTGGTCTTCTTACTCTCTTCTCTCTGCAGCAAGCAACTACGTCTCAGCATGAGACTTTGTGTCAGAGGCGCAGCGGCACTGTGCCTGTGTCCTGACTCCCGTATGAATGGAAGCAAGAAAACATTAATTGATGGGCGCTGGTGAGGCTGCATTTAATGGGCGCTGGTGAGGCTACATTGATGGGCGCTGGTAAGGCTTTATTTTATGGGCGCTGGTGAGGCTGCATTTGATGGGCGCTGGTGAGGCTGCTTTTGATGGGCGCTGGTGAGGCTGCATTTGATGGGCGCTGGTAAGGCTGCATTTGATGGGCGCTGGTGAGGCTGCATTTGATGGGCCCTGGTGAGGCTGCATTTGATGGGCGCTGGTGAGGCTTCATTTAATGGGCGCTGGTGAGGCTGCATTTGATGGGCCCTGGTGAGGCTGCATTTGGTGTTCACTGGTGAGGCTGCATTTGATGGGCGCTGGTGAGGCTGCATTTGATGGGCGCTGGTGAGGCTGCATTTGATGGGCGCTGGTGAGGCTGCCTTTGATGGGCGCTGGTGAGACTGCATTGATGGGCGCTAGTGAAGCTGCATTGATGGGCGCTAGTGAGGCTGCATTTGATGGGCGCTGGTGAGGCTGCATTTGATGGGCGCTGGTGAGGCTGAATTTGATGGGCGCTGGTGAGGCTGAATTTGATGGGCGCTGGTGAGGCTGAATTTGATGGGCGCTGGTGAGGCTGAATTTGATGGGCGCTGGTGAGGCTGAATTTGATGGGCGCTGGTGGGGCTGCATTTGATAGGCGCTGGTGAGGCTGCATTTGATGGGCGCTGGTGAGGCTGCATTTGATGGGCGCTGGTGAGGCTGAATTTGATGGGCGCTGGTGACACTGTATTTGATGGGCACTTTATTAAAAAGGTGGGGTATACATGGGCAGGGCAAAGGGGGCGGAGTCAGGGGGGCAAAATAAGGTTTCGCCTTGGGTGTCAAAAATCCTTGCACCAGCCCTGACTGAAAGCGGGCATTTCGGTGTCCCCTTCCTATTTCTGGCCTCATCATTGGCCAGAGAGGTACACTATCATAGCTATTGGCCAATGTAAGACTTGTTAAAGGGGTTGTAAAGGTTCGTTTTTTATTTTCTAAATAGGTTCCTTTAAGCTAGTGCATTGTTGTGTCACTTACCTTTTCCTTCCATTTCCCTTGTAAATGTTTTTTTTCTTTGTCTGAATTTCTCACTTCCTGTTCCTCCTCAGTAAGCTTGCCCCCATCATCCGAGCCGTTCTGGCTGGGGGTTAGTCAGCATGCTCGCCCCCTCCCTTGGGACTACACTACTGGGATGGATATAAAGGGATGGACATGGTCAGCAACAATACTCAGGGAGGCCGTGGTGGTTAAATGATGCTCAGTTGGTACTAAGGGGCCCAAAGTGTGCCAAGAAAATATCCCCCCCCCCCCCACCACCAGCCTGAACCGGTGATACAAGACAGGATGGATCCATGCTTTCATCTTGTTTAGGCAAAGTTCTGACCCGTCCATCTGAATGTTGCAGCTGAAATCGAGACTCATCAGATCGGCAACGTTTTTCCAATCTTCTATTGTCCAATGTTGGTGATCCTGTGCGAATTGTAGCCTCAGTTTCCTGTTCTTAGCTGACAGGAGGGGCCCCCGGAGTGGTCTTCTGCTGCTGTAGCCCATCTGCTTCAAGGTTCGATTTGTTGTGCGTTCACAGATGGTATTCTGCATAACTTGGGTGTAACGAGGGGTTATTTGAGTTACTGTTGCCTTACTATCATCTAGAACCAGTCTTCCCATTCTCCTCTGACCTCTGACATACCCACTTACCGGAGCCATCGGTAGCAGAGGAGACGATCGGTTCTTTTCCCCTCTGGGGCTTGAAGTCGAGTGAGGAAATGATGGCCGCCACTCGACTTCATACCATTGGAAGACAGAAGCGACATCAAACATCACTTCCGCTCAATGGGCCAGATTCACAAAAGAGATACGCCGTCGTATCTCTGTTTTAGGGCCGTTCTAACTATGCGACTGATTCATAGAATCAGTTACGCATAGCTAGCCCTAAGATCCGACAGGTGTAATTGAATTACACCGTCGGATCCTAGGATGCAATACTTCGGCCGCCGCTGGGGGGAGTTTGCGTCGTAAACCAGCGTCGGGTATGCAAATTAGCAGTTACGGCGATCCACAACGTTTTTTCCCGTCGTTACGTCGTGCAAGTCTTAGTTTCCCATCGCAAAGTTAGGAGTACTTTAACATGGTGTAAAATTACTCCACCATGTTAAAGTATGCCCGTCTTTCCCGCGACGCTTTTGAATTTTTTTGTTTTCCCGGCGTAAGTACGTTACGCACGTCTTGATTCTCAACACGTCGGCGCGTCGTAATTTCGCGCAAAGCACGTCGGGAAATTTGCGAACGGAGCATGCGCAGTACGTCCGGCGCGGGAGCGCGCCTAATTTAAATGGTACCCGCCCCATTTGAATTAGGCCGCCTTGCGCCGGACGTGTTTACGATACACCGCCGCAAGTTTACAGGTAAGTGCTTTGTGGATCGGGCACCTAGACTGAAAACTTGCGGCGGTGTAACGTAAACGGGTTACGTTACGCTGCGCCGCAGGTACGAGAATCTGGCCCAGTGGTCTTAAAGTGGAATTTTGTTTTTATTTAGAGAAAAAATCTTTTTTGACCCCGGATCTCATATTTAAGAGGTCATGTTTTTTTTATATTACAAGGGATGCTTACATTTCTTGTAATAGGAATAAAAGTGACACTTTTTTTTTTAAAGGGACAGTGTAAAAAAAAAAAGGAAAAAGAAAATATATAAGAAAAAATTAAATAAATTGAAAGCGCCCCATCCCGCCGAGCTCGCACGCAGAAGCAATTGCATACCTAAGTCGCACCCGCATATGAAAACGGTGTGAGGTATCACCGCGATCGTCAGAGCGAGAGCAATAATTCTAGTCCTAGACCTCCTCTGTAACTCTGATGCCGCGTACACACGATCATTTTTCAGCATGAAAGAAAATGTTGTTTTTCAGCATGTCCAAAAAACGAAGTTTTCCCAACTTCATCATTAAAACGATGTTGCCTACACACCATCGTTTAAAAAAAATTATCTAGCAAAACACATACAACGGCACTATAAAGGGGAAGTTCCATTCGGATGGCGCCACCCTTTGGGCTGCTTTTGCTGATTCTGTGTTCGTAAAAGACGATTTGCCCTTTTCAGTCTGTTACAGCGTGATGAATGTGCTATCTCCATTATGAACGGTAGTTTTACCAGAACGAGCGCTCCCGTCTCATAACTTGCTTCTGAGCATGCGCGGGTTTTTAACATCGTTTTAGCCCACACACGATCATTTTTTACAACCCGAAAAACGACAAAAAATTGAAGTTTTTCAGAACCTGAAAAGCCCACACACGATCATTTTAAATGACGTTTTTTAAAAACAACGTTTTTTTCATGCTGAAAAATGATCGAGTGTACGCGGCATGAATGGGCAACCTGTAGAAATTTTTAAACTTCGCCTATGGAGATTTTTAAGGGTCAAAGTTTGTCGCCATTCCACGAGCGGGCGCAATTTTCAAGCGTGACGTGTTGGGTGTCAATTTACTCGGTGAAACATTATCTTTCACAATATAAAAAAAAATGGGCCAATTATTTTTTAATTAATTTTAATTAATACATTTTTTACTTAAAAATGCGCTTGTAAGACCGCTGCGCAAATACAGTGTGACATAAAGTATTGCAATGACTGCCATATTATTCTCTAGGGTGTCTGAAAAAAAAAATATATATATATAAAATGTTTCGGGGGTAATTGTCTAGCAAAAAAAAGTTTTTAACTTTTAAACACCTAGGGGCTAGATTCAGATAGCCCTGCGTAATTTAGTGCGGGCGTAACGCATCTCCGATATGTTACGCCGCCGTAAATTAGGGCGCAAGTTCCGTATTCATAAAGAACTTGCGCCCTAAGTTACGGCGGCGTAACGTATGTGGGCCGGCGTAAGCCCGCCTTATTCAAATGGGGATGATGTGGGCGTGTTTTATTGAAATTATTGTTGACCCCGCGTAGTTTACGTTTTTTACGAACGGCGCATGCGCCGTTCATGACAGAATCCCAGTGCACATGCTCGAAATTCCGCCGCAAATCGTCATTGCTTTCGACGTGAATGTAAATTACGTCCAGCCCTATTCGCGAACGACTTACGCAAACGACGTAAAAAATTCAAAATTCGCCGCGGGAATGACGTCTATACTTACTAACATTGCATACGCCTTATAGAAGCAGGAGCAACGTGATGCCGGAAAAAGCCTTATGCAAACTAAGTAAAAAATTCCGCTGGGCGCGCGTACGTTTATGAATCTGCGTATCTAGGTCATTTGTATATTCTACGCCGAAAATTACGGAAGCGCCACCTAGCGGCCAGCGTAAATATGCACCCTAAGATACGACGGCGTAAGAGACTTACGCCAGTCGCACCTTAGGCTGATGTTGGCGTATCTTGCTTTCTGAATACAGAAAGAAGATACGCCGGCGCAGCTTTGAATTTACGCGGCGTATCTATAGATACGCCGGCGTAAATTCTTGCTGAATCTAGCCCCAAATGTAAATAATAGGCCCGGTCCTTAAGTGTTTTTTTTTTATTATTATTATTACATTTTTATTAGTATTTAACACATCCATTAAAATCAACATCATATCACATTAATTCCTATTTATAAAAAAATGGAAACATCCTTATCAACTGAGCATATCTCCCCCTCCCTAAACTAAAAAAAAGAAATAAAAAAATGGTTAATACCGCTCGAAGGACTCGGATTGGTGAGTTTTTGAATTCCTCAGCAAGTGTATCCGGAGGACGCTGGAGAGTGGAAATATCAATTAATATTTCATAGCAAAATCTGTTGGTAAACAGGCGCGGAAAATAAAAATAATCTGTGTCGAGCTGTAATGATCAGTGTTACTGTCTGCTTTAGGCACACTGGTACTTTGGGGCCTGCGTTTTTTGCGCTATAAACAAAAATAGAGCGTCAATTTTGAAAAAAATTCTATATTTTTTACTTTTTGCTATAATAAATATCCCCCAAAAATATATAAAATAAAATGTCCTCAGTTTAGGCCGATACGTATTCTTCTACATATTTTTGGTAAAAAAATCGCAATAAGCGTTTATTGATTGGTTTGCGCAAAAGTTATAGCGTCTACAAAATAGGGTATCGTTTTATGGCATTTTTATTAATAATTTTTTTTTTTTACTAGTAATGGCGGCGATCAGCGATTTTTTTCATGACTGCGACATTATGGCGGACACATCGGACACTTTTGACACATTTTTGGGACCACTGTCATTTTCACAGCGAAAAGTGCTATAAAAATGCACTGATTACTGTGAAAATGACAATGGCAGTGTGGGGGTGCTAAGGGGTTAAGTGTGCCCTAAGGGAGTGATTCTTATTGTAGGGGGCGTGGCTGTAGGTGTGACGTCACTGATCGTTGTTCCCTATATCAGGGAACAGGCGATCAGTGACAAGCCACAGAGAAGAACGGGAAGGTTTGTTTACACACACCTCTGCCCGTTCTTCAACTCCTGTGACCGATCGCGGGACACCGGTGGTGATCGGGTCCTGCGGGCGCGGTCACGGAGCTTTGGACCGGGTCACGAGCGACCCATGGCTGGGCTCTTAAAGGCGACGTACCTGTACGTGCCCAGGGCTGGACTGAGACAAAAATTTGGCCCTGGAGTTCATCCAGACCGGCCCACTTTGATTTTGCAAACAAGCACAAAAACAGTATATAAACTAAACGCAATTGTGCAAAAAAACATAAGTAACATAAGGAGTCCTCACTCACCTCTTTTATTATTTTACTTATTCTCCTCTGTATTTTTCTCATCCTTCCCACATTACTGCATGAAGTGGAGGGCGAGCCGCGCAGCCATTACTTTGACAGGCTGTCACTGAAACCGGCCCACTGAGCCATCGGCCCACCGGGAAACTCCCTGTAGTCCCAATGGCCAGTACATGCCTGTACGTGCCTGTGCCCAGCTGTGCCATTCTGCCAACGTATATAGGCGTTAGGCGGTCCTTAACCACTTAAGCCCCGGACCATTTTGTTGCTAAATGCGCAGGCCAGGTTTTGCGATTCGGCACTGCGTCGCTTTAACAGACAATTGCGCGGTCGTGCGACGTGGCTCCCAAACAAAATTGACGTCCTTTTTTTCCCACTAATAGAGCTTTCTTTTGGTGGTATTTGATCACCTCTGCGGTTTTTATTTTTTGCGCTATAAACAAAAATAGAGCGACAATTTTGAAAAAAATGCAATATTTTTTACTTTTTGCTATAATAAATATCCCCCAAAAACATATATAAAATTTTTTTTTTTCCTCAGTTTAGGCCGATACGTATTCTTCTACATATTTTTGGTAAAAAAAATCGCAATAAGCGTTTATCGAATGGTTTGCGCAAAATGTATAGTGTTTACAAAATAGGGGATAGTTTTATTGCATTTTTATTAATTTTTTTTTTTTTACTACTAATGGCGGCGATCAGCGATTTTTTTTGTGACTGCGACATTATGGCGGACACTTCGGATAATTTTGACACATTTTTGGGACCATTGTCATTTTCACAGCAAAAAATGCATTTAAATTGCATTGTTTATTGTGAAAATGACAGTTGCAGTTTGGGAGTTAACCACAGGGGGCGCTGTAGGAGTTAGGGTTCACCTAGTGTGTGTTTACAACTGTAGGGGGGTGTGGCTGTAGGACTGACGTCATCGATCGAGTCTCCCTATAAAACGGATCACACGATCGATACGCCGCCACAGTGAAGCACGGGGAAGCCGTGTTTGCATACGGCTCTCCCCGTTCTTCAGCTCCGGGGACCGATCGCGACGGAGCGGCTATAAACAAATAGCCGCGCCGTCGTCCCGGATCGCTCCCCGCGGGAATACGACCGCCGCATGTAGCGGGGGGGTCCCGATCGGACCCCCGACCCGCGGAAAGGCAGGGACGTACCTGTACGCCCATATGCCTGTACATGCCATTCTGTGGATGTACATATACATGTGGCGGTCGGGAAGTGGTTAAGTGGTTAACGTTCATGCGCGTGTAAAGGCAGGTGTCCCAATACTTTTGGTAATATAGTGGAAAGGCTCCAAATGGAATTTGCTGAGGGCTGCCCAACACTTTATTGATGAACCCGGAATATCAGTCATCCTAAGACAGAGAAATATCTCCTGATCAATGAATGTAATGGGGGGAAACGTGTAACTAGGGCAGGCAAGGGTAAGATATTGATTACCTGCGCTAAATGCATAATAATAAATATTCATTGCACCCCAGTGTGTGTGCAATCACCGGGAGGGGGGGGGGGGGGGTAGGTTGTACACGGGGGGTCACTGCGGGGATACATGCGTTGGCTAGAATACTGAACTGGAGCAATGAGCAGCATAGCAGAGAAAAGTGAAAGGTCGGGTGCTAAAGGAAATACTACCACTGCTGACTTCCTTCTAAAAATACTAGTCTCCTGGCTGTCTCTGGCTTCACTACTTTCTGAATTAATGACTCAGAACAGGAATGCAGATCTGAATTATTTTTTCCCCATTCAAAATCGAAGCTGAACTCCACATAGCTATAATATATATATACAGTACAGACCAAAAGTTTGGACACCCCTTCTCATTCAAAGAGTTTTCTTTATTTTCAGGACTATGAAAATTGTAGATTCGCACTGAAGGCATCAAAACTATGAAGTAACACATGTGGAATTATACATAACAAAAAAGTGTGAAACAACTGAAAATATATTTCATATTCTAGGTTCTTCAAAGTCGCCACCTTTTGCTTTGATTACTGCTTGGCACACTCTTGGCATTCTCTTGATGAGCTTCAAGAGGTAGTCACCTGGCGCAGCACCCCATCACTCTCCTTCTTGGTCAAATAGCCCTTCCCCCGCCTGGAGGTGTGTTTGGGGTCATTGTCCTGTTGAAAAATAAATGATGGTCCAACTAAACGCAAACCGGATGGAATAGCATGCCGCTGCAAGATGCTGTGGTAGCCATGCTGGTTCAGTATGCCTTCAATTTTGAATAAATCCCCAACAGTGTCACCAGCAAAGCACCCCCACACCATCACACCTCCTCCTCCATGCTTCACAGTGGGAACCAGGCATGTAGAGTCCATCCGTTCACCTTTTCTGCGTCGCACAAAGACACGGGGGTTGGAACCAAAGATCTCAAGTTTGGACTCATCAGACCAAAGCACAGATTTCCACTGGTCTAATGTCCATCCCTTGTGTTCTTTATCCCAAACAAGTCTCTTCTGCTTGTTGCCTTTCTTTAGCAGTGGTTTCCTAGCAGATATTCTACCATGAAGGCCTGATTCACACAGTCTCCTCTTACCAGTTCTAGAGATGCGTCTGCTGCAAAAGGTGGAAGAACCTAGAATATGAAATATATTTTCAGTTGTTTCACACTTTTTTGTTATGTATAATTCCACATGTGTTACTTCATAGTTTTGATGCCTTCAGTGCGAATCTACAATTTTCATAGTCATGAAAATAAAGAAAACTCTTTGAATGAGAAGGTGTGTCCAAACTTTTGGTCTGTACTGTATATATATATATATATATATAATCGCCTATGTAATCATTTTAAATGTTTTATTTAATTTTTATTTTTTTTGTATGTATTTAATATTGCATTTTACTGAATTTACTATTCATTTTAATATTACATTCATTTCACTTTTAAATGTATTTAAATTAAAATAATTAAATTCATTTTTACATATTTTTTTTATTATTATTTGAATTTAATTTAACAATAAATGCAATATTAATTTTAATATTAAATTACATTCATTTCATTTACATTTTTTTTTATTAATTTCAACATAAATATTTAAATGCATCATTAAATGTGAATTTTTAAATAAATGTAATGTAAGTACCTGAATCTGAGTTTAAACGTAATCATTCTAAATGTTTTGTTTAAAAAAAAAAAAAATGTATTTAATATTACATTTTACTGAATTTAATATTGATTTTAATATTACATTCATTTCACTTTTAAATGTATTTAAATTTAAATAATTAAATATGTTTTTAATTATTTGAATTTAATTTAACATTAAATGCAATATTCATTTTAATATTAAATTACATTCATTTAATTTACATTTTTTTTATTAATTTCAACATAAATATTTAAATGCATCATTAAATGTGCATTTTTAAATAAATGTAATGTAAGTACCTGAATCTGAGTTTAAACGTAATCATTCTAAATGTTTTGTTTAAAAAAAAAATATGTATTTAATATTAAATTTTACTGAATTTAATATTGATTTTAATATTACATTCATTTCACTTTTAAATGTATTTAAATTTAAATAATTAAATATTTTTTAAATTATTTGAATTTAATTTAACATTAAATGCAATATACATTTTAATACTGAATTATGTTCATTTCATTTAATATTTGTTTTTATTAATTTCAATATAAATATTTAAATGCAATATTAAATGTGCATTTTTAAATACATGTAATGTAAGTACCTGAATCTGAGTTTAAATGAGCCCCTTGTAGTCTCTGTACAGCACAGTGGTAGAGAGGAAAGGAAACAGTCAGTCAGTTGTTTTGCAGCACAAAGGGGCATGCTGATAGGAGGAGAGAGTGGAGTGGCAGAGAGCGGCATTATTCTAAATGTTTTATATACTTAAATTGAATTTAATATTACATTTTATTGAATTTAATATTAAAGTATAACTAAAGGCAAAACTTTTGTTCTTAGTTTTGGATAGAGTACAGAGTGATTAGAACACTTGTCAGTTCATATTGCTTTCTGTTACCCCATTAAGGAGATACAACCCTTCCTATTTGTCCTGTTTACCATCATCATTGAAAGGGAAAGTGAAAAAAATTCCCAAATTTTGGGTTGTCCCCTTTAAAGTAATGGAAGGTAAATCTTCCAATGGGGCACTCTAGTTCTGGTGATCTGGGGGTCCCCAAGGAATTCTCTTTTGCAGAGATTTTCTCCCACTTCCTGTTTGGCTATGGGACAGGAAGTGAAGGGAAAGGTCCGCAATAGGACCAAAAAAATCTGACGGGGGTTATAACCCTCCCTTGCTCTATTCAAAAATGACCCATAGTTCTACTTTAAGTCTAATATTAAATGTATTTAAATTTAAATATGTTTTTTAACTAATTCAATTTAATTTAATATTAAATTGAATGTAAGATGAATTTAATTATTAAATTACATTAATTATTATTTTTTAAATTAATTTCAATATAAATATTTAAATACATCATTAAATATGTATTTTTAATATTACATTTTACTGAATTTAATATTAATTTTAATATTACAGTCATTTCACTTTTACATTTATTTAAATTTAAATAATTAAATATATATATTTTTAATTATTTGAATTTATTTTAACATTAAATGCAATATTATTTGAATATTAAATTACATTCACATTTTTTTATTAATTTCAACATAAATATTTAAATGCATCATTAAATGTGTATTTTGAAATACATGTAGTGTAAGTACCTGAAACTGAGTTGGAATGAGCCCCTTGTAGTCTCTGCACAGCACAGTGTTAGAGAGGAAAGTTGTTTTGCAGCACACGGGGCATGCTGATAGGAGGAGAGAGTCGAATGGTAGAAAGATGAGCTCGTCAGTCTGCTCCTTCTCTTTTCATGGTCCAATCCAGGGGTCTCCAAAGTGCAGCCCTTTCCTTGACTTTATCCGGGCCTTGGGGTACTATTCCTCCAACTGACACCAAATATTGGGAATTATTTCTCCCACTGACACCATCGATGAGGCACTGTTTCCCCTCACTAAAAACCATAATGGGGTATTTTCTACTCTGGCCACAGTCTGGCCCACCCCCACCCCCCAAATCCTGAAGACAGTAATCTAGCCTTCTGTATAGAAAGTTTGGAGACCCCTGATCTAATCGAATCGAGGGATGCCCACCTGACACGTTTCGTCCTTACTGGACTTTCTCAAAGCCTCTTAAGAAAGTCCAGTAAGGACACAGTAAGGACACAACGCGTCAGTCCTTCACGTTAGACAGTGACTAGGCACCATCTTAAACTTCATCTTCATCTGAAACATTATACACTATGAGACTTTCCTTGTGCTTCCACCTTATGAGTGCATGTTGTGCCAGAAAGAGGATCTAACTGCTGGGGAATTTTTTTTTCTGCTTAACCGCTTGCCGACCACTGACCAGCCGCCACGGTAGCGGCTGCCTAGTTTGCCTGGTGGTAGCGCTGGCCCTGACTGCGCACCAGTGCACAAAGCAAGGTCAATAAAGTGAGTTTGGGGTGGAGGAACTTGATTGGCCTGCACAGAATCCTGACCTCAACCTGATAGAACACCTTTGGGATGAATTAGAGCGGAGACTGTGAGCCAGGCCTTCTCATTCAACATCAGTGCCTGACCTCACAAATGCGCTTCTGGAAGAATGGTCAAACATTCCCATAGACACACTCCTAAACCTTGTGGACGGCCTTCCCAGAAGAGTTGAAGCTGTTATAACTGAAAAGGGTGAGCCAACTCAATATTGAACCCTATGGACTAAGACTGGGATGCCATTAAATCTCAAATGCGTGTAAAAGCAGGTGTCCCAATACTTTTGGTAATATAGTGTATCTTGGTTTGCAGGGGAGATCACTTACCTTAGACGCTTTGCTGTGCTCCACCAAGTAACTATAGTTTCAGAGAACAGAATCCAGGCACTTTAGGCACATACAAGCATCCAGTTGCATTTTTGAATGTTTCTTTAATTCACCGAGTTCTGGACTCAAACGGGCAGACGATTGTAACTATATCCTGCTATTGTAACAAGGATAATATACCGTATATACTTGAGTATAAGCTGAGTTTTTCAGCACATTTTTTTTGTGCTGAAAATGCCCCCCTCAGCTTATACTCTTATAGCTGGATTCACGTAGGGCGGCGTATGTTTGAGCCGGAGTAGCGTACTGTATTTACGCTACGCCGCCGTAAGTCAGAGAGGCAAGTGCAGTATTCAAAAAGCACTTGCCTCCTAAGTTACGGTGGCATAGCGTAAATGGGCCGGCGTAAGCGCGCCTAATTCAAATTGTGAAGAGGTGGGCGTGTTTTATGTAAAAAAACCACGACCAGACGTGATTGACGTTTTTAACGAACGGCGCATGCGCCGTCCGTGGACATATCCCAGTGTGCATTGCTCCAAAGTACGCCCCAAGGACTTATTGGTTTCTACGTGAACGTAAATTACGTCCAGCCCCATTCACGGACGACTTACGCAAACAACGTCAAATTTTCAAAATTCGACACGGGAACGACGTCCATACTTAACATTGGCTAGGCCAGCTTTTTGGTGGAATAACTTTACGCCTGAAAACGCCTTACGTAAATGGCGTATCTTTACTGCGACGCGCAAGCGTACGTTCGTGAATAGGCGTATCTCGCTGATTTACGCATTCCAGGCGTAAATCAGCGTTCACGCCCCTAGCGGCCGGCGGAACTAGACAGCTAAGATACGACGGCGCAGGCTGTCGTATCTTAGCTAGATTTAAGTGTATCTCAATTTAAGAATACACTTAAATGTACGACGGCGCAGATTCAGAGTTACGACGGCGTATCAACTGATACGCCGGCTTAACTCTTTCTGAATCTAGCTATTATACTATACCTTTTTGCGCCTGATCTCCCGAACTTTGGGGACCCGGTACCGGCCAAACTTGGCACACATGTAGCCCCACTCTTCCTCTACCTACGGCCGGGGAGCACCGATTTTTCAAAGTCGGGCACCCCTTCCATAGACTCCCATGTTAAACGGTAATTTTTCCAGTAACTTTGGGGTCCTGGTACCGGCCGGCCATAAGTCCCTTGGACCCGGCCATAGGTCCCCTGGACACATGCAGCCCAAGTTCTCCTCTACAAGTGTGCACAGTTTGCTGTCTGAGGGACCTACGGCCGGGGAGCACCAATTTTTCAAAACCGGGCACCCCTTCCATAGACTTCCATGTTAAACGTAAGTCTAGTCATGGACACAGTGAGGCATGGGCACAGTGAGGCATGGGCACAGTGAGGCATGGGCACAGTGAGGCATGGACACAATGGGCTAGATTCAGATAGGTGAGCGGATCTTTAGATCCGCGTAACCTATCTGATTTACGTTACGCCGCCGCAAGTTTTTTAGGCAAGTGCTTTATTCACAAAGCACTTGCCTGTAAAGTTGCGGCGGCGTAGCGTAAATCCACCCGGCGGAATTCAAATTCGGCGGGTAGGGGGCGTGTATCATTTAAATGATGCACGTCCCCGCGCCGAATGAACTGCGCGCTCGCCGGCAGCGACTGAATCCCAGTGCGCATGCTCCAAATGACGTCGGCAACTCGTCAAGCTTTCGTCGTGAAAGTAAATTACGTCCAGCCGTATTCGCGAACGACTTACGCAAACGACGTAAAAAATTCAAAACTCGGCGCGGGAACAACGGCCATACTTAACATAGGATACGCCGCACATACCCCTCATATAGCAGGGGTAACTATACGCCGGAAAAAGCCGAATGCAAACGACGTAAAAAACAAAGCGCCGGGCGGTCGTTCGTTTCTGAATCAGCATAACTCCTCATTTGCATATTCCTTGCGTATACAAACGGAAGCGCCACCTAGCGGCCAGCGTGAGATTGCAGCCTAAGATCCAACGGTGTAAGTCACTTACACCTGTCGGATCTTAGGGATATCTATGCGGAACCTGATTCTATGAATCAGGCGCATAGATACGACGGCCGGACTCAGAGATACAACGGCGTATCAGGAGATACGCCGGCGTATCTCTTTTCTGAATCCGGCCCAGTGAGGCAAAGTGAGGCATGCAGATGGTCACCCTAGGCTTATACTCGAGTCAATACGTTTTCCCATGTTTTGTGGTAAAATTAGGTGCCTCGGCTTATACTCGAGTATATACGGTATAAAGATGTTCTATCGGTTGAAAAATTTGCGAGTGAACTTGTCCATATCCAAGCCTTTCCCTCTACATTGGTACTTGACTAGCTGAACGTATTCCCACCAGGGAAGGGCCATTATGTGTTTTATGTGTGAAATCGTTCGTTACATCCACTGTTGCAATTCTGAACTTTGAAAATGTCCGTATCACTCGTCATGCTCAGACAGGAATGTTACTGCTAGAAGATTACACTATGGTAAAAACTGGCTGTCAGCCAGAGGTCTGGGGAGCGCAGCCCAAAGATAGAAAGATATTCATAATATGTAAAGGGATTTGTAAGGTGCCAGACGGATACATTCTACTACATCATATTTAAAAATCCATATCCACTTTATAAGGTATATACCAACATTTTAAAACCATCATTAAAAAAAGATTTTAGTAATAAGTCACATCCAGATATACAGTACAGTAGTTACCACTCAACAGGTTTCACCATGAAATGGCTTCTTCAGGAGAATTTTTGTTTTTCAACAGTTTTTTTTAAGTTTTTAAAAAGTAAAGATAGAGGGCCATATTCTCAAAGAATTTACGCCGGCGTATCAGCAGATACGCCGACGTAAGTCCGATTCTAAGGCCGTCATATGTTTAAGTGTATTCTCAAACTGAGATACACTTAAACATGCCTAAGATACGACGGCCTGCGCCGTTGTATCTTAGGCTGCAATATCTACGCTGACCGCTAGGTGCCGTTTCCTTTGCGGTCAGCGTAGGATATGCAAATGACTAGTCACGCCGATTCTCTAACGTACGCTTGCCCGTCGTAGTGATTTTACGTCGTTTCCGTAAGCGTTACGCGGCGTAAAGATAAACCTGCCCCCTAGGTGGCATACTCAATGTTAAGTATGGCCGTCGTTCCCGCGTCGAAATTTGTAAATTTAACGTCGTTTGCGTAAGTCGTCCGTGAATGGCGATGGACGCCATTTACGTTACCGTCAAAACAAATGACGTCCGTGAGACGTCATTTAGTGCAATGCACGTCGGGTAATTTACCCGACGGAGCATGCGCATTACGATCGGCGCGGGAGCGCGCCTAATTTAAATGATCCACGCCCCCTACCAGGATCATTTGAATTAGGAGTGCTTGCGCGGGTGGACTTTACGATACGCCGCCGCAAGTTTACAGGTAAGTGGTTTGGGAATCAGGCACTTGCCAGTTAAACTTGCGGCGGCGTAACGTAAAGGACATACGTTACGCCGCCGGAGATCTATAAGAATATGGCCCAGAAACATTGGTACATTTTGTTACAAGATGTATCCATGAATCCACAGCCAGGTTGAATTACTGTACAAAGTATCACAATAAATAGAAAAAAATGTAATTTAGAAAAATATAAATGTTACTCAAGACAGTGCAACCATATAGAACTGCATTCACATATCATATAACTACTGTACTGTATATCTGGACCACATGTGACTTATTATAAAGTCCTTTTTTAATGATAATTTTAAAATGTTGAAATATATAGATTTTAAATTAAATGGATATGGATTTTAAAATATGATGTAGTACATTGGTATCTGTTTGGCACCTTAAAAATCCTTTGATTTCCTATGAATATTACACTATGTGGCAGGGCTGGACTGGGACAGAAATTTGGCCCTGGAGTTCATCCAGACTGGCCCACTTTGACAGGTCTCTCCCATGGCGGCCGGACAACTCCCGCACCCCCCCCGGCCACCCAAGCCCCCTCTCCCCCTTCACTAGCCATTCTACTTTATTAGAGTAGAGCGGCTGGTACTGATAGGCAGTACCAGTGGGGAAGCTAGACATAAATTCACCCGGGCAAAGAATCAGTTCAGTGCCCCCCCTTATGGGACAAGATTAGGCAGAAGTGAGAAACTCCCAGGCCATAGCTGTTGGGTCAGTTGTCTGTCCCCTCCCCCCCCATGCTCCTCTGTCGTCCCCCCTGCTCCTCTGGTCCTCCCTCTGCTTCTTTGTTCCCCCCCAGGTGAGCGCTGCGGGTAGGGAGAGACAGAGGAGCGGAGGGGGGCGGCAGTCCGCTGTCACTGAAGCCGGCCCCACTGAGCCATCGGCCCACCGGGAAACTCCCTGTAGTCCCAATGGCCAGTCCATCCCTGCTATGCGGCCCGGGGGGCGGTTGTGGCACTTTGCTTGCCTTTATCTGGCCCTTGGAGCACAATTCCTCCCACTGACACCAACAATGGGGCACTATTCCTACCACTGACACTGACAATGGGGCACTGTTCTTCCCACAGATACCAATGATGGGCCACTACCCATGAATACCAATAATGAAACACTATTCTTCCCACTAACACCAGTGATGGGCCGCTATTCCTTCTGCTGACATCAATGATGGGGCACCATTAATTATACTGACACCAATGATGGGGAACTATTCTTCTAAATTATACCTATGATGGGGCACTATTCTTACCAATGACACCCATGATTGGGGCACTATTCCTTCCACTGACACCAATGATGGGGCACTATTCCTTCCACTGCAATTGTAGGGGCACTATTTTTTTCTGCTTAACCACTTCCCGACCGCCGCATGTATATGTACGTCCACAGAATGGCACGTACAGGCAAATGGGCGTACATGTACGTCCTTGCCTTTCCGCGGGTCGGGGGTCCGATCGGGACCCCCCCCGCTACATGCGGAGGTCGGAAACCCGCGGGGAGCGATCCGGGACGACGGCGCGGCTATTCGTTTATAGCCGCTCCGTCGCGATCGCTCCCTGGAGCTGAAGAACGGGGAGAGCCGTATGTAAACACGGCTTCCCCGTGCTTCACTGTGGCGGCGTATCGATCGAGTGATCCCTTTTATAGGGAGACTCGATCGATGATGTCAGTCCTACAGCCACACCCCCCTACAGTTGTAAACACACACTGGGTGAACCCTAACTCCTACAGCGCCCCCTGTGGTTAACTCCCAAACTGCAACTGTCATTTTCACAATAAACAATGCAATTTAAATGCATTTTTTGCTGTGAAAATGACAATGTCCCCAAAAATGTGTCAAAATTATCCGAAGTGTCCGCCATAATGTCGCAGTCACAAAAAAAAATCGCTGATCGCCGCCATTAGTAGTAAAAAAAAAACAAAAAATCTATCCCCTTGTTTGTAAACGCTATAAATTTTGCGCAAACCAATCGATAAACGCTTATTGCGGTTTTTTTTACCAAAAATAGGTAGAAGAATACGTATCGGCCTAAACTGAGGAAAAAATTTGTATATATATTTTTGGGCGATATTTATTATAGCAAAAAGTAATAAATATTGAATTTTTTTAAAAATTGTCGCTCTATTTTTGTTTATAGCGCAAAAAATAAAAACCGCAGAGGTGATCAAATACCACCAAAAGAAAGCTCTATTTGTGGGGAAAAAAGGACGCCAATTTTGTTTGGGAGCCACGTCGCACGACCGCGCAATTGTCTGTTAAAGCGACGCAGTGCCGAATCGCAAAACCTGGCCTGGGCATTTAGCTGCCTAAAGGTCCGGGGCTTAAGTGGTTAATTCCACTGACACCAATGATGGGGCACTATTCTTCCCAATGATACCCATGATTGGGGCACTATTCTTCCAATTGACACCAATGATGGGGCACTATTCATTCCACTGCAATTGTAGGGGCACTATTTTTTTTCTGCTTAACCGCTTGCCGACCAGCCGCCATGGATCTGCATACATATATACATTTGGTGACCAGCTTCTGAAGTTAGAGGATAACCATGAGGTCAAGGCCACTGTCTTTTCCAGAAGCTCAACAAGGGCATCATCTTGATTTCTTTCTTGACAAGTCCCCTAATAAATGACCCAGCAGTGGCCGCTTTAAATAACGTCCTCAATGCACAGCGTAAATCATGGGGGAGGAAGCAGAATAAATGCGACATAAATCTGGAGTTTATGGTCAGACTAACACGGCATATTTACAGCGTCTCACTTAGGTATTGTGGAAGCCGAGATTACGGTATAAAACATTCTACAAGTGAAGCTTATCCATTACACATTTATTATTACTAAACGTCCTTTGCAAGCGTTTTCTTTTGAAGTATAAATTACGGATTTTAACCACTTCAGCCTGGACCATTTGGCTGGCCGAAGACCATAGCACTTTTTGCGATTCGGCACTTTAACTGACAATTGCGCGGTCGTGCGACGTGACACCCAAACAAAATTGGCGTCCTTTTTTTCCCACAAAAAGAGCTTTCTTTTGGTGGTATTTGATCACCTCTGCGGTTTTTATTTTTTGCGCTATAAACAAAAACAGAGCGTCGATTTTGGAAAAAAAAGCAATATTTTTTACTTTTTGCTATAATAAACATCCCCCCAAAAATATATATATAAAAAAATAATATTTTCCTCAGTTTAGGCCGATACGTATTCTTCTACATATTTTTGTTTGGTAAAAAAAAAAAAAACGCAATAAGCGTTTATTGATTGTTTTGCGCAAAAGTTATGGGGCCAGATTCAGGTACAAATCCGGTGGCGTAACGTATGGTCTTTACGTTACACCGCCGCAAGTTTTCAGCGCAAGTGCCTGATTCACCAAGCACTTGCATGTAAACTTACGGTGGTGTAACGTAAAGCCGTCCGGCGCAAGCCCGCCTAATTCAAATGGGGCGTGTACCATTTAAATTAGGCGCGCTCCCGCGCCGGACGTACTGCGCATGCTCCGTTTTGAAATTCCCGCCATGCTTTGCGCGAAGTGACGTCATTTTTTTGAACGGCGACGTGCGTAACGTTCTTTCGTATTCCCGGACGTCTTATGCCAAAAAAAAATATTTAAAATTCGACGCGGGAACGACGGCCATACTTTAACATGGCTCGTCTAAATTTAAGCCATGTAAAAGCAGGCTTAACTTTGCGACGGGAAAAAACGACTAGCGACGACGTAACGAACGCGCGTACCTTCGTGGATCGCCATAAAAGCTAATTTGCATACCCGACGCTGGAAAACGACGCGAATTCCACCCAGCGGCGGCCGAAGTATTGCATCCTAAGATCCGAAGGCGTACGAAGCCGTAAGCCTGTCGGATCTTAGCCAAATGCAGTCGTATCTTGTTTGTGAATCACAAATTAAGATAAGACGCGGCAAATTTGAAAATACGCCGGAGTATCTCGTCTGTGAATCTGGCCCATAGTGTCTACAAAATAGGGGATAGTTTTTTGGCATTTTTATGTCTTTTTTTTTTTTACTAGTAATGGCGGCGATCAGCGATTTTTATCGTGACTGTGACATTATGGCGGAACACATTGGACACTTTTGGCGCAATTTTGGGACCATTGTCATTTATACAGCGAACAATGCTATAAAAATGTACTGATTACTGTGTAAATGTGACTGGCAGTGAAGGGGTTAACCACTAGGGGGTGGGGATGGGGTTAAGTGTGTCCTAGGGATGTGTTCTAACTGTAGGGGGGGTGGGCTACGTGTGACATGACACTGATCACCTCTCCCGATCACAGGGAGCTGTGATCAGTGTCCTGTCACTAGGCAAAACGGGGAAATGCTTGTTTACATTAGCATTTCCAGGTTCTCTCTCTCCGCGAGACGATCGCGGGACCCGTGGTCAGATTTACGGAGCTCGCAGCGTGCCCACAATCCCGGGCCTTAAAGGCGACGTATAACGTATTTATTTAGGTATATATGTCGATCTGCCCAGCCGTGCCATTCTGCCGATGTATATAGTCGTGCAGCGGTCGGTAAGGGGTTAAAGTGGAGGTCCACCCTAAAAAAAAAAAAATTAACATTAAAAGACTCCTTGAATTTTTTTTTAAAAAAACATTTGAAAAAAAAAAATACTTACCAGAATTGGCTGTTGCTAGACAGTCTTCTTAATCTGCTACTTCCTTCTCTGCGGTGCTCCCCGGTCTCGTCCTTGTCCTCGCGTTGCCTCCTGGGAAATGGAGCTCACTGTCTTCTGGGACATGTGTGTGTCCCAGAAGAGAGCCGCCAATTCACAAAGCGCCACGCGACTCGCGAATGCGCAGTAGGAAACGGGCAGTGAAGCCGCAAGGCCCCACTGCCTGTTTCCCTACGTTAGGATGGCAGGGCTGCCACTTGATCCGATGGGCGAGCTCCCTGGACAGTGTCCTTATTAAAAGTCAGCAGCTACAGTGTTTGTAGTTGCTGACTTTAACAAAAAAAAATAAAAATTGCGTCTGGAACACCGCTTTAAGTGATTGAACAGTACTGAGTCGCATATTCAAGGCTTTGGAAATCTTTTTATATCCGTTTCCATCTTTCTAATTATAAAGTTCTTTTACCTTGTTATTCAAGTCTTTTGACAGTTCTTTTCAGCTCCCTATGGCTCAGTATCTAGCCTGCTCACTGAATCCATGGGAGAGCTAACAAACCCATTGGCCCAGATTCAAGAAGCACTTGCGCCCGCGCAACCATAGTTGCGCGGCGCAAGTGCTTACTTGCTCCGGTGTAACGAGTGCTCCTGATTCAGGAACCTCGTTACACCGAATGCAGCCTAGGATGTGACAAACATAAGCCTCCTTATGCCTTCACATCCCAGGCTGCATTCTTGCGTTGGCCGCTAGGGGGCGCGGCCTTTGTGATCGGCGTGTAGTATGCAAATTGCATACTACCACCGATTCACAAAAGTTGCGCGGGCCCTGCGTACTCAAGGTACGGAGTTTCCGTACGGCGCCTTTAGCATAAGGTTGCTCCTGCTAATAGCAGGCGCAGCCAATGCTAAAGTATAGCTGCGCCTCCCGCTCGCGACGTTCAAATTTCACGTCGTTTACGTAAGTGAACCGTGAATGGCGCTGGACGCCATTCACGTTCACTTACAAGCAAATGACGTCCTTGCGACGTCATTTGCCGCAATGCACGTCGGGAAAGTTTCCCGACGGAGCATGCGCTGTTCACTCGGCGCGGGAGCGCGCCTAATTTAAATGATTCCCGCCCCCGGCGGGATCATTTACATTAGGCAGCCTTGCGCCCGGCTGCTTAGCATATTGCCCGCGCAATTTACGGAGCAACTGCTCCGTGAATCGCGGGCAAAGCGCAATATTTGCGTGGGCGCAGAGAAAAAAATTTGCTCTTTGCCCACGCAAATATTGCGCGATTCTACTTGAATCTGGGCCATTGACTATTTATACACAGACACTAATTGCAATTTAAAAAGTCACAGATGTGGGAAATTTACCTTTAACCACTTAAGACCCGGACCATTATGCAGGTAAAGGACCCGGACAGTTTTTGCAATTCGGCACTGCGTCGCGTTAACTGACAATTGCGCCGTCGTGCGAAGTGGCTCCCAAACAAAATTGGCGTCCTTTTTTCCCCACAAATAGAGCTTTCTTTTGGTGGTATTTGATCACCTCTATGGTTTTTATTTTTTGCGCTATAAACAAAAATAGAGCGACAATTTTAAAAAAAAAACAATATTTTTCACTTTTTGCTATAATAAATATCCCCCAAAAATATATATATAAAAAAAAAATTCCTCAGTTTAGGCCGATACGTATTCTTCTGCCTATTTTTGGTAAAAAAAATCCCAATACGCGTTTATCGATTGGTTTGCGCTAAATTTATAGCGTTTACAAAATAGGGGATATTTTTTTTTTTTTTTTTTACTACTAATGGCGGCGATCAGCGATTTTTTTCGTGACTGCGACATTATGGCGGACAATTTTGACACATTTTTGGGACCATTGTCATTTTCACAGCAAAAAATGCATTTAAATTGCATTGTTTATTGTGAAAATGACAGTTGCAGTTTGGGAATTAACCACAGGGGGCGCTGTAGGAGTTAGGGTTCATCTAGTGTGTGTTTCTAACTGTAGGGGGGTGTGGCTGTAGGACTGACATCATCGATCGAGTCTCCCTATAAAAGGGATCACTCGATCGATGCAGCGGCACAGTGAAACACGGGGAAGCTGTGTTTACATACGGCTCTCCCCGTTCTTCAGCTCCGGGGAGCGATCGCAATGGGGCGGCTATAAATGAATAGCCGCTCCGTTGTCCCGGATCGCTCCCCGCGGGAATCCGACCGCCGCATGTAGCAGGGGGGGGGGGGCCCGATCGGACCCCCGACCCACGTCTAGGCAGGGACGTACAGGTACGCCAATGTGCCTGTCCGTGCCATTCTGCCGACGTACATATACATGCGGCGGTCGGGAAGTGGTTAAGTGATTGAACAGTACTGAGTGGCATATTGAAGGCTTTTGATATCTTTTTATATCCTTTTTCATCTTTATAATTATAAAGTTCTATTACCTTGTTACTCAAGTCTTTTGACAGTTCTTTTCAGCTCCCTTTGGCTCAGTATCTAGTCTGCTCACTGAATCCATGTGAGAGCTAACAAACCCATTGACTATTTATACACAGACACTAATTGCAATTTAAAAAGCCACAGCGCCCAGGGGCGATTCAGTTCCGCATGTGTTGCACTACATAAGTTTCTCACTCACTCACTCACAGATGTGGGAAATTGATCTTTAATTGCCATTTCATCCTGTGTGTGTCACCTTCTGTATCTGTACCAGGGCCAAACATTCCAGGGGATGAAAACTTTTTATCAGGGCCATTTGGGGGATTTCTGTTATTATTATTATGATTTAAAAAGGAGCCAAACAACTATGCGATAATAAATGGCTTCATGTGATCACTATCCTTAAAGGATCACTAAAGGAATTTTTTTTTTAGCTAAATAGCTTCCTTTACCTTACTGCAGTACTGGTTTCATGTCCTTATTGTTCGTTTTTGCTTTGAAGTTGCTGTAATTCTGCTGTGATCTCCACACTTCCTGGTTGTCTGTTTCCTTATAACCATCATACTGGGAGCTTTTCACTGTGGTCTAAGCTGTCATTACTGTGTGTCTAAAACTTAACAGAACCAATCAAATTCATTTTAAAAACAAAACACTGCTCTGGATTTGTTTGTTTTTGTTCTGTGTGTCTCTCTAGTTCACAGGAACATGAAAACAGTTTAAAAGTGAAACTAACCTGCAGGCACATTATATGATTGAATTGAATTTAATCTATTTGAATCATTTTTAAAAGGAATCAGTTAACTTTTATGTCTCTATACCCTGTAAACAGTCATTTCAGCAAAAAACATTTTTTCCTTTAGTGACCCTTTAACCACTAGCCGACCGCGCACCGTCATTATACGGCGGCAGGTCGGCTCTCCTGGGCGAGAGCCCGTAGCTATACGTCCTATCGTATAGCCGCCACTAGGGGGCGCGTGCGCGCCGCCGGAGGCGCGCGCGCGCGCTCCCCGCTCGCCCCCGACTCCCGTGCGTGTGCCCGGCGGGCGCGATCGCCGCCGGGCACACCCGATCGCTCGGTACAGAGCGGGGACCGGGAGCTGTGTGTGTAAACACACAGCTCTCGGTCCTGTCAGCGGGGGAAATGCTGATTTTCTGTTCATACAATGTATGAACAGAAGATCAGTGTTTCCCCTAGTGAGGCCACCCCCCCCCCCCCCCCACAGTAAGAACACACCCAGGCATACTTAACCCCTTCCCCGCCCCCTAGTGTTAACCCCTTCACTGCCAGTGGCATTTTTATAGTAATCTAATGCATTTGTATAGCACTGATCGCTATAAAAATGCCAATGGTCCCAAAAATTTGTCAAAAGTGTCCGAAGTGTCCGCCATAATGTCGCAGTAATGAAAAAAAATCGCTGATCACCGCCATTACTAGTAAAAAAAATATATTAATAAAAATGCCATAAAAATACCCCCTATTTTGTAAACGCTATAACTTTTGCGCAGACCAATCAATAAACGCTTATTGCGATTTTTTTTACGAAAAATATGTAGAAGAATACGTATCGGCCTAAACTAAGGAAAAAAAAATTTTTTTTATATATTTTTGGGGGATATTTATTACAGCAAAATGTAAAAAATATTATTTTTTTTCAAAATTGTCGCTCTATTTTTGTTTATGGCGCAAAAAATAAAAACCGCAGAGGTGATCAAATGCCACCAAAAGAAAGCTCTATTTGTGGGAAAAAAAGGACGCCAATTTTGTTTGGGAGCCACGTCGCACGACCGCGCAATTGTCAGTTAAAGCGTCGCAGTCCCGAATCGCAAAAAGTGCTCTGGTCTTTGACCAGCAATATGGTCCCGGGGGTTAAGTAGTTAACCAGTTCCCGACCGCCGCATGTATATATGTACGTCCACAGAATGGCACGTACAGGCAGATTGGCGTACATGTACGTCCCGCTTTTCCGCGGGTCGGGGGTCCGATCGGGACCCCCCCCCCCGCTACATGCGGCAGTCGGATTCCCGCGGGGAATGATCCGGGACGACGTCGCGGCTATTCGTTTCTAGCCGCTCCGTCGCGATCGCTCCCCGGAGCTAAAGAACGGGGAGAGCCGTATGTAAACACGGCTTCCCCATGCTTCACTGTGGCGGCTGCATCGATCGTGTGATCCCTTTTATAGAGAGACTCGATCGATGACGTCAGACCTACAGCCACACCCCCCTACAGTTGTAAACACACACTAGGTGAAACATAACCCCTTCAGCGCCCCCTGTGGTTAACTCCCAAACTGCAACTGTCATTTTCACAATAAACAATGCAATTTAAATGCATTTTTTGCTGTGAAAATGACAATGGTCCCAAAAATGTGTCAAAATTGTCCGAAGTGTCCGCCATAATGTCGCAGTCATGAAAAAAATCGCTGATCGCTGCCATTAGTAGTAAAAAAAATTAAAAAAAATAAAACTATCCCCTATTTTGTAAACGCTATAAATTTTGCGCAAACCAATCGATAAACGCTAATTGCGATTTTTTTACCAAAAATAGGTATAAGAATACGTATCGGCCTAAACTGAGGAAATTTTTTTTTTTTATATATATATATATGTTTTTGGGGGATATTTATTACAGCAAAAAAGTAAAAAATATTGCATTTTTTTCAAAATTGTCGCTCTATTTTTGTTTATGGCGCAAAAAATAAAAACCGCAGAGGTGATCAAATACCACCAAAAGAAAGTTCTATTTGTGGGGAAAAAAGGGCGCCAATTTTGTTTGGGAGCCACGTCGCACGACCGCGCAATTGTCTGTTAAAGCGACGCAGTGCCGAATTGTAAAAACGCCTTTGGGCATTTAGCAGCATATTGGTCCGGGGCTTAAGTGGTTAAATAAAATAATTAAAATACATTTTTTTGGCATGATCCGTCATATTTTCAATATAAATGCCAACATCCCATGATTTCTGCCAGGGGATGCAAACTTTTGTGCACAACTGTAATGTTATTAAAAAATATCTATCCTTTTCAATCTGTAGCAGCTGTAGTTTTCTGTAAAATTAATTGCAATACGGAAACACAGATGGTGTACGGAACGCCCCCAGAAATTTCATTTTCTGCTTGTGTGATTGGCTCACTGTGTTTCCCAGCAGTCTGCACTAAGATACAAGTCGCATTTTAAGCTTCCTCTGCAAAAGAAATTTCAGTTGCGGCGAGATACTCCCCAAGGATTAAATACTTCTAAAGGGATGCAGACACGGCAACTTTTATCATCAGAACACTGAAAGTGCACCAGGTGATTACAGTGAACCAGACCCTTCTGTTAACCACTTAACGACCACCGCATGTATATATACGTCGGCAGAATGGCACGGACAGGCAGAACGACGTGCCCGTACGTCCCTGCCTAGACGTGGGTCGGGGGTCCGATCGGGACCCCCCCCCCCTGGTACATACGGCGGTCGTTAATCGTGTGGGAGCGATCCGGGATGAGGGGGCGGCTATTCGTTTCTAGCCGCCCCCTCGCGATCGCTCCCCGGAGCTGAAGAACGGGGAGAGCCGTATGTAAACACGGCTTCCCCGTGCTTCACTGTGGCTCCGTCATCGATCGAGTGATCCCTTTTATAGGGAGACACAATCGATGACGTCACACCTACAGCCACACCCCCCTACAGTTGTAAACACACACTAGGTAAAAAATTAACTCCTACAGCGCCCCCTGTGTTTAACTCCCAAACTGCAACTGTCATTTTCACAATAAACAATGCAATTTAAATGCATTTCTTGCTGTGAAAATGACAATGGTCCCAAAAATGTGTCAAAATTGTCCGAAGTGTACGCCATAATGTCGCAGTCACGAAAAAAAATCGATGATTAGTAGTAAAAAAATTGAAATGCAATAAAACTCTCCCCTTTTTTGTAAACGCTATAAATGTTGTGCAAACCAACCGATATACGCTTATTGCGATTTATTTTACCAAGAATGGGGTAGATTCAAGAAGCACTTGCGCCCGCGCAACCATAGGTTGCGCGGCGTAAGTGCTTACTTGCTCCGGTGTAACGAGTGCTCCTGATTCAGGAACCTCGTTACACCGACTGCAGCCTAGGATATGACAGACATAAGCCTCCTTATGCCTTCATATCTCAGGCTGCATTCTTGCGTTGGCCGCTAGGGGGCGCGGCCATTGTGATCGGCGTATAGTATGCAAATTGCATACTACCACCGATTCACAAAAGTTGCGCGGGCCCTGGGCACGCAAGGTACGGAGTTTCCGTACGGCAACTTTAGCGCAAGGTTGCTCCTGCTAATAGCAGGGGCAGCCAATGCTAAAGTATAGCCGCCCTTCCCGCTCGTGAAATTTAAATTTCACGTCGTTTACGTAAGTGATTCGTAAATGGCGCTGGACGCCATTCACGTTCACTTAGAAGCAAATGACGTCCTTGCGACGTCATTTCCCGCAATGCACGTCGGGAAAGTTTCCCGACGGAGCATGCGCTATTCGCTCGGCGCGGGAGCGCGCATAATTTAAATGATTCCCGCCCCCGGCGGGATCATTTACATTAGGCGCCCTTACGCAGGGCTAATTAGCATAGCGCCCGCGCAATTTACGGAGCTACTGCTCCGTGAATCGCGGGCAAATCGAAATATTTGCGTGGGCGCAGAGAAAAATCTTTGCTCTTTGCCCACGCAAATATTGCACGGATCTACCTGAATCTGGGCCACTATGTAGAAGAATACGTATCGGCCTAAACTGAGGAAAAAATATTTTTTTATATATGTTTTTGGGGGATATTTATTATAGCAAAAAGTAAAAAATATTGAATTTTTTTCAAAACTGTCGCTCTATTTTTGTTTATAGCGCAAAAAATAAAAACCGCAGAGGTGATCAAATACCACCAAAAGAAAGCTCTATTTGTGGAAAAGAAAGGACGTCAATTTTGTTTGGGAGCCACGTCGCAGGACCGCGCAATTGTCTGTTTAAGTGACGCAGTGCCGAATCGCAAAACCTGGCCTGGGCCTTTAGCTGCATTTTGGTCTGGGGCTGAAGTGGTAAAGCCCCGTACACACGAGCGGTTTTCCCGTCGGAAAAGGTCAGATGAGAGCTTTTGGTGGGCCGTGTATATGCTCCATCTGACTTTTTCCAACAGAAAAACTGCCAATAAATGAAAGGGAGCAGGTTCTCTGTTTTTTCAACGGGAAAAATTCCTAGCGGAAAAAAAACATTCGTCTGTATGCAATTTCAACGCGCAAAAAAGCATGCATGCTCGGAATCAAGTCGACGCTTGCTCGGAAGCATTGAACTTCATTTTTCTCGGCTCGTCGTATGTGTTGTACATCACTGCGTTCTTGATGGTCGGAATTTGGTGTGACCGTGTGTATGCAAGACAAGCTTGAGTGGAATTCCTTCGGGAAAACCATCGTTTTTTTTCCGACGGTTAAAACTGCTCATGTGTACGGGGCATTATGGCACGTACACACGGTCATTTTTCGGGTTGTAAAAAACGACGGTTTTCAGGCTGTAGAATAAAAAACGTTTTTTTCAACTTCATCATTAAAACGGCCTTGCCTACACACAATCATGAAAAAAAATGCTCTAGCAAAGCGCAGTGACGTACAACACGTACGACGGCACTATAAAGGGGAAGTTCCATTCGGATGATGCCACCCTTTGGGCTGCTTTAGCTGATTTCGCGTTAGTAAAAGACAATTCGCGCTTTTCTGTCTGTTACAGCGTGATGAATGTGCTTACGCCATTACGAACAGTAGTTTTATCAGAACGAGCGCTCCCGTCTCATAACTTGCTTCTGAGCATGCGCGGATTTTTTACGTCATTAAAGCCCACACACGATAATTTTTTACAACTCGAAAAACGACAACGTTTAAAACGTCGTGAAAAAATAGAGCATGTTTGAATTTTTTTTGGGCCATTTTTCACAACATGTCAACGGACATGGTAAAACAAACAACTATTTCTTCAAAAGGTAGGAATCTGCTACAAATCTTCGGGGTAGGGCTCTGGGGATGCAGGTTTTTAATTTACCCTTTGTTCTTCTTTTTGGTTGAATTTGATGGACATGTGTCTTTTTTCAGCCTAATGGTCGGAATTTCCGACAACAAATGTTCGATGTGAGCTTTTGGTCGGATATTCCAATCGTGTGTAGGCTCCATCGAACATTTGTTGTCGGAATTTCCGACAACAAATGTTTGAGAGCTGGTTCTCAATTTTTCCGACAACAAAAGTTCTTGTCGGAAATTTCGATCGTCTGTATGCAATTGACGCACAAAAATCCTACGCATGCTCAGAATCAATTTAACGCATGCTCAGAATCATTGAACGTCACTTTTCTGGGCTTGTCGTAGTGTTGTACGTCACCGCGTTCTTGACGTTCGGAATTTCAGACAACATTTGTGTGACCGTGTGTATGCAAGACAAGTTTGAGCCAACAATCCGTCGGATTTTTTTTGTCGGAATGTTCGATTGTCTGTACGTGGCAAAAATTAAATAAATAATAATAAAAAAAATTGTATATAAAAAAGGGGGGTTGTCATCCGGGGCCCTGGGGATCTCCGGGCCCCTGGGGACCTCCGGACCCCTAAAAAAAAAAAAATTGTCCCTTTAATAAAAAATAAAATAAAAATATATAAAAAAAATATATTTTTTTTATAAAAAAATAAAATAAAATAAAAGGGGGTTTCCATCCGGGCGGGGCCATGGGGGCCTCTGGGCTCCTGGGAACCTCTGAACCTCTAAAAAAAAAAAAAAAAATTGGCCCTTTAATAAAAAAATTAAAAAAATATATAAATAAAAAATAAATAAAAACAAGAGGGGTTGCCATCTGGGGCCCTGGGGGCCTCCGGACCCCTTACAGGTGTACTGCCTGTACCCCCCTGATGGCAGCCCTGATAATATGAGTTATGAGTCACCCAAGAAAAAACAGCGGGTCCCATCAAACTAAAGCGACAGGGGTCTCCCGTCATTCTCAACACATCAAGAAACGAGCCAGGACACCAAACAAGTCCCAGCTCATGAGACTTGACTTGAGAAAATGGACTGCTTCCTCGAAACTTTGCTTTCCAATTATGTTTTTTTTCCCTGCATTTTATGGTACCGTGCTGAAAGTCTCTCCAATGCTTCTCATGTGCTTTAAGAAATAGTTGACTGTTTATGCATAGATCAGTGGGGTGTTTCTGAACTTTTTTCAGTAACAGCATCCTTTAAAAGTATGCAAAATCCTGAGCCACTCGAGTCTAAAATTTTAAAGTTTTTACTTATCAATGAAAAACCTGATCCTGGGACATGACACACAACTGCCCTGATGAAATCAACATCAAGAGCCCCCCTTCTCATCCATGCCTCATCCATGCCTCCAAACGTTTTGAGATGGGAATGAGGGGACACCTATCAGCAAAAGTATGCAGGCATAGGACACACCCCTTGCCACGCCCCTTGAAGGAGAATTGCTTTTTTTTACCACTACTATTCCTATATATTGGCTCTTGGAATTTACAAATGCAGCAATTTAGAAATGAGATGAAAGGGTTAGCACCGGGAAACACTTTTTGATAGATAAAAAGTGCATTTTATATACAATTTATATACAACTATATAGATCAGACCAAAATGAGGGACATACTGAAATACTGGGCAGGGTTATATTGTATGTATGGATTGCTTCTTGCCATCTGACATTATAATACATTACTTTTGAAACCTCTAAAAGTTGGGTGTGCTGGCTCATTTCTTGACATGTTGCTAATCAGTGGCTGCTGGTGCCCAAAGTTTTTTTTGGGGGGGGGGCACAAACAAAAAAACAAAACAAAAAAAAAAAAACAATTGCAGCCTCACTGTGCCCATCAAATGCAGCCACTGGGCCCATCAAATGCAGCCACTTGGCCCATCAATTGTCACCACTGTGCCATGCCATCAAACGCAGTCACTGTGCCATCAATTGTCACCACTGTGCCATGCCATCAAACGCAGCCACTGTGCCATGCCATCAAACGCAGCCACTGTGCCCATACATGTCGCCACTGTGCCCATCAATTGTTGCCACTGTGCCCTTTAACCACTTCCCGACCCCCGCATGTACATATACGTCCACAATATGGCACGTACAGGCACATGGGCGTACACGTACGTCCTCGCCTATTAGCGGGTGGGGGGTCCGATCGGGACCCCCCCCCGCTACATGCGGAGGTCGGGTCCGCTCGGGGAGCGATCCGGGACCACGGCGCGGCTATTTGTTTATAGCCGCTCCGTCGCGATCGCTCCCCGGAGCTGAAGAACGAGGAGAGCCGTGTGTAAACACGGCTTCCCCGTCCTTCACTATGGCGGCGCATCGATCGCGTCATTCCCTTTATAGGGAAGACACGATCGATGACGTCATTCCTACAGCCACACCCCCAAACAGTTGTAAACACACACTAGGTGCACCCTAACTCCTACAGCGCCACCTGTGGTTAACTCCCAAACTGCAACTGTCATTTTCACAATAAAGAATGCAATTTAAATGCATTTTTTGCTGTGAAAATGACAATGGTCCCAAAAATGTGTCAAAATTGTCCGAAGTGTCCGCCATAATGTCGCAGTCACGAAAAAAATTGCTGATCGCCGCCATTAGTAGTAAAAAAAAAATAAAAAATAAAAATGCAATAAAACTATCCCCTATTTTGTAAACACTATAAATTTTGCGCAAACCAATCGATAAACGCTTATTGCGATTTTTTTTACTAAAAATAGGTAGAAGAATACGTATCGGCCTAAACTGAGGAAAAAAAATGTTTTTATATATGTTTTTGGGGGATATTTATTACAGCAAAAAGTAAAAAATATTGCTTTTTTTTCAAAATTGTCGCTCTATTTTTGTTTATAGCGCAAAAACTAAAAACCGCAGATGTGATCAAATACCACCAAAAGAAAGCTCTATTTGTGGGGAAAAAAGGACGCCAATTTTGTTTGGGAGCCACGTCGCACGACCGCGCAATTGTCTGTTAAAGCGACGCAGTCCCGAACTGTAAAAACCCCTTGGGTCTTTAGGCTGCATATTGGTCCGGGGCTTAAGTGGTTAATTGTCGCCACTGTGCCCTTTAATTGTCGTCACTGTGCCAATGGATGCCACTGTGCCCTTTCATTGTCGCCACTGTGCCCATTGTCGCCACTGTGCCAATTGATGCCACTGTCACTGTGCCCATTGTCGCCACTGTGCCAATTGATGCCACTGACACTGTGCCCATTGTCGCCACTGTGCCCATTGTCCCCACTTTCACTGTGCCAATTGTCGCCGCTGTGCCCTGTAAAATGCCCCTCCCCCCGCCCGTCACTTACCTTTCTGGGGTCAGCCATCCTCCTTCCACGTCCCTTGATGTCTTCTCCCGCCCTCGATGACGCTTCAGCCAATCAGGTTACCGGTAACCAGAACCGGTGAACCTGACTGGCTGAGACGCCTGTCAGTCTTATCCAAGGAACGCACCCCCCCCCCCGTACGTCCCTTGGATAAGTATCTGGAAGCTGAATACAGCCTGAGGGCTCTGATAGGCACTTCCACACAGCCAACCAGCTGCCGTTATTCAGATGGCCGGCGCTCACCATCCGGCCATCTAAATAGTCGGCGGCAGCGGCAACAATACATAGATTCATGCAATGCATGAATCTATGAATTGTAATCAGTGGCGGTGCGAGAGCAAGAGGGGGCGGCGCTCCGGTGCCCTCTATGGACGCACCGCCACTGTTGCTAATCCTATAGACCAGATTCTCCAAACTTTGGAAACAAAGGGCCAGTTTACTGCCCTCCAAACTTTAGGGGGGGGGGGGGACCAACAGTGGCTAGTGGAAGTATAAAATTACCTGGCATCGGTGGGAGTAAACAATGACAGGGGCTTGGTGGTTGGTGGGATTAAAAAATTGACATAATTGGTGTCAGTGGGAAAAATAGAGCCCCGTCAATGGTGTCAGTAGGAGAATTTGTTTTCCATCTTTGGTGTCAGTGGAATAGTATCCCATTGTTGGTGTCAGTGTAAGGAATAGTACTCTATTGTTGGTGTCAGTGTAAGGAATAGTACTCTATTGTTGGTATTAGTGGGAGGAATAGTACCCCATTGTTGGTGTCAGTGTAAGGAATAGTACCCCATTGTTGGTGTCAGTGGGAGGAATAGTACCCCACTGTTGGAGTCAGTGTAGGGAATATAAACCCATTGTTGGTGTCAGTGGGAGGAATAGTACCCCATTGTTGGTGTCAGTGTAAGGAATAGTACCCTATTGTTGGTGTCAGTGTAAGGAATAGTACCCCATTGTTGGTGTCAGTGTAAGGAATAGTACCCCATTCTTGGTGTCAGTGTAAGGAATAGTACCCCATTCTTGGTGTCAGTGTAAGGAATAGTGCCTCAAGGGCCGGATAAGGGCAAGCAAAAGGCCACATCCGGCCCATGGGCCACAGTTTGGAGACCCCAGCTCTAGACCGAGGAAGTCTCCTTACTGTACCTACATTTTATGTGTTGCCTATATTCTGATATAGATTTATCTAGTGTTTGCAGACTTTATTCGATATATTAATTGCCCCATGTCATTCTCTGCAGAATTTGTGACAGAAGTGAAAAAATATGGAGGAATTATGCTATGAAAAGAACAGATGTAAGAGTTTGAGGCTGCATGATAAATGAAGGCAACAAAGTGTCCCGGGAAAAACAAACAAATTTAGCTGCCAGAGAGGGACGCTATTATTCACTTAGGCGGTTAGGAGATCAAGGATTGTGTCACCGAAATCTAAAATTCCAATTCATTCTGCTCTCAGACCCGCTGTATATGTAGCAGAGACCTGGGTGCTAAGAATAGCAGAGGTGGACAGGAAGACAAGGCTTATGGAGGGAAACTCATAAATTCAGAATGAAGACAAATATAGAGTTATTCAACAGTTTTAAAGAGACCCTGGGGCAGATTCATCAAGGGGAATACGACGGCGGATCTCCTGATCCGCCGTCGTATCTCTGAGATCCCACGGTCGGATCTATGCGACTGATTCATAAGAATCAGTTCCGCATAGATCTCCCTTAGATCCGACTGGTGTAAGTGCCTTACACCAGTCGGATCTTAGGCTGCAATCTACCGCCGGCCGCTAGGTGTCAAATGAGGAGAACCGCCGATTCAAGACCGAACGCCTACCCGTCGTTTTTTTTTTACGTCGTTTGCATTTGGCCTTTTTTCGGCGGATAATTACCCCTGCTATATGAGGGGTAGCTAATGTTAAGTATGGCCGTTGTTCCTGCGCCGAGATTCAAATTTTTACGTCTTTTGCGTAAGTCGATCGGGAATACGGATGGCCGCAATTGACGTAGCCGCCGAAAACATTGACGTCCAAGTGACGTCATTTGGAGCATGCGCACTGGCAAATTTCGCCGGCGACGCATGCGCAGTTAAATCGGCGCGGGAACGCGCCTGATTTGAAATTGTACACTCCCCACTCCGCCGGGGGGAGATACGATCCGACGGTGCAATTTTCGAGGTAAGTGCTTGGTGAATCATGCACTAGCCTCGCAAAATTGGACCGGCGGATCGAAAAACAGATAGATTACGCGGATCTAAAGATCCACTAATCTATCTGAGTCTGGCCCCCTGTCACCTTACCCATCCTCCCGACCTGGTTATAATTACCTTCAAAGTGCTTCACCTGCCGCTCCTTCCTCTGTGATAGTGACAGGTGTATGGATGATTTTTGAAGGATATTGTAGGGGGGGGGGGGGTTGTCGCCAGCCAACCAGGGGGATGGTTGTTTTCTGCCCCCCCACTAAAAAAAAAAATGACAGCCACCACTAGTGTCCCAATACGGTGTTTTCTTTTTCCTCTCTGTCTCCTCTGGGTATTGTTCCTCTCCGGAGGAAGCAATGGTGGATCAATGTGTTGTGTATGTAGCACTACCCCCGAAGGAGCTCCTGGTTTAGATTTGGGCCTGCACTCTGCCTGTCAACTCCCCCTTAATTTGGCTCGATCCCCTATTGGCACAAATGGACAATAATATAATTGTGGATCCTGAATGGTTATAGGAATCCACAATGATACCACACAATAATGGATGCAGTCAAATATTATTACCTTGATGTTGTTCACCTGCCACACAGCTGCTACAGACAGAGTCCCACACAAGATATGGCTTAAAGGGTAAAGAAAAAAAATAGTTTTCTTTAAAATAACAAACATGTTATACTTACTGTAACGGTCAGGGGTTAACGCCGTTTACGATATTCCATTCCACCACCCCAAGACAGCTTATCCGACACTCCTCAATCCAGCAGACACGATCCATATGGATTTTCCCAGAATAACGAGACACAAGCTCTGTTCTCTGGTTCCAAACGAATGAACATTTTAATGGTAAACTCAGCTTGTTATATACAGTTAGAAACCAAATATGGACAATGACTCAACTTCACCCACAACATGACACAAGGAACTTCAATACACATTCCGTTAGATAATGACATTCAGATGAGCTAATTACTAATCATTACCCAGACGTTCTGACTCCGCGACAAGCTGTTCTCACCTGATACACAATACACAGACGTCTGACCTTTAGAGGGTGTTAAGTCACATTCCACATCTTATCATCAATAGACTTCACACAATGAAAGGTTCTTGAGAGGCAGACTTAATTAGCACAATAGACAATAGAATGCAATCACAGCAAGCTTTCCTCACTACAGCCAGGTAGCTGGAGGCGGTCAGGGGTTAACGCCGTTTACGATATTCCATTCCACCACCCCAAGACAGCTTAGCCGACACTACCCAATACAGCATACACGATCCGTATGGATTTTCCCAGAATAACGAGACACAAGCTCTGTTCTCTGGTTGCAAACGAATGAACATTTTAATGGTAAACTCAGCTTGTTATATACAGTTAGAAACCAAATATGGACAATGATTCAACTTCACCCACAACATGACACAAGGAACTTTAATACACATTCCGTTAGATAATGACATTCACATGAGCTAATTACTAATCATTACCCAGACGTTCTGACTCCGCGACAAGCTGTTCTCACCTGATACACAATACACAGACGTCTGACCTTTAGAGGGTGTTAAGTCACATTCCACATCTTATCATCAATAGACTTCACACAATGAAAGGTTCTTGAGAGGCAGACTTAATTAGCACAATAGACAATAGAATGCAATCACAGCAAGCTTTCCTCACTACAGCCAGGTAGCTGGAGGCGGTCAGGGGTTAACGCCGTTTACGATATTCCATTCCACCAACCCAAGACAGCTTATCCGACACTCCACAATCCAGCAGACCCGATCCATATGGATTTTCCCAGAATAACGTGACACAAGCTCTGTTCTCTGGTTCCAAACGAATGAACATTTTAATGGTAAATTCAGCTTGTTATATACAGTTAGAAACCAAATATGGACAATGACTCAACTCCACCCACAACATGACACAAGGAACTTCAATACACATTCCATTACACTTACCTCCATTGTGCAGTTAGTTTTGCACAGAGTGGCCCCGATCCTCGTCTTCTGGGGTCCCTCAGCGGCTGTCTATGGTCCTCCCCGCAAGAACTCACCACATTCATGCGAGAGAGCTCGCATGGTGATGAGTCCTTGTGGGCGCGCTCCCGTGATACAGCGAGCGGCCATAGCGGCTCACTGTATCACTCGGCCCCGCCACTCGCCAGCCGAAGGCTGTGCTGCTCTCAATCCATCCGCTCTAGCCAATCAGCGGCCAGGCTGAGCGGCGAAGAGGACCGAGCGCGGGACTTTCGATGGGTCAGGTAAGTAAAATGGGGGCTCGAGGGCATCATCAGATGTTTTTTCACCTCAATGCATAGATTGCATTAAGGTGAAAAAAAAAATTCCTTTACAACTCCTTTAACCAGTGCTAAGATGTTTACTTGGCAAAGAGATAGACCAATGGTTATGCAAAGAACATCAAATACATACAGCTCCCTGCAATTGTCACGGGAATACAGCTGAATATCCCTGCAATCAAACCCAAATGATCTGGCCTGAGGGAGAGTATGGTGGAGAAATCTCTCAATGCAATGACGTCAGCACTGGGACACCTCTCCACCAGGTCTTGCATAAAACAGCGAAAAATCGCAATGCAATACAAGTGCAATGCAATACAATACAACTGTATGGCTCCCCCTAGTGGACAGTTCAACTGATGTGTGTCCTGACTCCTGTAGTAAACAACTTGTAGGAAAAGAGGAAACGGGTGGCTGTTCCTTTAACCTCCCTGGCGGTATGATTATGTCTGGAATTTTGTACCAAAAGCGGTACAATTTTTTGCATGGAAATTTGAAAGAACAGTTTTTATAATATAAAACTGCATGCAGAACACTGGGCAGACCACTAGGGACAAAGGGGGTGTGTAATTATTTCATACAGTACTGTAATCTGTAAGATTACAGTATACTGTATGTGTATTTGTGTTTTTCACTTTTTGAATTTGGCGCCGAACTCCGTCCACGTGCGTCGTAACATCGCAGGGAACGGAGCTCGGCGGCACTGTGAATCGAGCGAGGAGACACAGCGGAGGAGCCCGCACACACAGCGGGGACACATCGCAGGATCCAGGGACAAGGTAAGTAACTACCCCCTGTATCCTTCAATGCAATCCCGAGTCTGGCTGAAGGATACCGCTTTTGGTATAAAAAATTCACCCCGAGCCAGACTCGGGAATACCGCTAAGGAGGTTAAGAGTCAGTTAATCTTCCAATAGCTTTGTTGGTGCACTTATTTATTTGTATTCCAATAACTCCTCCCATCAGGCTGTGAGTGGCGTATTGCGACTTGGTAGTACATTGGCCTTGTGGGTGATGTAGTCTCAATTCTGCCCACATCAATAGGGTCCCTGCCTTTGGTACCACAATTCCCATAATGCTTTGTTCATGAATAACTGGACCAAGCTAACTTTAAGGCCGCGTACACACGGACGATCCATCCGATGAGAATGGTCCGACGGACCGTTTTCATCGGTTCACCGCTGAAGCAGACTGATGGCCTGATGTGCGTACACACCATTGTTCCAAAAAACGATCGGGTCAGAACGTGGTGACGTAAAACACACGACGTGCTGAAAAAAACGAAGTTCATTACTTCCAAGCATGCGTCGACTTGATTCTGAGCATGCGCGGGTTTTGAACCGATGCTTTTGTGTACTATCCATCGGTTTGGACCTATCAGTTTGGACCTATCGGTCAGCAGTCCAAGTCCATCGGTTTGATTTTAAAGCAAGTTCTCTAACTTTTGTCCGAAGGACAACAGACCGATGGGGCGTACACGCGGACGGTTTGGACCGATGAAACTGAACTTCGGTCCATTTTTATCGGTTTGGACCGATGGTGTGTGCGCGGTCTAATAATCTTAGCATGTAACAAACACAAGAGGGAGCCAACTTCTATTAAACACAAATTGTAGTCCGTTAGTACTGTATGCTTGCAATGGTAATACCTTGCTACATGTATATGATGTGTATTGTCAGGTATTGGAGGAGTTTTCAATACGGCAGAGGTGATGCGCTTCGCAACCCACACATTTTACAGACAGGACAACAAAATGTAACTTTTATTATATATTAGAAATGTTTCTCTCCCGTTATACTGACACATCACTTTATACTACTTTCTAAAAACACCATTCCTCTGAATATAGATCCAAATCTCAGCATGTGTTGCTCTAATCTATTGCCCCTTCTCATCTAGCATAGACTTTTCTCTTATCAAACTTCTCAAAGTTGCTGACAAACTAGAAGTAGACATCAGAGTAAGACGTGAAAATAATATCAGATGATAGACTATGAGGACGGGAAGAATGAGACGTAGATAGGAATGTAGATGTACAGCAATGGCAGGAGATCAGATCTCAACCGGAGAGAGGAAGGCTGACTGTGAAGATATTCCGTATAGAGAAGAATGTAGAGATCAGTCCAGATAGATGAAGTGTAAGAATTTAGGATTGAGGCAGAAAGATTGAGAAATAATAATTTGTAAGACAATGTGAAATGTGATAAGAGAAGTCTTTGAGGGGGAATGACAGAGCATCACATACACGGGATTAGAGACATAATTAGGGAATTTCCATTTGCAGTACGAAGCACACAATGGTGTGGAATTTTAACGGGTACGAGAAACTTTTGCAATATATAATAATGGAAAATTGTAATAATTTAATAATAGGGCAGTTCTTCTTGGATTTTTTCTTTCGTAAATAACCCCCAATGTGTACGTTATCGGATAGTGGAGGAGGAAGCAGTGCTGGATAGTAAATTGTATACATTATAAGGTGCAGGGGCTGTCCGCCTATTAAGAGCACACAGGCGCTGCCCCTCCCTGTCCATCGCCGCCTCCCCTATCCATACGTCCCCTATTCCCCTAGTAAAAACACCTCCCCCACAGTACAAAAACACTGGCTAGGCACACAGTTAAACCTTTGATCGCCCCCACACCCCTTCCCAGCCAGTGTAATTTATTACAGTGACAGTGCATATTTTTTAGCACTGATCACTGTAATAGTGTCACTGGTCCCCAAAAAAGTGTCAAAAGTGTCAGTTAGTGTCCAATTTGTCTGCCGCAATATCACAGTCCCACTATAAGTCGCTGATCGCCGCCATTACTAGTAAAAAAAAATTGTAAATAAATAAAAATTCCCATTTGTAGACGCTATAACATTGGCGCAAACCAATCAATATACACTTATTGGGATTTTTTTTTTCCAAAATTATGTAGCAGAATACACATTGGCCTAAATTTATGAAGAAATTAGATATTTTTTTCTATTTTTTTTATTGCATGTGTTTTATAGCATAAAGTAAAAAATAAAGTTTTTTATTCAAAATTGTCAGTGGCCTAGATTCAGGTAGGGCTGCGCACTCTTACGGAGGCGCAGCGTACCGTTTTAACGCTACGCCTCCGTAAATTACCTGCGCTACGCTTCATTCACGAAGCAGTAGCTCCGTAATTTGCGCGGGCGCTCCGTAAAAATGGGCGTCGTAAGCGCGCGTAATTTAAATGATCCCGTAGGGGGCGTGGATCATATAAATGACGTAGCAAGGACGTCATTTGCTTCAACGTGAACGTAAATGGCGTCCAGCGTCATTCACGATTCACTTACGCAAACAACGTAATTTTTAAAAATTGCGACGCGGGAACGACGGGTATACTTAGCATTGGCTGTCCCTGCTAATAGCAGGAGCAGCCTTACGCAGAAACCGACGAACGCAAACAACGTAAAATGCGAACGCAGCGCGCGCGTACGGTTGTGAATCGGCGTGAGTATGCAATTTGCATACTCTACGCTGACCACTACAGGAACGCCACCTAGCGGCCATTGTAAGAATGCAGCCTACGATACGACGGCATAAGAGCCTTATGCCAGTCATATCTTAGGCTGCAGTCGGCGTAACAAGCTTTCTGAATACAGAAAAGTCGTTACGCCGGCGCAACTAAGCAATTGCGCTGCGTATCTATGGATACGCAGACGCAATTGCTTTCTGAATCCACCCCAGTGTTTTTTTGATTATAGTGCAAAAAATAAAAACCGCAGAAGTGATCAAATACCACCAAAATAAAGCTCTATTTGCGTACAGCATCACACGACCATGCAATTGTCAAGGTAACGCAGTGGCATATTGCAAAAAAATGGCCTGTCATGAAGTGGGTAAATCTTCCAGAGGGCAAGTGGTTATTGTATCACAATTTATAGATATAGGCCCGGATTCACAAAGCACTTGCACCGATGTATCTCCAGATACGCCGCGTAAGTGCAAGTATGCGCCGTCGTATCTGTGCGCCAGACCCACAAACTAAGATACGCCTAAAAATAGGCTTCATCCAGCCGGCGTAACTTGCCTACGCCGGCGTAGAGTGGGCGCATATTTACGCTGTGCTGTGCGCTGTCAGTGTGCGCTGTGCTATGGTGTCAATGGCTGTGCAGTTGTGTGGATCTCAGCGCTGGATTGTACTCCCTCCCGCTGTGCTGCAGCTCCTCTCCTCTCTGCCAGCCTGAATAAAAGGGGGAAGTGGGGACATGCAAGCGTGGAGCCGCACACACAGGCTCCTGATGATGAGATGAATGGGAGAGAGAGAGAGGATGGATGGGAGTTGCAGAGGAGACAGCAAGAGAATGGGGAAGAGACCCAGTTCTAGTGCCCTGTCCCTCTGGTCTGCCCCCAGTGCCCTGTCCCTCTGGTCTGCCCCCAGTGCCCTGTCCCTCTGGTCTGCCCCCAGTGCCCTGTCCCTCTGGTCTGACCCCAGTGCCCTGTCCCTCTGGTCTGCCCCCAGTGCCCTGTCCCTCTGGTCTGCCCCCAGTGCCCTGTCCCATTTTGTTAAAGTTGTTGTTGGTAATATTAAATTTTGTAACTTGATTCTGCATAAAACATTTAACAGTGTCATTCCATGAGATAATCTACGAGGGCGATTTTACAGGTGCAATTAGGCGCAGGGCAGTGTATGAATTAGGTGGGGCAACTGGTGGCGAGTAACTCTTGAGGCCTGGCTAGTAGCTCAGGACTTGAAATTTTGAGCCCTGTCTTAGGCAGTTGTTCCGACGTGATTGTGAGCATGCGCACTGGGATGCGTCCACGGGACGGAGCACGCGTCGTTCGTTATACATATCTGTCTGGCGTTTGACCCATCATTTGCATGGGGTCACGCCTCATTTGCATGGCTCACTCCCACTTCCACCTACGCCGACCTACGCCTTGGAAACCCAGCACAGTTTTGGGAGCATTGGCTTTGTGAATTCAATGCTTGCCTCTCTGCGCTGCGTCGGCGTAGCGTACAGGAGATACGCTACGGCGGCATAAATGTGCGCCAATGTCTGTGAATCCGGGCCATAGTCATTTTTAGCAGGGGTTCCCTGAGACCAGAACGTTCTTTCAAGAGTTCCATTAAGCTGAAAAAGTTGCTTTCGATGCAAAAATTCAGATTTTCGGACGTTCACCAATTTTCTTTTTAACTCAACTACAACTAATGGAACTTGGCCGAAGTTCTCTCCTCTCCGCTCTCCATGTTCCTGGGACACTCAAACCAGCCCAGAGGTATGAAATGTGAGTTTTTCCACTGGTGATTGCAGTGTGACAGCACACATAAACACACGTGTTCTTTCCAATGTCTTACAATAGTAAAAACAGCCGCCATGCCAAGAGGTGCTCCTTGACAGCCTCACGGAACGCTCACATTGATTGTTTTGCCCCGATAATCTAAATAGCTTTTACAGGGGTGACACAAAGCAGAAGCTGGAATATCTGCTTGTATACACTTTATAAATAGTCTATGGCCGGATTGGCAAGTTGCTGTTTTCTAGCATCCATCATATTCCAAAATATATTTTTAAATGATAGATATACTCAGTAACAACCTAAAATCGAACCCCAGAGAGACATAAAAAGCACAATTTAATCCAGATAAGAATTTATACTGAAGCATGGTCCGGCTGAATTCAACAGCCACCATTCAGCGTCAGAGCTGAGCTCCAGGCCAACAGCTAAATACACATAAAATACATACATTGGAACCGGTGTACCTGCCAAAGAATTTGTATTCCTGTCCGTTCATTTCACAGACACAGAACAGTCCTGTGGTGCAGTTTACTTTTATATTGGACTTTATATGCTTATCACATTTCTTCTGCTGCCTTGACGCATATATATTTAGAAAGTTTTTTGACAAGCGCAGTTTTTTCTCCCTACAGAACAGTCCTGTCTGGCAGGGCAAGAGACCTGATTATTGCCTTCTGCAGTTAGAATCCAGGCAGCCCCCAAATTGTTTCATTCCCTGACTTGGTTCATACCCCGACTTAGTAGGCGGGGCACTTTAGTGGGGGTGAGCCACACCTCCTGAACTTTGGGGGACACACCTTCTGACCTTTGGGGGACACACACCCTGACCTTTGGGGGAGGTCCCTAGTCCAATCCCTAAGGCCCCCTTCACACTGGGGCGGGAGGTGCGCTGACGGTATAGCGGCGCTATTTTTAGCGTCGCTATACCATCGGAATTGCAGCGGTTTTAACCCCCGCTAGCGGCCGAAAAAGGGTTAATACCGCGGGCAGTGCGCCCCTGCAGAGGTGCATTGCCGGCGGTATTACCACGGTGTCCCATTGTTTTCAATGGGAAGGAGCGGTGGAGGAGCGGTAAACACATCGCTACTTCACCGCTCCAAAGATGCAGCTAGCAGGACTTTTGGGGCGGTCCTGCTAGCGCACCGCTTCAGTGTGAAAGCCTTCGAGCTTTCACACTGAAGACTGCAGGGCGCTATTTAGGCGCTATTTTTAGTGCTAAACCGCCTGAAAAATGCCTTGGTGTAAAGGGGCCTAAGTCCTGGCCTTGTTCTTCAAAGGAAACCCCTAAACCTAACCCCTAACCCCCTACCACTAACTAGACATGTGCACTGTTTTGTTTTTTCGAAAATTCAGAATTTGGAAATTCAAAAATTCCAAAATCCGGTAATTCTAAAAAAAAATAAAAAATTATGCTAGGGGGCTAACAAGCACCCTATGTGATAGCATGGGCAAGTGACAGGTACTCTTTATGGAGACATTGGCTGTCTATTAGATTCCCAATGTCTCCCCTGCCCTCCAATGTAGTGGTACCCCAAATTTTACCATAGGCCACTTTTCTTGAGCTTTTACAGGTTATCAGTTTAGAATTAACTGGGAATTATGGCTCTAGAATTATTGTTCTAACTGACAAATTGTGACCATACCTGCACTTTTATACAGGGTATGCACAGGGGTGCTTTAAACATTTTTTAAAATTATTTTCATACATTTTACATCAATCTTTTTTTTTTTTTTTACACTTTATTTATTTTTAACTTTTTTTACAAGGGGGAGGCTAACAAGCCCCCTATGTTTTTTTATGGAAAAATTGGGGGTCTAGTAGGCCCCTAATGTCTCTCTTGTCCTCCAATACAGCTGCTCAAGCACAGATCATGCTTGAATAGCTGAATTATTCAGCTAGCTGAGGAAGGACATCTGTGACTCCGGAAGTAACATAATATACATCGCTTCATCATTAGTCACAGGAGGGATAAAAGAACGAATGTTCCCTGAGTTCCTCTTGTTCTCATTGTACAGTCAGTTTACTTTGGTCCGAGGCTCCCCAGAAGAGCAAGAGAGCCATGGTGCCATTGTGGGTGCCATCAGTGGGGGGGGGGGGGGGCACTTAAATTGCGAAGGGCTTTGCCAGCTGTTAAAGCCTGTACCAAGCTGACCATTCCAGAGGTGAGCTTGATGTAACCACTTATCTACAATGTTATTTATAAATGTACCTTGGAAGACAAGTGAGTAAACAAATTACGGTCAAATGGGTTGTAAAGGTTCGATTTTATTTATTTTTTATTTATTTTTTAAATAACAAACATATACCTCCACTGTGCAGCTCGTTTTGCACAGAGTGGCCCTGATCCTCCTATTCTGGGGTCCCTCTGCGGCTCTCTCCACTCCTCCAAGGGGGTTACCTTGCAGGCGCGCTCCCGAGTCCTGCATTTGGCGTCCATAGCCGCCGACTACAGGACTTGGCCCCACCCTCCCATTGGATTTGATTGACAGCAGCGGGAGCCAATGGCTGCGCTGCTATCAATCTATCCAATGAAGAGCCAAGAATCCCGGGCAACGATCGAGCACGTTTGCAACGCGGGACTTTCCAGGGCTCAGGTAAGTAATATAGGGGGGTCGGTAATCATCGGTACCACTCCTTTAAGCATGCTTGCACATCTTTAGCCATATAAACCCAAAAACGAAGTTGTAATACATTGTATCTGTTTTCTTTTTCAATACTTTTTTCTTTCCTTAGTTTCTTTCTTGTGATCCTGCCATAAACACACTTTCACTCATAGGGTGACAACACTCAATCCACTGTATCTATGGAGGAAGCCATGGTTGCCACCATGATCTACACTTCTTCCTTTCCTCATCTGCATTCTATGGGAGGGGGAAATCGCTAGTGTTGGGGGGGGGGGGGGGTATTCTTAGCTTAAATAAGTAAATTGAATGCAGCCACCACATCTAAGAACTGGTAAGCTGCACTATCTTACATAGATATATGAATATAGATATTTAAAGGGGTTGTAAAGGTAGATGTTTTTTCACCTTAATGCATTCTATGGATTAAGGTGAAAAAACATCCGAGCATTAGCGCCCCCCCCCCCCCGAGCCCCCATTTACTTACCTGACCCCTCGAAAGCCCCGCGCCGTGAACGCGCAGGTTTCTGGGACGGCTTCTCGGCTCATTCATTGGTTCATTGAAAGCAGCGCAGCCATTGGCTGTCAATCACATCCAATGACGCAGCGCGCCGGGGCCGAGGGATACAGTGAGCGGCTATGGCCGCCGGCTGTATCACAGGAGCACGCCCGCAAGGACTTTCCACCATGCGAGCTCCCTCGCATGAAGGTGGAATGTTCTTGCGGGGGGGAGCCGAGACAGCCCCCGAGGGATCCCAGAAGACCAGGTTCGGGGCCACTGTGTGCAAAACGAGCTGCACAGTGGAGGTAAAAAACAAAGCTTTAGTGTTCCTTTAAAAACAAAGCCTGTATAGTGGCCTTGCCAGATCCAGTTTCTGAAAAGCACTTACTTTTACCCGCCTCATAAAATAATTAATTCAATTTTCTATTCCATTGTCAGCTTGTACACTTTTCAGTGTTGAATGGGTTGTCATGGATACTATGAAAGAGGGATACATAGTGATCATATGACCCACAAGTGGAGGATAGAAAGACGAGAAAAACACCTTTGTGCCGGATCTGCCCTTCTCTCTTCATCTGCCCACATCATTTGTTCCCGACGATGTAGACAGTCACGTAAAAAGTCTTAAACAGAGTGGAAAGTATCGTGGTCTTTGACATGGGACTGATGGCAAATGTGGAAGGGACTGTCTTGTTGTGCAATTTTTTTTTTTTTTCCCCAATAATTAGGAAGAGGACTAGATTTAGTCCCACATATCTTTGCAACAGAAAAACATGCATGTACTTCAAATTCAGGCATTCTTAACTAGGCTTCCATGGAACCCGACTGTTCCTTCAGAAGCTTCTAGGGGTCTCTTGATCTGTGGCTAGTTACAGTGGGTGAGCTGGCTTGCCGCGATGGAGGCAAAGCCGTCATAGAAGCGACAGGAGATCCGACTTGGATTCCCGCCAATTCTAGCTGCGGCGTTTGGTATGCATCCTGAGAGGGAACTCCACGCCAAATTTTAAATAAAAAACGGGCATGGGTTCCCCCCCCAGGAGCATACCAGTCCCTTAGGTCTGGTCTGGGTTGTAGGGAGACCCCCTGACGTGGGGGGGTCGTCCCACAATCCATACCAGACCCGTATCCAAAGCACGCTGCCCGGCCGGTCAGGAATGGGGGTGGGAACGAGCAAGCGCCCCCCCCCTCCTGAGCCGTACCAGGCCGCATGCCCTCAACATGAGGGGGTTGGGTGCTCTGGGGCAGGGGGGCACACTGCGGCCCCCCCACCCCAGAGCACCCTGTCCCCATGTTGATAAGGACAGGGCCTCTTCCCGACAACCCTGGCCGTCAGGGGTCTGCGGGCGGAAGGCTTATCGGAATCTGGGAGCCCCCTTAAATAAGAGGGCCCCCAGATACCGGCCCCCCACCCTAAGTGAATGAATATGGGGTACATCGTACCCCTACCCATTCACCTGGAGGCAAAGTGTAAAAGTAAATAAACACACGACACGGGGTTTTTAAAATAATTTATTAGTCTGCTCCGGGGGCCCCCCCTGTCTTCTTTAGCTCTTTTAGCAGGGGGGGGGCTTCTTCTTCACCGCCGTCTGGTTCTCTTCCGCTCTCCGGGGGGTCTTCTCCACTCTCCGGGGGTCCGGGGCTCTCTTGTGTATCAAGGTATTTTGATATTTGCACTCCTCCAAAAAGCAACCAACTTCTATCACAGTTGAGGGACCTTGAGAGAAGGTACTACTGAGGCAGGGTGCTTTGATGTTTTCAGGAAGCTAGATACAGCACCTTGCTGGCCCCTCCAACCAGCCATGATCTGCCTGGATTGCATACAAGAACACAAGGAACTAGTGATGATGTCATTGGGTATAAAGTAAGGTATGTAATGAAAGCGGAACGGCTTTATTAAAACATTTATTTAGCATGTTGATGAGTGGAGAAGAGTGTATACAAGGAAGGCAGATAAAATCTAAGCTTTATATATGTTATAATCCTTCCACATTCTATCCAAAACACAAAAAGTAATACATATTTATACAAATATATAATACACTTTGTTTTCATCTAAAGAAGGTTCAACAGTTCAGAAAGGATTTTGCTGCAGAGGATTCGACTTTTTCTTTTAACTGAAAAGAGTGACCTTGTATCCCCTCCACTGCTCTTCGTGATAATATCCCCGGTGAGTTCTCTCTATCGACCTCGCCTGCGCATAGCCACAGTTACACTTTCCTGGGATTTATTCCGAATTACGAATTACTCTGTTGAAGAAGGGCTCCCGGTTCAGCCAAAAGTGCAAATATAACGTTGTTTAAAATTTATATTTCTTCATATGTAATCGTCAATGGCTTCTTGGGCCCCATGCACACGAGAAGCAAATGCAAACACATGTAAACTCAAGTTTTCAAAGGCAAAAAACGGCGTTTAAAACGCCCGTTTTTGCCAAGAATTTTGCGGCGTTTTGCCGCGTTTAGCAGGGTTTTAATGCGTTTGCGGCTATCAGCGTTCATAACAAAGACATTGTAGACCCTCCCAAAGCTTTGAAACGCAAAAACTTTTGCGTCTGAACCCAAAATTTTGCGTCTGAAAAAACGAGCCTAAACCCAACTGCTTTAAAACGCCAAAAAACGCGAATGTGTGCATGGACACATAGGATAACATTAAATGTGTTCAGGGGCAGTTGAAAAAAATGCCCAAATGCCTCTGAACTCGAGTTTACCAGCGTCTCTTGTGCATGGGGCCTTAGCGTACTCGAAACCTAAATTATTATTTTTATTATTAATAATAATAATAATAATAATAATAATCATAATAAATAGTAGGGTTGTCACTGATCAAAATTTTTGTGTTCGATTAATCTTTTTTTTTTTTTTTTCGATTAATCGACTAATTTCGATTAATTATAACGCACATACAGATCCAACTACGTTTAGCTGATCTCCTTGCAGGCTGATTCCCAGTGCAGCTACCAACCACTGGAAAAATTGAGAGCAGGATACAAAAAACACACAAAGGCAGCGCTCGATGGGAAAAGCATTAAAACTTTTATAGTCTTCAAGTAGGTAACAAAATAAATATTGTACCGTCAAGAACGCGGTGAGGTGCAACACTACGACAAGCCAAGAAAATTAAGTTCCATGCGTCCGAGCATGTGACCAATTGTTCCCGAGAATGCATCGGAATTTAGCTCGTCGGAATTGCTACAGACGATCAGAATTTCCGATTGAAATTTGTTTCCGTCTGAAAATTTGAGAACCAGATCTCAATCTTTTGTTGGCGGAAATTCCGACAGCAAAAGTCCAATGGAGCCTACACACGGTCAGAATTTCCAACCAAAGGCTCACATCGGACTTTTCTTGTCGGAATTTCCGACCGTGTGTACGCGGCATTAAAGGGGTTGTAAAGGAAACATTTTTTCCATAAATAGCTTCCTTTCCCTTAGTGCAGTCCTCCTTCACTTACCTCATCCTTCCATTTTGCTTTTAAATGTCCTTATTTCTTCTGAGAAATCCTCACTTCCTGTTCTTCTGTCTGTAACTCCACACAGTAATGTGAGGCTTTCTCCCTGGTGTGGGGAAAGACTCCTGAGGGGGAAGGGGGCGAGCAGGAGTGTCAGGACGCCCACTAACACTCAGCTCCTTTCTCTATCTGCAAAGTAGAGAGTGTCCTGACTTGCCTGCTTTAACCAATTAAGGACCGCCTCCTGCACATATACGTCGGCAGAATGGCACGGCTGGGCACAAGCACATATATATACGTCCTGTACTTGTACCCAGCCGTGGGTCGCGGGCGCGCTCCCGCGACCCGGTCCGAAGCTCCGGGACCGCGGGTCCCGCTGACCCGATCGCCGCTCGAGTGCGGCGATCGGTCCCCGGAGCTGAAGAACGGGGAGAGCCGTGTGTAAACACGGCTTCCCCGTGCTTCACTGTGGCGGCGTATCGATCGCGTCATTCCCTTTATAGGGGAGACACGATCGATGACGTCACACCTACAGCCACACCCCCCAACAGTTGTAAACACTCACACAGTGAACCCTAACTCCTACAGCACCCCCGGTGGTTAACTCCCAAACTGCAACTGTCATTTTCACAATAAAGAATGCAATTTAAATGCATTTTTTGCTGTGAAAATGACAATGGTCCCAAAAATGTGTCAAAATTGTCCGAAGTGTCCGCCATAATGTTGCAGTCACGAAAAAAATCGCTGATCGCCGCCATTAGTAGTAAAAAAAAAAAAAAAAATGCAATAAAACTATCCCCTATTTTGTAAACGCTATAAATTTTGCGCAAACCAACCGATAAACGATTATTGCGATTTTTTTTACCAAAAATAGGTAGAAGAATACGTATCGGCCTAAACTGAGGAAAAAAAAAATTATATGTTTTTGGGGGATATTTATTATAGCAAAAAGTAAAAAATATTGCATTTTTTTCAAAATTGTCGCTCTATTTTTGTTTATAGCGCAAAAAATAAAAACCGCCGAGGTGATCAAATACCACCAAAAGAAAGCTCTATTTGTGGGGAAAAAAAGAACGCCAATTTTGTTTGGGAGCCACGTCGCACGACCGCGCAATTGTCTGTTAAAGCGACGCAGTCCCGAACTGTAAAAACACCAGCATATTGGTCCGGGGCTTAAGTGGTTAAAGGAAGCTATTTAGGTAAAAATTGTACCTTTACAACCCCTTTAAGCCTCATACACACGATCAGACTTCCATCCAAATTTTGCATGGATTTTGGTTTGAAGGGGCATTGGCCGTGAACTCGGTATGCATACACACGGCAGAACTTTTTACGCCAACGTTCACCAAATCACATGGTTTTTCAGCTCTTTACCGCCCCCCTTTGGGCAACTTCTGCTATTGTTGTCTGATCTTTAGCATTGGTTCGGTGAATGCGTGTTTGTACTTTGGATTTTTAGTCCGATGGACTTGTGTACACACGATCGGATGGTCCTCCATCGGAAATTTGTTGTCGGAAAGTTTGAGAGCGTGCACAGCGAACGTTTGTGAATTTTTTTTTTTTTACCTTTACAACCCCTTTAAGACGTCAGCATACCAAGACATTTTGGACAATTTAATGCTCTCAACTTGGTGGAAACAGTTTGGGGATGGAACCTTCCTGTTTCCGACATGACTGCGCACCAGTGCACAAAGCAAGATCCATAAAGACATGGGGCCGGATTCAGATAGGAGTTACGACAGCGTATCTCCGGATACGCCGTCGTATCTCTGAGTTCCGGGGTCGTATCTATGCGCCTGATTCTTAGAATCAGTTCCGCATAGATTTCCTTAAGATTGTAAGTGTCTTACACCATCGTATCTTAGGGTGCATATTTACGCTGGCCGCTAGGTGGCGCTTCCGTAGATTTACGCAAGGAATATGCAAATTAGGTATATACGCCGATTCAGAAACGTACGTCCGCCCGGCGTATACGTTAGGCTTTTTCCGGCATAAAGTTACCCCTGCTATATGAGGCGTATCCTATGTTAAGTATGGACATCGGGCCAGCATCAAATTTTCAGTCGATTACGTCGTTTGCGTAAGTCGTTCGCGAATAGGGCTGGGCGTAATTTACGTTCGCGTCGAAAGCATTGGCTTTTTGCGGGTTAATTTGGAGCACGCGCACTGGGATACGTTCACGGACGGCTCTTGCGCCGTTAGTCAAAAACGTCATTTACGTGGGGTCAGCCTTCATTTCCATACAACACGCCTACTGTATGGAGAATTTGAATTACGCCCAGGGCTGGACTGGGACAATAAGTTGGCCCTGGACTTCATCCAGACTGGCCCACTTTGACAGGTCTCTCTCATGGCGGTCGGACAACTCCTGCACCCCCCCGGCCACCCATGCCCCCTCTCCCCCTTCACTAGCCACTAGCTATTCTACTTTATTACAGTAGAACGGCTGGCACTGGTACTCTTATAGGCAGTACCAGTGGGGAAGCTAGACATTAATTCATCCGGGGCAAGGAATCAGTTCAGTGCCCCCCCCCCTTATGGGACAAGATTAGGCAGAAGTGAGAAACTCCCAGGCCATAGCTGTTAAGTCAGCTGTCTGTCCCCTCCCCCATGCTCCTCTGTCGTCCCCCCTGCTCCTCTGCTCCTCCCCCTGCGTCTCTGTTCTCCCCAGGTGAGTGCTGCGGGAAGGGAGAGACAGAGGAGCGGAGGGGGGCGGCGGTCCGCTGTCACTGAAGCCGGCCCACTGAGCCATCGGCCCACCGGGAAACTCCTTGTAGTCCCAATGGCCAGTCCATCCCTGCTTATGCCGGACCACATACGCTACGCCGCCTTAACTAAGGGCGCAAGTTCTTTCTGAATACGGAACTTGCGCCCTAAGTTACGGCGGCGTAACGTTACGCCCGCCGATAGATACGCAATTGTATCTGAATCCGGGCCATGGATTAGCAAGTTTGGGGTGGAGGAACTTGACTGGCCTGCACAGAGTCCTGACCTTAATATCATAACCAAGAGATAATCAAGAGAGGAGAATCAACAGTTATGCATATGAAATGATATCATAATATTTAAATACAGAATTGCAAGCATATAAAAATGTAAAAGTCACCCAACAAATTACTTTGGACTAAACATTACGTGAAAAGCTCAGAAAACAGACATCTCATAAAACTGACAGACTAACATCCTAATAAAGCCCCGTCTCCTTTCCATGGGTACCTCCGATACTGGAGCCAGCTACCGTCCAGACCGAGGCAACAAATCGCCATAATGTCACACTTGCCACATTGACTATCAACAGCAATTAATACCGAGTTGCAGAATGATTTCCAGGAAGAGGCTCTCTATTATTCTGTAATTAGCCCGCTCCACGCCGAACATGACACCTGTTTAATCTAACCGCATGGCGTAGGGTTGGGAGGGGGTTGTCAAGAAGCACTGCCAGTGCCAGTTAATAATGCGGCTTGGGCAACACTTGCTAATAATAATTCAGTAAGACGGGAATGATGAATATATCTGCCAGAAATACGTAGAATTATCAAAACACAGGAGGTACTGCGGAGAAAGCTACACGACCGTTCAGTTACCGGACATGAAATCTAAGGGTTCTAGACGAGCATTTAACCAGTTCAAGACCAGGCCCAGTTCTGACATTTGTTGCTTACCAGTTAAACTCACAGGGCCAGATTCACGAACAATTACGGCGGCGTAACGTATGTCCTTTACGTTACTCCGCTGCAAGTTTTCATCATAAGTGCTTGATTCACAAAGCACTTGCGTGTAAACTTGCGGCGGCGTAGCGTAAAGCCGGTCGGCGCAAGCACGCCTAATTCAAATGGGGCGGGGACCATTTAAATTAGGCGCGTTCCCGCGCCGGACGTACTGCGCATGCTCCGTTTTGAAATTTCCCGCTGTGCTTTGCGCAAAATGACGTCGCCCGACGTAATGTTTTGAACGGCGACGTGCGTTACGTACTTTCGTATTCCCGGACGACTTACGCAAAAAAAAAAAAAAATTGAAATTCGACGCGGGAACGACGGCCATACTTTAACATGGGCTGTCTATTGTTACACCACCTAAATAGCAGCCGTAACTTTGCGACGGGAAAAGCCGACTAGCGCCGACGTAAGAGAATGCGACGCAAACTCCACCCAGCGGGCGCCGAAGTATTGCATCCTAAGATCCGAAGGCGTACCAAGCCGTACGCCTGTCGGATCTTAGCCAAATGCCGTCATATCTTTGTTTGTGAATTACAAATAAAGATACGTCGCGGCAAATTTAAAAGTACGCCGGAGTATCAGCAGATTTTTTTGCTAGAAAACTATTTAGAACCCCCAAACATTTAATCAAAACCATTGAAACAGAACCCCAAAACATTAAATATATTTTTTTTTAGCAGAGACCCTAGAGAATAAAATTGCAGCCGTTGCAATATTTTATGCCACACTGTCAGGGCTGGTGCAAGGATTTTTGACATCCTAGGCGAAACCTCATTTTGCCGCCCCCTTAGCTCCGCCCCTGACTCCACCCCCTTTGTCCTGCCCATGTATACCGCACCTTCTTTTAATGAAGCGCCCATCAAATGCAGCCCACCAGCTCCCATCAATGCAGCCTCACCAGTGCCCATCAATGCAGCCTCATCAGCGTCTATCAATGCAGCCTCACCAGCACCCATCAGTTAGGGTGACCTTGTGTCCTGAATTGCCCGGGACAGTCCCGCATTTTGCAGGTCTGTCCCGGGCACCTTCATTCCAGGACAATACAGTGTCCCGGAATGAAACTGACACAGCCACCCCTCGGGCCAATCTGATGCCCCCAAAAAAGGCCGCCAGATCACCGCTTTACTCACTGACAGTACTTGTCCTGGCCGGGAATGCCTGGAGGAGCACAATCCCCGCCCCCTGCTTGTGATTGGAGAAATCGTAAATCCCGCCTCTTGTGTCCAATCACTGTGCTGTGATTCGTTACAGCACAAGCTGATTTTTGGAAAGGGAGGGTGTCCCTGAATGGTAGTTTGGAAATATGGTCACCTTACCATCAATGCAGCCTCACCAGCGCCCATCAAGGCAGCCTCACCAGCACCCATCAATGCAGCCTCACCAGCACCCATCAATGCAGCCTCACCAGCGCCTATCAATGCAGCCTCACCAGCACCCATCAAGGCAGCCTCACCAGCACCCATCAATGCAGCCTCACCAGCGCCCATCAAGGCAGCCTCACCAGCGCCCATCAATGAATATTTGCTTGCTTCCATTCATTCAGGAGTTGGGACACAGACACAGTCCTCCACCGCTATATATGAACGGAGCAGTGGCTGCCTGCTGATGCTGAGACTTGGTTGCTTGTTGCAGAGAGAAGAGAGTAGGAAAACCAGTGGCCGGGCGTCCCTAGGCAGCAGTGTGCCCTAGGTGGCTGCTTAGTTTGCCTAGTGGTAGCACCGGCCCTGCACACTGTATTTGAACAGCGGTCTTTCAAACACATTTTTTTTTAACCACTTAAGGACCGAGCCTCTTTCTGAAATTTGGTGTTTACAAGTTAAAAACTATAATTTTTTTGCTAGAAAATTACTTAGAACCCCCAAACATTATATATTTTTTTCTAACACCCTAGAGAATAAAATGGAGGTCGTTGCAATACTTTTTGTCACACCGTATTTGCACAGCGGTCTTAAAAACGCACTTTATTTGGGGAAAAAAAAACACTTTTTTTTAATTAAAGAATTAAACACAACAGTAAAGTTAGCCCAATTTTTTTTTATGTTGTGAAAGATAATGTTACGCCGAGTAAACTGATACCCAACATGTCACGCTTCAATGTTACGTCCGCTTGTGGAATGGCGACAAACTTTTACCCTTAAAAATCTCCATAGACGACGTTTAGAAAAATTCTATAGGTTGCATTTGTTTTGAGTAACAGAGGAGGTCTAGGGCTAGAATTATTGCTCTCTCTCTCTCTGACGATCGTGACGATACCTCACATGTGTGGTTTGAACACCGTTTTCATATGCGGGCGCTGCTCACGTATGCATTCGATTCTGCACGCGAGGTCGGCGGGACGGGGCGCATTTAAAAAAAAAATCTTATTTATTTTACCTTTTAATTTACATTTTTACACTGCTTTTTTTTTTAAAATACTTTATTTTATTTATTTTGACACAGTTTTTAAAAAAATATATATTTTTGGGTCACTTTTATTACTATTACAAGGAATGTAAACATCCCTTGTAATAGAAAAAAGCATGACAGGTCCTCTTAAATATGAGATCTGGGGGCCAAAAAGGTCTCAGATCTCATATTTACACTAAAATGCAATAAAAAAAATAATAATAATTAAATGCCATTTGAAAAAAAAGTGGAAGTGACGTTTTGGCGTCGCTCGTGCCCGGCAATGATATGGAGACAGTGGGGGCAATCTTCCCCTCACTCATCTCCATGCCATGCCAGGGAAAGGACGCGATCGCCTCCGCCGCTGCCGACAGCCCCGGTAAGCAGCGAAGGTCACCGGAGAGTGGCGGCCCTCTCCCACCTCTAATAAAATTGATCTTGCGGCGAATCCACCACAGAGACCACTTTTATCAGAAACCGGACCCTTCACTGAACAAGAGGGTACCAGGGTTATGGTAACTAGCTGCTGCCATAACAAAGATATCCCTCTTCAAACAGCCGCTGTATAATGACGCCCGGCGGTCCGTAAGTGGTTATACGCTATGCAAGACTCAGCTGAGTGTGTACACATACAGTATGTCCAAAATTTTTTTTTATAGACTGCAAAAAAAAACACATATATATATATATATATATATTTTTAATTCTTTATGGTTGGAGTGACTGGGATGTTCCTAAGTGAGACTTTAATAGCCGGATTCAGGTATACTTACGACGGCATATCAGTAGATACGCCGCTGTAAGTCCGAATCCACGCCGTCGTATCTTTAATCGTATTGTCAAACTGAGATACGCTTAACTGTTGCTAAGATACGACCGGCGTAAGTCTCCTACGCCGTCGTATCTTAGCTGCATATTTACGCTGGCCGCTAGGGGCGTGTACGTGGATTTACGCAGAGAATATGTAAATGAGCTAGATACGCCTATTCACGAACGTACGTATGCCCGTCGCAGTAAGATACGACGTTTACGTAAGGCGTTTTTCAGGCGTAAAGATAAAACAACCTAAAAGATGGCGCAGCCAATGTTAAAGCGGTTGTAAACCCGCCTAAAAAATAAATAAATGTTTCTGCTGCAAGGCAAAAGTCATAATGAGCTAATATGCACCCCATATTAGCTCATTACGAAATACTTACCTCGGAACGAGGTTTGTAGCACTTACCTGGTCCACGCCGAGCGAGATGTCCTCTTGCCTGGCGTGTCTTCCGGGTATTGCCGCTCCAGCGCTGTGATTGGCTGGAGCGGCGATGACGTCACTCCCGCGCGTGCGCGCGGGAGATTTAAATTCGGCAAGGTCCGGCGGCTGCCGGTCCTTTCGCCGTAGATCTCTCCTGCGCATGCGCCGCGGCGCATTGCGAGGGGAATATCTCCTAAACCGTGCAGGTTTAGGAGATATTCTCCTTACCTACAGGTAAGCCTTATTATAGGCTTACCTGTAGGTAAAAGTACAAAAAAAGGGTTTACAACCACTTTAAGTATGAACGTCGGAACAGCCGTCGAATTTCACGTCGTTTACGTCGTTTGCATACGTGAATGGGGCTGGGCGTGGGTTACGTTCAAGTCGAAAGCATTGACTATTTGCGACGTGATTTTGAGCATGCGCACTGGGATACATCCACGGACGGCGCATGCGCCGTTCGTTAGGCGCGTCATTTACATGGGGTCACGATTTATTACCATACAACACGCCCACTACCAGCCTACTTTGAATTAGGTGGGCTTACGCCGGCCCATTTACGCTACGCCGACGTAACTTAGGGAGCGAGTGCTTTGTGAATACAGTACTTGCCTCACTATGTTACGAGGATATAGTGCAAATGGAATGCGCTACGCCGAACTAAAGAAGCGCGGCTCTACCTGAATCCGGCTATAAGTATTTCTCTGGAGACCGTTCAGAGAAAAGTCTTTTTATTCTTCCGCTGTTCTCGTATCGTGATGACTTGTTCCAATTTTCCTTTATGTTATATTTCCTTTACTATGTGTGCCATTGTTCCAACTAATTCCATTTCCCAGCTGAGACTTTCAGTAAATAATTCCATTATGCCTGCGAGGTTTGAGAAATCTTTTGTGATGCTCCTGGGCACTGATTAAACACACATTACTCTGCACAAAGTGGACATTTCACAAGATGGAGAAGTGTCTGTATTGGCAAAGTGCATTAGGGTGAGTAAGACGCAGAAGATCTTTCTTGCCGTTATTGAAAAGCGTTTGCTTTGGAGCTCCCTCACATGGCCTAAAGCCTAGGCCTCTGGTGCCCGACTTGCCAGCAGGGGCCGCAAAGTGCCCTTTTTCACTTTTTGTGTGGTCCTCGGGGGGCCCCTTCACACACCTATCTGTGTTTCCCTAATAGAAGTGATTTCTAGCAGCCTCATGATAGTCTCCTAAAGCAGTTTCTGACCATCTCTTGAATTATGACCTCAGTCTCTGACAATCTCGGGCCAGATTCACGTATCTGGGCGCATCTTTGTGCGGGCGTAGCGTATCCTATTTACGCTACGCCGCCGCAACTTAGACAGGCAAGTGCAGTATCCACAAAGCACTTGCTCCGTAAGTTGCGGCGGCGTAGCGTAAATTGGCCGGCGTAAGCCCGCATAATTCAAAGTAGGCTGGTAGGGGGCTGGTAGTCCATATCGCCGGGGCCCTTGATGTGCGCACACCCTGAAGGTGGGTGCCGCACCCGGAACCAGCAAGAGACGACCGAAAAAAAGATGGTGTCCCCCTAGAAGTACCCTCCCCAGCATGCCCCGCGAGGGAGAAACGCCTCTGATTGGCTGCTGGCAGAAAGGTGCCTCAAACTGAACTCCTCTGCTGCCACCTGTCGCCCAGAGATGGAAAGGCATCTCGGGAACACAGAATGAACTGACAGCACAGCCCAGCTCAGCAGAAACCCAATTTACACAGATCAACCGGATAAGAGCAAAGTAACTCTCTCATCCCCCTTCTAAATTTAACATAGAACCTGGACTGAAAGTACACAGGCGCTACATATGCATTGACATACCTCCTTAGACCCAGTCTGTTTAGACCAGAGGTCTCCAAACTGCGACCCGGGAGGCCAGATGTGACCCTTTGCTTGCTTTTTTCAGGCCCTTGGGGCACCATTCCTTCCACTGATGTGAGACACTATTCTGCCCCGACACCAACAATAGGGCATATTTCCTGCGACTGACATCAAAGGTGGGGTGCTATTTCTCCCACTGACACTAACAATGGGGCCCTGTTCCCCCCCCGGTACCAAAAATAGGGCACTGTTTTCTCCCATTGATGCTAGACAAAAAATGATATTCCCACTGGCCACCCTAAAGTCTGAAGGACAGTTAACTGGTCTAGACAGTATCGTCACCTGCTGACTTGGCCAGGGCCGATCCTAGGGTCACAGGCGCCCGGGTGCAGAAATATTTCTAGCGCCCCCACATGGGCGTCGTCATTTTACTAACTCCTTCCCTTTACAAATGTTTCTATGGCAATGACTCAACCACAGAGATGCTCCCCCCACAAAGTCTTCAGTACTCTGGGATCCTTACATGATCTCTTAACAATAAACAAAATACAGGAAGAGGATAGAGTACTTTATTGGGACCTGGAGGGGGGCCTCTCTGATGGACACAGAGAGGGCTTCTGTTAGAGAGTCTGTTAGATGTTTGGCGCCCCCACCTCTGCAGGCGCCTGGGTGCAATGCACCCTGTGCACCCTGCCTAGGATCGGCCCTGGACTTGGCACCATCTATAGGCAGCTTAACTCCAAAAAAAGACACCGCAGTTGAATCCAGCACAATTTTACTTCAGGTAATTGAAGCTCGAAGGATGTTTTTCCAGTCAGTGTAAGTCAAGGTTCATAAAAGGATAAAATATGGGGAACAAGTTCATGATTTCAAAGATGTACTGGATTTCTTTTTCTTAATTTTTTTGCCCTGACATGCTCTTTAGGAACTGAACCATTAAGTTTTTTTTGTCCTTTAAGATAAAAACTGGAAGGCGAAAGTCAAAAATCCATAGCAGCTCGATCAGTACGCGGCGGGATAATGAATGTCACAGCACTGCAATTATTCCTTTAACATCCCGTCTTGGACCCCGAACGCGATACTACATCGCCTCACCGGAACACACTGAGGAGTTACATCGACGACATTTCGCTTTGCGAGAAATCTTCCCTGACTCACGCTTTGTTGAGGCAAACCAGACAACCTGAATGAAAATAAAAAAAAAGGACCGTGTTGCTGACATTTGCAATGCAATTATTCCCCTATAGCTTTTCTTATGGAAATTTAAATGAAAGTATTGTGTTCCTAAAGGGCATTTTATTTTAAATGTTATGCTTTTTACAAGTTCACAAACTGATTTTTATTCTTAAAATCTTTGTTTAAAAAAAAAAGCATCTTTATCAGAGGGCACATTCATGACACTCAATTTGTAACCCATATTAGATTTTCTAACAGGAAGCCCCGGTTCACATTAAAGCTACTTTGAAATCGCGCTGACCTTGCTACTTTGAAATCGCGCTAGCGCGAATTCAAAGTAGCAAGTTCAGCGCGATTTCAGGTGCTACTTGATAGACATCTGTGTGGCTTCATGCACAGATTTCTATTGAAGGCACACCTGAAAAGTGGTGCAGGAACTACTTTTGCGCCGCAAGATCGGTGTCGCACCGTTTGGAACAGTGCTCCAATGAGAACCTATAGGCAAAAGGTCAGCAATGTCTGCAAGCTTGCCAGAGGCCTCTCTATAACTGACAGACCCTTCTCTACTCAGTGTCTTTCTGATTGGTGTCTGCATGATGTAGTACCATGGTTGGAGCAGCTGAAAGCGGAGTTCCACCCAAAAGTGGAACTTCCGCTTTAAACTCTCCTCGCTCCCTTACATGCCACATTTTTCATGTCATTTTTTTGGGGAGGGGAGTGTGTAACATCTTTTTAGTCGGACTTCCTGTCCCACTTCCTCCTTCCGATCTTTGGCCACCTAGGCGACTCCTCCTCTCGCCAGCAATCTTCTGGGACACAACTCAGGTCCAAGAAGATCGGCTGGCCATTAGGAGAGCGCAGCGCGACCTGCGCATGAGCAGTGAGTGCCTGGCCGCGAAGCCGTATGCTGTTACGGCTGGGTGCCCACAGTTAGGATGACGGCGCCGAGGAGAGGAGGGGGAGAGGACCGAGCCTCCTGGCAGCCGCATCGCTGGACCGTGGGGCAGATAAGTGTCGGTTTATACTTTTAGTAGCTGCTGACTTTTAATAAACTAAAACATGGGGGAACTCCGCTTTAAGGGCTTGTTCACACTAGCGGTTAAAGGGCAGTAAACTCAGTGGTTGAGCCACATTTTTAAACTGCCTCACAACCACTCCCCGTTTAGCTGCAGATGCAATAGCTAGGGGTTTACACATGCCGCAACCAAGGCTGGAATTATACTCCCTGTTGCTGTTAGCAGGCGCAGCACCTGCCTATCGCAACCCATTCAAGTGAATGGGGCCACTGTGCAAACACCCTAAAGCTGAAAAGCCTGTGGCACCATGCGGTTCGGTGGGGTTTGAAAAAGGGTCAGGGGCTTCTTTTACATGTTTCTTGCATGTAGGGTAGCCAATTAAAATGACATTTAGGCAGGTGCAGTCTGTTTTCTCCACTGCAGGTGGTGCTGATCCGCAACGGCAGTGCAGAGAGATAGGAAGTCAAGAGGTACATGGTACCTCTATGGTTCCCTGAGTCACTGGGACAATGGCCATCTGGTGGCCACCTTAGGCATGGCAGAGTCTATTTAAGACCCTGGCTCCTGGGTTTGGCGCGCATTCAGCGTGTGAGTAGTGTAGGGATAGGTCAACTGTTTGTCAGGGTCAGTAGTAGCGGTAGGGAAAGGTTCCAGACAAGTAGGGAAAGCTTAGGGCTTTGCTACTTTCCTTGGACACCTTCCCAGTTGGGCTTGGACTGGCCGGGGTGCATTCAGCCCTTACAGACAGACAAAACCTACTCCGCTAAACGCTGTTGGCATCCGTGAGCATTCCCGTTTGGGCCTTCTCCCACGGGCTTGTTTTCAACTGTTTTTCCTTTACTTCAATACAAATTCCATTATCTGCATCTGGACTGAGTGTGTGTTATTGCCACAGCATTACGCTGCACCGACCCACATGCAGGAATGCACAGTAATGCATACGCATTCCATCACACCTGTATGGATGCCTCTATAGTACCAGTCAGACATTACTTCCGGGTCATGACTCATGGTATAGAAGTGTGCTGGATGAACAAGCAAATACTGGTTCCCTGCATTATTACCATTATGCCCTCTGAATTTTTTAAACTGCACCCCCAGGTCAGATAGGCTTGATCTGGCCCTGGTGGCCTCTTGCACAATTACCATCTTAGCATCCCTGGAATTTGAGACATGGACTGCTAGGGCAAATGGAAGGGTGCAGGTGCCAGGAAGCTAGAACCACAGACTTGAACTTGGGGGAGCTGGTGTCAAGTAAGAAAAAGCACAGTGATGAGGACTCCCTGACTTTACCCAGACCAGTAAAGCCAGACCAAAGCCTGGTCCTGTCTGGACAAAGGACGACCCTTCATGTCTATGGCCACCCTATCAGTACACACCTACCTACAAGTCTGCTCGCTACTGTTCCCTGCCATAAGTGATAAGGACTGCCTGCCCATGTTTCCTTACTTCTACCCTTATTTGAATGCTTGGGCAAGCCTAATGGTTAGGGAACTGTGGACCAATAGACATCCTTCCAAGTTCCTGGACATTGGACCACCCTTCATTTTTATGGCCCCCTTATGGTGGTGCACAGCTTCCTACCTGGGCAAGCTTAATGTACATGGTTAGGGGACTGTAGGTCAAAAGACATATCGCTAAGTGCTTAGATCCTGCCTGGACAATGGACCACCCTCCATGTCTATGGCCACCTTATTGGTACGCATCTATAAACTTGGGCAAATTTAATGTACTGTACATGGTTAGGGTACTGTGGGCCAATAGACATATTGCTAAGTTCTAAGATACTCCTTGGACATTGGACCAAACTTCATGTCTTTGGCCACTTATCGGTACTCACTTATCTACATGTCTGCTCACTACTGTTCCCTGCCATACATGATAAGAATGACTGCCTGCCTATGTTTCCTTTCTCTTACCCTAATTTGTATGCTTGGGCAAGTAACATTTTTTTTGGAGACCATGGGTCAATAGACATCTTGCTAAATGCTGAAATCCTTCCTGGAAATTGAAACACAATTTCTTTCTATGGCCCCCTAATGGTGCACAGCTACCAACCTGGGCAAGCTTAATATACATGGTTAGGGGACCGTGGGCCAAAATACATATTGCTAAGTGCTTAGATCCTGCCTGGACAATGGACCATGTCTATGGCCACCTAATTGGTACACACCTATCTACTTGGGCGAACTTAAAAGGGGTTGTAAAGGTTCGTGTTTTTTCACCTTGATTGATTGATTGATTGATTGATTTTTGAGCTTAATTAGGCGCCAAGTGCCCACTGTGAAGTGAGCGTCTAAGCGCCGCTGGTGAGATGTAACTTTGAATCAATCCGTGGTGAAGAAGAGAGAGAAAAGAGAGGGCGGTGCCTATGCATTAAAGTGAAAAAACACCTGGCAATGACGGCCCCCCTGAAACTCCGCCGTTTTACTTACCTGAGCCCGTTCACCTGCTGTGCGCGTCCCCCAACATCCTCTTCTCCACGGAGTCTGGCCGTTGATTGGCTAGATTGGATAGATTGATAGCAGCGCAGCCATTGGCTCACGCTGCTGTCAATCACATCCAATGACACGGCACACCCGGGGGGCGGGGGCGAGTGATACAGTCGGCGGTTATTGGAGCGCGCCCACAACTAAACCCCCTTGGGAGAGAGCTTCCCATGAAGGGGATTAGCTCTTGCGGGGAGGAGCCGAGACAGGCCCCGAGGGACCCCAGAAGACGAGGATCTGTGGGGCAACTGTGTGCAAAACGAACTGCACAGTGGAGGTAAGTATGACATTATTATTATTATTATTATTTAAAAAAAAACAAAGCCATACAACCAATTTAATGTATTGTACATTGTTAGGGGACCGTGGGCCAAAATACATATTGCTAATGGCTTAGATCCTGCCTGGACAATGGACCATGTCTATGGCCACCTTATTGGTACACAACTATCTACTTGGGCGAACTTAATGTACTGTACATGGTTAGGGGACCGTGAGCCAATAGACATGTTGCTAAGCGCTGAGATCCTTCCTGGAAAAAGGACCACCCTTCATGTCTATGACTCCCTAATGGTACACACCAACCTACCTGGACAAGTTTGATTGAACATGATTAGGGGGCTGTGGGCCAATAGACGTATTGCTAAGTGCTTAGATTATTCCTGGACATTGGGGCACCTTTCATGTCTATGGCCGCCATATTCATACCCAGGGCTGGACTGGGACAGAAATTTGGCCCTGGACTTCATCCAGACTGGCCCACTTTGACAGGTCTCTCCCATGGTGGCTGGACAACTCCCGCACCCCGCCGGCCACCCAAGCCCCCTCTCTACCTTCACTAGCCACTAGCCGTTCTACTTTATTAGAGTAGAACGGCTGGTACTGGTACTCTTTTAGGCAGTACCAGTGGGGAAGCTAGACATTATTTCACCCGGGGCAAAGAATCAGTTCGGTGCCCCCCTTATGGGACAAGATTAGGCAGAAGTGAGAAACTCCCAGGCCATAGCTGTTGAGTCAGCTGTCTGTCCCCTCCCCCATGCTCCTCTGTCGTCCCCCATGCTCCTCTGTCGTCCCCCCTGCTTCTTTGTTCCCCCCAGGTGAGCGCTGCGGGGAGGGAGAGACAGAGGAGCAGAGGGGGGCGGCAGTCCGCTGTCACTGAAGCCAGCCCACTGAGCCATCGGCCCACCGGGAAACTCCCTGTAGTCCCAATGGCCAGTCCATCCCTGTTCATACCCATATACCTACAAGATTTGGCAATCGTTGAAAGTCTTCCAGCTACCGGGAATAATCTTCTTTTATATTGTCATAACAACAAAGATGTAAATGTCATTGTACGGTATTTATTTGTGTAGGTGTTAGCGCATTTATTTTTCTGTACACGTGAGCAGAGCCGGAGAGGGAGCAGCATTCTAAATGAAATAAACAGCAAAAGAAGAGGATATAATGGAAGACATTAACCTATATGTGCACTTTAGGCTATATATATGAAGCCATGGTTACAGCATGCGTCAAATTGTCACAAGTGCAAAAAGGTCTTTGTTGGAAATTGTTATTGCAGTAAAAGGTTGGCTGTTCAATGACTGTATTTTTCTGAATTTATCCCAAATCAGTCTTCTTATTATCCTAAATCATATGCCAATGTGTTAAAAGGAAGATTCTATGTTTAGCCGTGCTCCTCACCCACCTTTGAGGTAACGAGAGTTATAACATGAACACTCTCAGTCTATATTAGCTAAGACTAGGTTTACATCTTTGCATGTCAGGAACGTACGCAAAACCGCACACATTCCCGATGCACACAGAAATGAACTGCCCTTTAGCAGATGTGCGGCTGCACCTCAATGCATCTGCTAACATGCATGTTTAGCATGCGCCAAACCACATGGTGCTACGGGACCTTGCTGTTTGGTGCGGCGCCTTTTTGGAAGAGAGTCATGGACTTATTTTCCGCATTTCTCACGCATAGGGCAGCCCATTAAAATGATATGATATATGCTGCGCACAGGAACGCTGGAAAATGCACAGAAACACAAGGTGTAGGTGTAAACCTAGCCTGATTGTTAATGGTACCCCCACGCATCTGCTAACGTGCGCATTTTTTTTGCACGCATCCAACCACATCGTGCTGCAGCCAGGAACTTATTTTGTGTATCTTGTGTAGGGTAGCCCTGTTAACTCAATGGGCTGCCCTACATGTGACGCTCAGGAGCGTGTAGAAAACGCGCGCGCTCTGACGCACTTGTAGGTGTGAACTCACCCTAACAAGGTGTTTCCAAAACTCATGACCTCAGCTTGTAGTGGTCCACTAAATTTGTTTTATTATATTAATACATATATATTATACATACATACATTATATTACCAACAGTATTGGGACTGCCTTTACACACATGGGGCCGGATTCAGAAAGATGAGCGCATCTTTCTGCGGGCGTAACGTATCTCCGTAATTCTGTAACGTAACTTTGGGCGCAAGTTCTGTATGCAGAAAGAACTTGCGCCCTTAGTTACGGCGGCGTAACGTATGTGTGGCGGCGTAAGCCCGCCTAATTCAAATGGGGATGTTGTGGGCGTGTTTTATTTAAATTTGACTTGACCCCGCGTATCTGAGTTTTTTGGTGAACGGCGGCGGCGCATGCGCCGTTCTTTAAAAAAGCATGTGACAAGGTGACAACGCATGAGCACAAGGCACCAAACAAGGTCCTTCATGGTAGAATCACCACGGTTCTTTTTTTAAATGAAGTATACAGTTTCAAAAAGATTGCCAACACCTTTTGAAATGATGATACCATGTTACAGGTTATAAGAGATTTTAAGAATTGTGTTTGGACCCAATTTAAAGGAGTTGTAAAGAAAGAAATCCTTCTGTGTGTAGCACCCCCCCCCCCCAGCACCCCCCAATTACCTACCTGAGCTCCTTCTCTCTCCAGCAATGTCCACAATCCCCTCTGCCATACAGAACACTCCTCCTGATCGGCTGAGACAGAGCAGCGGCGCTATTGGCTCCCGCAGCTGTCAAATAAAGTCAGTGAGCCAATCAGGGGAGAGAGTTGACGCCTTTGCGGGGGGCCAGGTCGGAGCTCCGTGTCTGAATGGATACATGGAGCTCTGACTCGGCTTGGGTTTCAAACTGTAGGAAGCTTCTGGCTGAGGAGCACTCAAAGGAGGGAGGGACTAGGAGCAGCAAAGAGGGACCCGAGAAGAGGAGGATCCGGGCTGCTTTGTGCAAAACTAACTGCAAAGAGGAGGTAAGTGAAACATATTTGTCATTTAAAAAAAAAGCAAGCCTTTACAATCACTTTAATAAGCGAGATGCTGAATGTCACTTCTAGGTGCCCATTGCTTTTAAAAGAAAGTGAAAGGTTTTGAACAAAGTCCATCCATTCATTTCTCCCCCCCAAAAAATGTATCCATTCTTCTCTCTAAAAATCCTTCACCGTTCATTTCCCTGGAAAGTGCAGTGGCGGTTTGGCTGGCAGTTACTTACAGGCTTTTGTCTGGTTGTCATTCTGCCAGCTCCATTCTCATGTAAGTGAGCCGTCATCCGGCAGGACAGGCAATCCTTCCAATCCCGGCCTGTCAGAATCTGCAATTCAATTTTAGATCTTCCGCATATTAATGGCCGGCCCTTGCTCTGTGCACACATTTATATCGTTTTGTTTTTAAAGGGTGTTAAGTGCCAAGACTCAGGAAATGTCATTCAAAATAAAATCAATATACTGGTGACACTTTTAATTTGACAAGCACGATGAAACAGTAGTCAACAATAAAAAAATAAAACATATACAGTAAGGGGCAGATTCACGTACAATTGCATGGGCGCAGCGTATGTGAGATACGCTACGCCGCTGTAACTTACTTTGCAAATCTTTAAATCTAGAAAGAATTTGCGCCATAAGTTACGGCGGCGTAGTGTATCTCTCGCGGCATAATGGCGCGGAATTCAAATGGCTGTAATGGGGGCGTGTTTCATTTAAATGAAGAGCGTCCCCGCGCCGAACAAACAGCGCATGCGCCGTCCCTAAAATTTCCCGCTGTGCATTGCGCTAAATGACGTCGCAAGGACGTCATTGGTTTGACGTGAACGTAAATGGCGTCCAGCCCCATTCACGGACGACTTACGCAAACGAAATAAAATTTAGAAAATTCGACGCGGGAACGACGGCCATACTTAACATTGCGTACGCCACCAGATAGCAGCTTTAACTATACGCCGAAAAAAGCCGAACGGAAACGACGTAAAAGAATGCGACGGCCGCTCGTACGTTCGTGGATCGTCGGAAATAGCTAATTTGCATACTCGACGCGGAATACGACGGGAACGCCACCAGCGGACGCCGAAGAATTGCATCTAAGATCCGAAGGCGTACAAAGACGTACGCCTGTCGGATCTAACCCAGATGCCGTTGTATCTTGTTTTGAGGATTCAATACAAAGATACGACGCGGGAAATTTGAAAGTACGCCGGCGTATCAGTAGATACGCCGGCGTACTTTCTTTGTGGATCTGCCCCTATATATATATATATATATATACACACACACACACAGTATATATTTTTTTTTAACTGCTTGCCGACCAGCAGCCGCAGTTATACGGCGGCAGGTCGGCTCTGCTGGGCGATAGCACGTAGCTATACGTCGCCGAGCAGCCAATAGGGGTGCGCCCCTGACGCAGACGCGCGTGCCCGGCGGTCGCGATCACCGCCAGGCACCCGCGATCGCTCGTTACAGAGCGAGAAGCGGGAGCTGTCAGGGGGGGAAATGACCTATCGTCTGTTCATACAATGTATGAACAGCGATTTGTCATTTCCCCATGTCAGTCCCACCCCCCCTTCACTTAGAACACACCCAGGGAACATGATTAACCCCTTCCTCGCCCCCTAGTGTTAACCCCTTCACTGCCAGTGGCATTTTTGTAGTAATCTATAGCACTGATCACATATGTCACATATTTGGTATTAGTGGATACAAATAGTTCCCCAAGGGCCTGATAAAAGCAAAAGGCCTCTCTCTGGCTCCTGGGCCACAGTTTGGAGATTACTGGCTTAAGGATCCCCTAGCAACCTTCGGAGGAACCCTGGTTGAGAATAGCTGATCCAGAGGAAGGTGAAAAAAAAAAAACTCTATAAAGCACGATCCAGAAAAAAAAAAGAATTCCTTCTTGATCCCCCAGAGGGCAAAGGGATATTCCCTGAATCAACAATAACTGGTGTTATTACCTACAAATCTTACTATCCAGTTTTTTTTTTGTGCATGTGTATACGTGAGGGCCACTTGATTCTTGGGCTTCCAAGGGCCATGTCACACCTACAACTTGGTAGCACAGACTTGTAGAAGCTCTTTTATGCGCAAGTCTGTAGTTGGCTACAATGCTTGTCTCTGGAGCTACAAATAGCTAATGCGCCATTATTGTCACCAGCTGCTTTGGATAACATGGGTAGCTATTGAAGCTGAAAATTCTGCTACCATCTTTAAACTCTGAAAAAAAAAGACGTCAATGGCTCAGCAACTGAGCTAAAAATCACTGGAATCACAGATTTTTCGTTGATTAAAATTACATTTTCCCAGCGACACAAGTGATAAGTAGAGGGATTCTGCAGCTGCTGCAAAACCACTTATTTGATGTGACCTTTTAGAAAATACTGGCCAAAAATACATGCAAGCACCTGTGGTAGCACAAGCAATTGGAATGACATCAGAACTTAGGGCCAGATTCTCAGTGGAGATACGCCGTCATATCTCTGCGTTGCGCCGTCGTATCTATGCGCCTGATTCTTAGAATCAGTTTCGCATAGATATCTGTTAGATCCGACAGGCGTAAGTCTCTTACGCCGTCGGATCGTAACTGCATTTTTACGCTGGCCGCTAGATGGCGCTTCCGTCGAATTCCGCGTTGAGTATGCAAATTAGCTATATACGCGAATTCCCGAACGTACGCCCGGCCGACGCAGTAAAGTTACGCCGTTTACGTTAGGCTTTTCCCGGCGTAGAGTTACCCCTGCTATATGGTGGCATAAGTGCGGCGTAACAATGTTAAGTATGGCCGTCGTTCCCGCGTCGAAATTTGAAAAAGTTACGTAATTTGCGTAAGTCGTCCGTGAATGGGGCTGGACGTCATTTACGTTCACGTCAAAACCAATGACGTCCTTGCGGTGTACTTTGGAGCAATGCACACTGGGAAATTCCACGGATGGCGCATGCAGAGATGCAAACCTCATTGCAGAACAGGCAGAAGAGCAGGAAGAGGACAGTGAGGATGAGGAAACTGCCCAGCCCACTCTTGCTGAGATCCTGAGAGCTGTTAAATGTACTAAAAAGAAAAAATGTATCTTGCACCAAATGTGCAATTAAACAAATAATTAAACTAAATAGGAGAGGCACCACAAAAAAACAGTAGATACCACTGCTGCAAAGTGGAATAAAAAAACAGGTGAGTGCGCTAACGTCTTCCTGAAGACGTGTCAAACGAAACGGACGTAGAGGCGTCACCTGGTCACGTACCGAGGTCACCTCCGGTTCCCTTTAGCGCAGAGCGGTGCAGGGTGGAACGCACGCCAGCGCACACGAGTCAGGACCATCTCCACCAATTTGTTTCTATGCCATCCAGCCTCAGTGCCGAGCCTTGGGCACTCCTAAAGTAAGCAGCCATTTGGCTTTTTATTTGAACATTTTTAAGTTTAAAAATGTATCTTCTTATTTGCATATGCCGTCCTGAGTCTCCATGGGTTAAGAGGCTGTTCCATCATCTGCTTAATTCATCTGTTAATAGCAAAGGCCAACTTGCTATGAAGCACATTTGACCACTTTTTCCAGTACAAGGGTCAACTACTTGTGGTAAGCTGCCACCTTTTGAGCACTTTTGTGGGTGTCCTTATTAGAGTCGGTGAAGGCGGACCATTAACAGCTTTTATCACTGGATATTATTTCACTGGATGTTCGTGGCAATTGTTGTGGATCTTGCAGTACACTACAGTTCTATGGATTCATAGCAGCACATGAATCTATTGAATGTATGATATTGTGATTATTTATGGAATATTGTATATTCATTTATTTTTCACTTAATGATCACTAATTATCAAGTTTGTCTATTAGGCACCTGTCACGATGGGGACTAGATGTTAACGTGTTTTTTTTTTTATATTTAGGTTATATTAGGTAGGCTGGTGTTTCACTTGCTGTTCATTTATTTATTAATTTATTTTTGATTATAGTTATTATTTTTATTTAATAGCTATTAGCGCACTAACCCGTTTTTTTAATGCACTGTTAAATGTACTGCCTTGGTTAACACGAGAACGCTTTGGGGGTCTGAAGGAGAAAGTTTCTTTGCTAAAGCAAGACATACAAAAGATTAGAGAGAGAACCACGGCTGCAGAAAGCAAGATCAGTGACTCACAGCATAACACTAGAATGGTTGCAGTTATAGATCAACGCGCTGATGACCTTGAGAACAGAATGAGACATAATAATGTACGAATAGTTGGTCTCCCTGAGAAAACGGAGGGTAGAGACCCCACTGATTTCATTGAGAAATGGCTGCTGGAGTTATTTTGGAAGGTGGTGTTTACATCCCTCTTTGCTGTAGAGAGGGCCATTTGTTTTTGCCAGTTCGAATTGATATAGATGAAGAATGAAGGATCCAATCAGGTCCACCTGAAAATTGGACAGACGGACGTGATTGGACCAATCTTGTGAAAGGGGGCACTTTTCTGTGGCGTCACCCATAGAATACCTTGCAACGAAGGTTGCAAGCATTGCTAATTAATGTGGACTTGTATATTGATCATTTGCTGCTGTCATCACAGAGGAGTTTATAGGGTTCAATAGGAAGATTAGCACAGTGACAGTAACAAATATATACATTGTAGGTCTTTCAGATGAACTTCAGAATGCCCCATACACAAACCAAAAACCATAAAGTACTACACGATATATGATGTACACATGCACAAGATGTGATGGTCCAAAAGGGGGCTTCTGCATAGTGGAAAGCAACATATGGTACAGCAAAAAGTGAGCACTCTACTTCAGTACAGAGGGGCAAAGCCTTACATGGCAAAGGATTAGACACGCGTGTTTCGTTCTGATTTGTTTTTCAGATGATAATGTTGTTTTATAGATTCGGATGTATCCAAATTTCCAAATCACAATAGTAACAAATTTCAACAAATACAGAAGAAAATATAACAAATTAGAATTTTGAGAATTAAAAAATTATTCAAAACATTTGAAAACAAATAGAATAGAATAGCATACAGTGCCTTGCAAAAGTATTCACCCCCTTGGCATTTTTCGTGCTTTGTTGCCTCACAACCTGGGATTGTTTGAGGATATGCATCATTTAATTTACAGAACATGCCCACAAGATTTTTTTTATTGTGAAGCAAACAACAAATAACAGAAAAAGTCAATGTGCATAACTATTCACCCCCCCAAAGTCAATACTTTGTAGAGCCACCTTTTGCGGCTATCACAGCTCCAAGACACTTTGGATAAGTCTCTATGAGCTTGCCACATCTTACCACTAGGATTTTTGCCCATTCCTCCTTGCAAAACTGCTCCAGCTACTTCAAGTTGGATACTGCTGAAAAACATCCCCACAGCATGATGCTGCCACCACCATGTTTCACGGTGGGGATGGTGTTCTTTGGGTGATGTGATGTGTTGGGTTTGCGCCAGACATAGCATTTTTTTTGATGGCCAAAAAGTTAAATTTTAGTCTCATCAGTCTCATCAGACCAGAGCACCTTCCTCCATACATTTTGGGAGTCTCCCACATGCCTTTTTTGAAAACTCAAAATGTGCCATTTTTTTTTTTTTTTAAAGTAATGTCTTTCTTCTGGCCACTCTGCCATAAAACCCAACTCTATGGAGCGTACGGCTTATTGTCGTCCTATGTACAGATCCTCCAGTCTCTGCTGTGGAACTCTGCAACTCCTCCAGGCTTACCTTAGGTCTCTGTGCTCCTCTCTGATTAATGCCCTCCTTGCCCGGTCCGTGAGTTTTGGTGTGCGGCCGTCTCTTGGCAGGTTTGCTGTTGTGCCGTGTTCTTTACATTTGGTTATGATAGATTTGATGGGGCTCCTAGGGATCATCAAAGATTTGGATATTTTTTTATAACAAAACCCTGACTTGTATTTCTCAACAACATTGTCCCTTACTTGTTTGAAGAGTTCCTTGGTCTTCATGCCAGTGTTTGGTTAGTGGTGGCTCTTGCTTAGGTGTTGAAGCCACTGGGGCCTTTCATAAAGGTGTGTCTATGTAATGACAGATCATGTGACACTTAGATTGCACACAGGTGGACATCATTTCACTAAGTATGTGACTTCTGAAGGTAATTGGTGGCACCAGAGCTTTTTATGGGCTTCATAACAAAGGGGGTGAATACATACGCACATGCCAATTATCAGTTTTTATTTCTGAGAAATAGTTTTATGTATTTATTTTTCTAATTTTACTTCACCAAGTTAGGCTATTGTGTTCTGATCCATCACATATAATTCAGATTAACTGCTTGCCGACCAGCCGCCGCAGTTGGCAGGTCGGCGGCAGGTCGGCTCTGCTGGGCGAGATCACGTAGCTATACGTCATCTCGCCGAGCAGCCAATAGGGGCCCCCCGCTCGCCCCTAAATACCGCGTGTGTGCCCGGCGGGATGCATGAATCTATCTATGGTGATTAGAGCGGTGTAGGAGAGGGGGGACGGCGCTCCTGCGCCCTTATGGACGCACTGCCACTGTGACAAGGGGTAGTTGGTGAGAAGACACTTTAAAAGTTGGTACCTAAATAACCTTTCTGGTTAGAGGATGCACCCAGTGTCATTTCAAAGAAGTCTTCTGTAAGTCTTGGCAGCGATTCTACGAGTCCTGGCAGGGATTCTGAGAGTAGGAGTTCTGGAAGCCCTGCCAAGGATACTGAGAGTACCATAACATCTACTCTTTGTTTCCTTTATATGTATGGTTACATCTTGGAGTGGGAGCTCACATTTTGCTGTACTGCATTCTATTGTGCACAGTTTACATTTATCTCTGAAGTTAGCATTTTATCCTGCCCTTTCCCATTGGTCAACTAGAGCTATGGATAACCTCAACCACAAATAGTGAGGCACAGGAGGGCATTGGAGATGGACCAGGGACAAGACTAATGAAGATTAAACCAGTCATTTATAACAGAGCCCCCCCCCCCCCAACAGCAAAAGTGGCAGTTAGTGGGTTGGGTCATACCATTTACCACTGATGGTTAGGCATGTACAATTTTTTAAGTTACGAATACGTTTTCCGTCAATTTTCGTTATTTTAGTTGATTCGTTAACATACGAATGAACGAACGGTTTAGCGCAATTAATAACGAATAACGATATTTTCAAAATAACGAATATGAAAAACAACGAAGATACGAAAGATGAAAGAAACGAAAACATATAAACAACGAAAATACCGAACCCAAAAAAAATAATAATTACGAAAAACAAAATGAACGAAAATGCGAACTTACTAATATTCGAAGACCGAAATGAAAACAACCGAAATGCCGAACAAAGACTAAAAAACGAAAATCAAAACTAACGGAAAATCAATTATGAATTTTCGGAAAACTGAAATGAAAACAACGAAAATACAAAATAATGTAAATTAGCTTTCGTTAGTACTGAAATATTTCTGGACATTGACCAATAGCCACTGAGCGCTGTCCCTTTCCTCTGAAGAGGTTTGTTCCTTCCCCCAATGAGCTTCTTTCTCATTACCTCCTGGCTCCTTGTGTCTTTTTCTGTGTTAGACTGCAGTGCATCTAATTTCTAGATTTGTATTTGTAATATCTGACATATTTTAGTTTTCTTCTACGTCAGACTTCATTCTAGACAGGGTGTGTGTGCTAACTAAGACAGTCAAGTCAATTGCAGTAAAGTACGAATTACAAAATTACGACGAGTAGTGTGTCGAATAAACGTAAAATGTATTCTAACAGAATTACGAATGCAATAAAATCTACAAAAGTACGTTTTTACAATCAAAGGAAATTAGACACGAAACTACGAATGATCATAAAGCAACAAAAATATATTTCTTACGAAAATACGAACGCGGCATGATGGAAAATATAATGTAAATACGAATAGCAAAACAACGAAAATTAAACTAACGTAAAAACGAAGGAACGAATAAAATCAACTAACAGAAAAAAACGGAAACGGAAAAAAGAGTGTTACGAAAATACTAAAGAGTACGAATACGATAACTAACGTCTTACGAAATTACGACTCGTTACGAATCACGATAAACGAACAGAAACGAAACAGAAATAAACGAAAATTTTTGCTGTGCACATGTCTACTGATGGTGTGCTTACAATGACCAGCTTTTATTTATTTATGAACCTTTATTCCAAAAAGTAAAACTGCTGCTGTAACTGCTAAAAGTTTTAGCTGCAGTTCAGCTTAAAATGTTAGGTGGGGTGCAACGTAATGCAGTGGCAAAAACACACACAGTCCCAGTGCGATGAAAGAACTTGCATTTTATTAATGCAAAGATAATTCACAATAAACCTGGTAGGAGGACAAGCCAACTGGGAACACTCACAGGTAGAAAGCAGGTTTCAGCCTGTTGGGAGGGGCAGAGTGCAGTCTGGCAATCCTGTGCCCAACTGGGAATATGTCCAGAAAAGTTATGAACCCTACGCTTTTCCTCATCATCAGGAACCTTTCTCTGCCGCTTGCCCTGTCCCTTCCAGACGAGGTGCCTGTCCCTACTCTACCCACTCACAAAATACTCCCTAAGCCCAGGAGCCAGGGCCTTTAAAAGGTTCTGCCTGACCCAAAATGGCTGCTAGAGTCACAGGGGGCGGCATAATCCAACTGGATCGCTTACCTTGTGACCCAGGAAACCATAGATTAGCCATGTTTGCCTCCAACTGAAGAGCGCCACCTGCAGAGGAAAAAGTAGACTGCAGCTGCCTACATGCTAAGCTAATTCTACCCTACCCAGACTGCTAAAGCTGCTGTCCAATGATGGCTCCATTGCTCCTCCAGCCAGAGTGGAGACACCCAAGGACAGGAAGCGTGTTTCTGTCAGGATCACCAGGTAAAAATAAAGGGGAAAAGTCTACAAAAAGAAACAAATGCAGCCACAAAATCTAATGCCGCGTACAGACGGTCGTTTTTTGCGATGGAAAAAAAACGACGCTTTATGTGATGTAAAAAACGACGTTTTTGAAACTTCATTTTCAAAAACGACGTAGCATACAGACCATCGTTTTTTCACAATGCTCTAGCAAAGCGAGGTTACGTTTAACCACTTTTTTCCATTGAAGCTCACTTCATAACTAACTTCTGGGCATGCGCGGGTTTAAAAACGTCGTTTTATACGTCGTTTTTTGCTACACACGGTCAATTTCTGTGAAACAAAAACGACGTTTTGAAAAACGACACAAAAAATTCGAGCATGTTCGAATTTTTTTTTGGTCGTTTTTTTGAAGACATAAAACGACGTTTTGCCCACACACGATCATTTTAAATGACGTTTTTTAAAACGTTGTTTCTTTTCATCACAAAAAACGACCGTCTGTACGCGGCATAAGGAACGGTAAGCTGCTATATATATAAAAAAAAAATGGGGGTGGGGGTTAATACCGCTTTAAGTTTTGGAGTCAAATTGATTACTTTCCATCCAGGCCTCTAATGCCGCGTACACACGATCATTTTTCAGCATGAAAAAAAAACGTTGTTTTTCAGCATGTTGAAAAAACTGTGTTTTTCCAACTTCATCATTAAAACGACGTTGCCTAAACACCATCGTTTAAAAAAAAAATGAAAATTATGAACAAAGCGCGGTGACGTACAACACGTACGACGGCACTATAAAGGGGAAGTTCCATTCGCCTTTGGGCTGCTTTAGCAGATTCCTTGTTAGTAAAAGACGATTCGCGCTTTTCTGTCTGTTACAGCGTGATGAATGTGCTTACTCCATTATGAACGGTAGTTTTACCAGAACGAGCGCTCCCGTCTCATAACTTGCTTCTGAGCATGCGCAGGTTTAAAACGTCGTTTTAGCCCACACACGATCATTTTTTACTACCCGAAAAACGTTAAAAAATGCAGCATGTTCGAATATTTTTTTTGTCGTTTTTCAGAACCTGAAAAACGATGTGCAGCCCACACACAATCATTTTAAATGACGTTTTTAAAAACATCTTTTTTTCATGCCGAAAAATGATCGTGTGTACGCGGCATAAGAGTCCCGTAGGTTAGCAGAAACAGCTGCAGACATTTAGCGTTGCAGGCAGCTGTTGCATACATTGCTAAGTAGACCTGTGCGAGCAGCCGCAGCACTAACGGCATTATCGCCCCCTGAGCATCAGCCGGGACACACGTCTCCGAATTTACTTCTTAGCGCCACACTTCCATCGTCAATATCAAAGCGCCGTCCTCGGGGCTGACAGGTAGCTCCCAAGCTGACTCCTGACACACCACCCAAAATTAATTTGTTTTCACTGCCAGGGCTGCACAGGCGGAAAACTCCGGCCCTTATGGATGCCATTCCTCCGGAAATAAATGGTAGTGGCTTTTCAATAATGACAGGTGGTAAAAAGCGAGATCGGTTTTCTGCTGTGTTTAACATTGTCACAGGATAGGAGTTTGATGGAAACGCACCAGGCGCCAGCAGATCTTTATTTTGATTTCAGATGGTAAAGATACAGGCTGGGCAGAATATAAATTGCCCATGTATTATATACAGTGGGGCATATTCTTATAGATCTGAGGCGGCGGAACGTATGTCCTTTACGTTACGCCGCCGCAAGTTTAAGTGGCAAGTGCCTGATTCCCAAACCACTTACCTGTAAACTTGCGGCGGCGTCGCGTAAAGTCCACCCGCGCAAGCCCTCCTAATTCAAATGATCCTGGTAGGGGGCGTGGATCATTTAAATTAGGCGCGCTCCCGCGCCGATCGTAATGCGCATGCTCCGTCGGGTAAATTACCCGACGTGCATTGCGCTAAATGACGTCTCACGGACGTCATTTGTTTTGACTGTAACGTAAATGGCGTCCAGCGCCATTCACGGACGACTTACGCAAACGACGTTAAATTTTCAAATTTCGACGCGGGATCGACGGCCATACTTAACATTGAGTACGCCACCTAGGGGGCATCTTTATCTTTACGCCGCGTATCGCTTACGGAAACGACGTTAAAACACTACGGCGGGCAAGCGTAGGTTAGAGAATCGGCGTGACTAGTCATTTGCATATTCTACGCTGACCGCCACCTAGCGGTCAGCGTAAATATTGCAGCCTAAGATACAACGGCGCAGGCCGTCGTATCTCAGGCATGTTTAAGTGTATCTCATTTTGAGAATACACTTAAACATAGGATCGGACTTACGTGGGCGTATCTGCTGATACGCTGGCGTAAATTATTTGATAATATGGCCCAGTGATGTCAGTTAACCACTTCAGCCCCAGAAGGATTTTCCCCCTTAATCACTTGCTGACCGCTGCACGCCGATATACGTCGGCAGAATGGCAGCGGTAGGCAAATGGGCGTACCTGTACGACCCCTCGTACCTGTACGACCCATGACCCTGCCCGCGGGATCGGCGGGCTCGATGTCCGCCAGTGTCCCACGATCAGGTCACAGAGAGGCAGAATGGGGGGATGCAGTGGCGGTACATCCATAGAGGGCGCAGGAGCGCCGCCCCCTCTCTCTCCTGCACCGCCGCTGAAATACAATACATAGATTCATGCATTGCATGAATCCATGTATTGTCCCCCTGGCGAGCGCCGGCAATCTGAATAACGGCAGCTGGTTGGCTTTGGAAGTGCCTATTAGAGCCAGCGTCTCTGATAGGCTTTCCAATTACAGCCTGAGGGCTGTAATCAGCTTCCAAATAGTTATCCAGGGGACGCACAGGGGGGTGCGTACCATGGTTAACACTGACAGGCGTCTCAGCCAATCAGGTTCACCGGTTCTGGTTACCGGTAACCTGATTAGCTGAAGCGTCATTGAGGGCGGGAGAAGACATCGAGGGACAGTGGAAGGAGGACCCCAGAAAGGTAAGTGCCGGGCGGGGGGGCAATCGGGCAGCATTTTACAGGGCACAGTGGTGACAATTGATGGGCACTGTGGCAACAATTGATGGCACAGTGGCTGTGTTTGGCATGGCACAGTGGTGACAATTGATGGGCACAGTGGTGACAATTGATGGCACAGTGACTGCGTTTTGCATGGCACAGTGGTGAAAATTGATGGGCACAGTAGCGACAATTGATGGCACAGTGGTGACAATTGATGGCACAGTGGTGACAATTAATGGCATGGCACAGTGGTGATAATTAATGGGCACAGTGGCTGCGTTTGATGGCATGGCACAGTGGTGACAATTGATGGGCACAGTGGTGACAATTGATGGGCACAGTGGCGATAAATGATGGCACAGTGGCTACATTTGATGGCATGGCAATGTTGCGACAATTGATAGCACAGTGGCAACAATTGATGGCACAGTGGCTGCATTTGATGACACAGTGGCTGCGTTTGATGGGCACAGTGGCTGCATTTGATGGATACAGTGGCTGCAATTGATGGGCACAGTGAGGCTGCAATTGTTTTTGTTTTTTTTCCGTTTGTCTGCGCCCCCCCCAAAATTCTGAGCACCAGCCGCCACTGGGGGGATGACTATGTAAACAAGACATCTCCCTGTTCTGCCTAGTGACAGGACACTGATCGTCTACTCCCTGTCATTGGGAGCAGTGATCAGTGTTGTGTCACAGAAAGCCACGCCCCCACAGTTAGAATCACTTTCTAGGACACACTTAACCCCTTCCTCGCCCCCTGGTGGTTAACCCCTTCCCGGCCAGTGTCATTTACACAGTAATCAGTGCATTTTTATAGCACTGAACGCTGTACAAATGTGAATGGTCCCAAAATAGCGTCAAAAAGGTCCGATGTGTCCGCCATAATGCCGCAGTCACAATAAAAATCGCTGATAGCCGCCATTACTAATAAAAAAAATATTAATAAAAATGCCATAAAACTATCCCCTATTTTGTAGACGCTATAACTTTTGCGCAAACCAATCAATAAATGCTTATTGCATTTATATTTTACCAACAATAGGTAGAAGAATTCGTATCGATCTAAACTGAGGAAAAAAATATGTTTTTTTATATATTTTTTGGGGATATTTATTATACCAAAAATAAAAAATATTGCTTTTTTTTTCAAAATTGGCGCTTTATTTTTGAATATAGCGCAAAAAATTAAAACCGCAGAGGTGATCAAATACCACCAAAAGAAAGCTCTATTTGTGGGAAAAAAGGACATCAATTTTGTTTGGGAGCCACGTCGCACGACCGCACAATTGTCATTTGAAGCGACGCAGTGCCAAAACGCAAAAAATGATCCGGTCATTTGGCAGCCAAATCCTCTGGGGCTGAAGTGGTTAATGACCAGGCCATTTTTTGCGATGCAGCACTGCGTCGATTTAACTGACAATTGCGCTGCCGTGCGACGTTGTACCCAAACAAAATTGATGTACTTAATTTCCCAAGTGGGATTTATGATTTCTCCAATCACAAGCAGGGGGCGGGGATTGTGCCTTTCCAGACATTCCCGACCAGGATAAGCGCTGTCAGTGAGTAAAGCGGCGATGTGGCAGCCTTTTTTGGGGGCAACAGATAGAGGGGAGGGGGGGTGGCTGTGTCAGCTTTATTACCGGGACAATGTATTGTCCCGGAATGAAGGTGCCCGGGACCTGGGACAGACCTGCAAAATGCGGGACTGTCCCAGGCAATCCGGCACACGTGGTCACTAGGGTGACCACGTGTCCCGGATTGCTCGGGACAGTCCCGCATTTTGCAGGTCTGTCCCGGGCACCTTCATTCCAGGACAATACAATGTCCCGGAATGAAACTGACACAGCCACCCCCCAAGCCAATCTAATCCCCCCCAAAAAAGGATGCCACATCACCGCTTTACTCACTGACAGTACTTGTCCTGGTCGGGAATGCCTGGAGGAGCACAATCCCCACCCCCTGCTTGTGATTGGAGAAATCATAAATCCTGCCTCTTGTGTCCAATCACTGTGCTGTGATTTGTTACACCACAAGCTTATTTTTGAGAAGGGAGGGTGTCCCTGAATGGTAGTTTGGAAATGTGGTCACCCTAGCCTGGGCACACCCTAATCACCCCATGTGCATTATCACTGTGTGTGCTGGTAGGAAGATGGGAAAGATCTCTCTCTCACTGGCTCTGCCATAAGAGTTGTTTACGCACCGGGGTCATATATATGTAGACTAGACACACACTAGGTAGATTCAGGTACAATGGCTTATAGTTACGGCGGCGTAGCTTAGCCTGTTTAGGCTACGCCGCCGTAAATTAGCTAGGCTAGTAATGATTCTCTATATACTTGCCTGCTAATATACTGCGGCGTAGCCTAAAACGAGCGGGCGTAAGGGCGCCTAATTCAAATGGGTTGGGGGGGGGGGCGTGTTTAATGGTAATGAGGCTTGACCTCACGTTTTTGACGTTTTTTTGTCACTGCGCATGCCCCGGGCGACTACATTTCCCAGTGGGCATTGCGGTTAAGTAATAGTGACATTACTATTCCACTAGAGCCTAGCTCTAACTTTACGCGGCCTATCTCTTACGTAAATGGCGCAAAAGTACTGCGTCGGCCTGGCGTACGTTCGTGAATTGGCGTATCCCCTCATTTACATATTCTACGCCGACCGCAATGGAAGCGCCACCTAGCGGCCATCCAAAATATTGCAATCTAAGACAGAATGGCGCAAGCCGTCCTATCTTAGATAAGTTTAAGCGTATCTCTGTTTGAGCATACGCTTAAACTTAGGTCGGCGTAGATTCTGAGTTAGGTCGACTTATCTACTGATAAGCCGGCCTAACTCTTTGTGAATCTACCTAACACGTGTGTTTGAGCTTTAGGGTGCACACCTTGGGCCAGATTCACAAAGAGATACGACGGTGTATCTACAGATACACCATCGTATCTCTGACTTACACTGGTCCTATCTATGCGCCTGATTCATAGAATCAGTTACGCATAGATAGGACTAAGATCTGACAGTGTTACAATGTGTTACACTGTCGGATCTTTTTTTCAATTTAAAAATGGCGCCGGGGGCGTTCCCGCTGATTTACGATAAATAATATGTAAATCAGCGAGATACGCAAATTCACGAACGTACGCGGACCCGTCGCAGTGTTCTTACGTAGTTTCCGTAGCGGTTTTCCCGTCGTATACTTACCCCTGTTTTAAGCAGGCGCAGCCAATGTTAAGTATAGCTGGCGTTCCCGCGTCGAATTTGAATTTTCCAACGTCGTTTGCGTACGCCGATTAACGAACACGCGCATCGCAAGTCCCGCTCTCGTCGAAACCACTGACGTCCTAGTGAAATCAGTGGGACCAATGCACGCCGGGAAATTCCCCGGACGGCGCATGCGCATTTAAATCGGCGCAGGAACGCCCCTGATTTAAATAGTACACTCCCCTAGACGCGGAATTAGAATTCCGCCGGGGGATTTAGGATCCGCCGTCGCAAGTTTGGAGGTAAGTGGTTTGTGAATTAGCCACTTGCCTCCTAAACTTGCGGGAGCGGATCTTAATTCACGTAGATCGAGCGGATCTATAGATCCGCTGAGCTACGTGAATCTGGCCCCACAATTCAATAGGCTGCGCACACCTATGTCTATAAGCTCGGACTTCTCCTAGTAATTCCACACTGAATGAAGATCATTTTGAAACATATTATACGTGTCACCGCCTGGAAATCTGGAGCCGGCCTCGTTACCGCCATGTGAACCGCGCCGTGTAACCTGCCATGAGGAACATTTGCTGGGACTGCTTTGCCAATAGTGATCCTTGTCAGTCTGCATGACGGGAGATTTAATAAGATTCTGGATGTGAGAGGAGAATCTGTCATTGTCTGCCGGCTGACACTTCATCTTCAATGTGACAATCAAAAGCCCATAAAAACTGACGCCGTCTTTTGTTTTGTTTTTTAACCGCTTAACCCCCGGACCCTATTGCTGGTCAAAGACCAGAGCACTTTTTGCGATTCGGCACTGCGTCGCTTTAACTGACAATTGCGCGGTCGTGCGACGTGGCTCCCAAACAAAATTGACGTCCTTTTTTTCCCCACAAATAGAGCTTTCTTTTGGTGGCATTTGATCACCTCTGCGGTTTTTAGTTTTTGCGACAATTTTTAAAAAAAATCATATTTTTTACCTTTTGCTATAATAAATATCCCCCAAAAATATATAAAAAAAAATGTTTTTCCTCAGTTTAGGCCGATACGTATTCTTCTACATATTTTTCGTTAAAAAAAAAACGCAATAAGCGTTTATTGATTGGTTTGCGCAAAAGTTATAGCGTTTACAAAATAGGGGGTATTTTTATGGCATTTTTATTAATATATTTTTTTACTAGTAATGGCGGCGATCAGCGTTTTTTTCCGGTACTGCGACATTATGGCGGACACTTCGGACACTTTTGACACATTTTTGGGACCATTGGCATTTTTATGCTATAAAAATGCATTGGATTACTATAAAATTGCCACTGGCAGGGAAGGGGTTAACACTAGGGGGCGGGGAAGGGGTTAAGTATGTTCCCTGGGTGTGTTCTAACCAGGGATGGACTGGCCATTGGGACTACAGGGAGTTTCCCGGTGGGCCGATGGCTCAGTGGGCCGGCTTCAGTGACAGCGGCCTGGGAGTTTCTCACTAATGCCTAATCTTGTCCAATAAGGGGGGGGCACCAAACTGATTCTTTGCCCCGGGTGAAATAATGTCTAGCTTCCCCACTGGTACTGCCTATAAGAGTACCAGTACCAGCCGTTCTACTCTAATAAAGTAAAATGGCTCATGGCTAGTGAAGGGGGAGAGGGGGGCTTGGGTGGCCGGGGGGGGGGGGGGTGCGGGAGTTGTCCGGCTGCTGTGGGAGTGTGGGAGAGACCTGTCAAAGTGGGCCAGTCTGGATGAAGTCCAGGGCCAAATTTTTGTCCCAGTCCAGCCCTGGTTCTAACTGTAGGGGTGTGGCCTCACTAGGGGAAATGACTGATCTTCTGTTTATACATTGTATGAACAGAAGATCCGCATTTCTCTCCCTGACAGGACCGGGAGCTGTATGTTTACACACACAGCTCCCGGTCCCCGCTCTGTAACGAGCTATCGCGTGTGCCCGGCGGCGATCGCGCCCGCCGGGCACGAGCACGCGAGTCGGGGGCGCGCGGAGGGCGCGCACGCGCCCCTAGTGGCCTGCACGAGAGCCGAAGTATAGCTACGGGCTCTCGCGCAGGGGAGCCGATCTGCCGCTGTAAAACGACGGCGGCTGGTCGGCAACTAGTTAAAGAATTTAGAAAATTGCTAAATTGTTAAAATGTGTATAATAAATACAAATAAATAAATACGCCTGTTCAGCCAGATGTGTGATCCTGATTCCCCTGCCAGACTGCACAGCCAGGTGCTGGCCTCAAGCGCAGGTAAGGGCAAATTCCAGGAAAGCTCCACTAAACTCTGGCTGAAAAAATGTAATAAAAAAAATTGTATATATATATATCAATATCTATCTATCTCAGGGGTTGACAAATTTGCTTGGAATCTAGGAGACAGCTAAAAAAGTTAGGAGCCAGAAAACGCGTCCCGTCCCGACGAGCTTGCGCGCAGAAGCGAACACATACGCGAGTAGCGCCCGCATATGAAAACGGTGTTCAAATCACACAAGTGAGGTATCGCCGCGATCGTTAGAGCGAGAGCAATAATTATAGCCCTAGACCTACTCTGTAGCTCAAAAAATGCAATCTCTAGAATTTTTTAAACATCGCCTATCGAGATTTTTAAGGGTAAAAGTTTGACGCCATGCCACGAGCGGGCGCAATTTTTAAGCGTGACATGTTGGGTATCATTTTACTCGGCGTAACATTATCTTTCACAATATATAAAAAAATTGGGCTAAATTTATTGTTGTCTTATTTTTTAATTAAAAAAAGTGAATTTTTTCTAAAAAAAGTGCGCTTGTAAGACCGCTGCGCAAATACGGTGTGACAAAAAGTATTGGAATGACCACTATTTTATTCTCTAGGGTGTTAGAAAAAAATATATATAATGTTTGGGGGTTTTAAGTAATTTTCTAGCAGAAAAAACAGTTTTAGTCTTGCAAACACCAAATCTGAAAAACTAAGGTCTGGAAGTGGTTAAATAACAAACATATCATACTTACCTCCACTGTGCAGCTCATTTTGCACAGAGGGGCCCTGATCCTGGTCTTTTGGTGTCCCTTGGCGGCTCTCACGGCTCCTCCCCGCTTCTGATAACCCCCTCTGGGAAGTGCTCTCCCAAGGGGGTTACCTTGTGGGCACGCTCCCGAGACCTGTATTCAACGTCCATAGTCACCGACTACAGGTCTCAGCCCCACCCCCCTCATCATTGGAGTTGATTGACAGCAGTGCGAGCCAATGGCTGCGCTGCTATCAATCTATCCAATGAAGAGCCGAGAAGAGCGCGTTCGTGGCCCGGGACTTTTGAGGGCTCAGGTAAGTAAACAAGGGGGCTGGGGGGCCGGTAATCATCAGATGTTTTTTCACCTTAATGGATAGGATCCATTAAGGTGAAAAAACATGAACCTTTACAACCCCTTTAATAAATGACACTTTGCTACAATGTTGTGTAGTGAGTGTACAGCTTGTATAACAGTGTAAATTTTCTGTCCCCTCAAAATAACTCAACACACAGCCATTAATGTCTAAACCGCTGGCAACAAAAGTGAGTACACCCCTAAGTGAAAAAATGTCCCAATTGAGCCCAATTAGCCATCTTCCCTCCCCGGTGTCATGTGACTCGTTAGTGTTACAAGGTCTCGGTGTGAATGGGGAGCAGGTGTGATAAATTTGGTGTTATCGCTCTCACTCTCTCATACTGGTCACTGGAAGTTCAACATGGCACCTCATGGCAAAGAACTCTCTGAGGATCTGAAAAAAAGAATTGTTGCTCTACATAAAGATGGCCTAGGCTATAAGAAGATTGCCAAGACCCTGAAACTGAGCTGCAGGACGATGGCCAAGACCATACAGCGACAGGTTCCACTCAGAACAGGCCTCGCTATGGTCGACCAAAGAAGTTGAGGTCACGTGCTCAGCGTCATATCCAGAGGTTGTCTTTGGGAAATAGACGTATGAGTGCTGCCAGCATTGCTGCAGAGGTTGAAGGGGTGGGGGGTCAGCCTGTCAGTGTTCAGACCATACGCCGCACACTGCATCAAATTGGTCTGCATGGCTGTTGTCCCAGAAGGAAGTCTCTTCTAAAGATGATGCACAAGAAAGCCTGCAAACAGTTTGCTGAAGACAAGCAGGCTAAGGACATGGATTACTGGAACCGTGTCCTGTGGTCTGATGAGACCAAGATAAACATATTTGGTGTCAGATGGTGTCAGGCGTGTGTGGCGGCAACCAGGTGAGGAGGACAAAGACAAGTGTGTCAGGCATGGCGGTGGGAGTGTCATGGTCTGGGGCTGCATGAGTGCTGCCGGCAGTGGGGAGCTACAGATCATTGAGGGAACCATGAATGGCGACATGTACTGTGACATACTGAGGCAGAGCATGATCCCCTCCCTTCAGAGACTGGGCCGCAGGGTAGTATTCCAACATGATAACGACCCCAAACACACCTCTAAGATGACCACTGCCTTGCTAAAGAAGCTGAGGGTAAAGGTGATGGACTGGCCAAGCATGTCTCCAGACCTAAACCCTATTGAGCTTCTGTGGGGGACATCCTCAAACGGAAGGTGGAGGAGTGCAAGGTCTCTAACAACCACCAGCTCTGTGATATCATCTGCACTCATGGCGTGCGCGCGGGAGACTTCAATTCGGCAAGGTCTGGCGGCTGCCGGTCCTTTAGCCGAGGATCCCCGCTGCGCATGCGCCGCTGCAATGAGCGGCGCACATTGCGGGGGGAATATCTCCTAAACCGTACAGGTTTAGGAGATATTCTTTATACCTACAGGTAAGCCTTATTATAGACTTACCTGTAGGTAAAAGTCAAAAAGTGGGGGGCCAGATTCACATAGAATCTGGCTACGCTGCGGCGTTGTAACGTATCCCATTTACGTTACACCGCCGCAAGTTTACAGCGTAAGTGCTTGATTCACAAAGCACTTGCCTGTAAACTTGCGGCGGCGTAGCGTAAATCCGCCCGGCGCAAGCCCGCCTAATTCAAATGGGGCGGGGACCATTTAAATTAGGCGCGTTCCCGCGCCGAACGTACTGCGCATGCTCCGTCCCTAAAATTACCCGACGTGCATTGCGCTAAATGACGTCGCAAGGACGTCATTGGTTTCGACGTTAACGTAAATGGCGTCCAGCGCCATTCACGGACGACTTACGCAAACGACGTGAAATTTCAAATTTTGACGCGGGAACGACGCCCATACTTAACATTGGCTAGACCACCTAGAGGGCAGCCTTAGTTTTACGCGGCGTATCTCTACGGAAACAACGTAAATTTACAGCGACGGGCAAAGTGTGCGTTCATGAATCGGCGTAACTAGTCATTTGCATATTCTACGCCGACCGCAATGGAATCGCCACCTAGCGGCCGGCCTAGAATTGCATCCTAAGATCCGACGGTGTAAGTCACTTACACCTGTCGGATCTTTGTGAGATCTATGCGTAACCTGATTCTATGAATCAGGCGCATAGTTACGACGGGCAGGTCTCAGAGATACGACGGTGTATCAGGAGATACGCCGTCGTATCTCTTTTGTGAATCTGGCCCAGTGTTTACAACCACTTTAAGAATTCATGGATTTTTTTGAACACATAAACAATAATTGCGGCCTGGTCCCCCAGTCACCTATTATAGCTGCGCAGGCAGTCACGTAGGAATTCTACTGGGAATATATAGGGCCAGATTCACGTAGCTCAGCGGATCTATAGATCTGCTCGATCTACGTGAATTAAGATCCGCTCCCGCAAGTTTAGGAGGCAAGTGGCTAATTCACAAACCACTTACCTCCAAACTTGCGACGGCGGATCCTAAATACCCCGGCGGAATTCTAATTCCGCGTTTACGGGAGTACTATTTAAATCAGGCGGGTTCCCGCGCCGATTTAAATGCGCATGCGCGGTCCGCGAAATTTCCTGGCGTGCATTGCTCCCGCTGACGTCGCTAGGACGTCAGTGGTTTCGACGCTTACGTAAACGACGTCCGTCCGTATTCGAGAACGACTTACGCAAACGACGTTAAAAAATTCAAATTCAACGCGGGAACGCTGGCTATACTTAACATTGGCTGCGCCTGATAAAAGAAGGGGTAAGTATACGACGGGTACGCCGCTACGGAAACGTCGTAAGAAGACTGCGTCGGGTCCGCGTACGTTCGTGAATTTGCGTATCTCGCTGATTTACATATTATTTATCGTAAATCAGCGGGAACGCCCCTGGCGCCATTTTTAAATTGAAAAAAAGATCCCACAGTGTAACACTGTCAGATCTTAGCCCTATCTATGCGTAACTGATTCTATGAATCAGGCGCATAGATAGGACCAGTGTAAGTCAGAGATACGATGGTGTATCTGTAGATACACCGTCGTATCTCTTTGTGAATCTGGCCCCATATACTTTGCAGGTAATACAATCATTGATCGTGTCTAAAAAAATAAATATTTTCAGCGTGATAGGACACTGCGTAAGGCAGAACGGAATACACTTGTATGATGTAGAACAGTATATACAGCGGCCGGCTACTCCAGGCACTTCTGCTGGTAAATAGATTTGAAATAATTTCCTGTCCGGGGGAAACGGCCCTTCTTCCACACATTTATCAAAAATCGCATTAAACGTCTCCCCCGTGTGTGCGTGAGCGAAAAAGAAAAATCACTGGAAGAAAACACAAGGGAAGCAGACGAGTCTGCGGAACGGAGGAGGAGAAATGCAATTGTATATAGTCTATAGACAGGAAGGAAGGCAGAGACGGAGAAAAGAAGAGATAATTGAAGTAATAAATGATAAAATGCAACATAATGAGCAAACACACCTTTAGCAGCTGCAAAACAAAATTGATATTCTGCTAATGAATAGATTCATAATCATTTTTTATTTATTTTTTTCTCAATTAAATACTTATTAAGACAAGTGAAAGTTACATTAAAATAAACCTGTCGACGAGTAAGGATGAGCGCAGCGGCTTTGGGGAAATTGACTTTGCCGAGAGGCGTCGGCAACATTTTTGCTGAAAGGAAAACTCACAATATCACCCATTAAGCTGCTTAGTTTTAATCGGCTTGAAAAATAAACTCTATGGGCCAGATCCACGTACCTCGGCGCATTTTTAAGTCCGGCGTAGCGTATCTCAGATACACTACGCCGCCGTAACTTACAGCGTATTTTCCGTATCCACAAAGAATTTGCGCCGTAAGTTACGGCGGCGTAGTGTAAATGTGTCGGCGTAAGGGCGCGCAATTCAAATGACTAAGTTGTGGGCGTGTTTTATGTTAATACGTCTTGACCCCGTGTAAATTACGTTTTTTTAACGGCGCATGCGCCGTCCGTGAGGGTGTCCCAGTGCGCATGCTCCAAATTAACCCGCAACAAGCCATTGCTTTCGACGTGAACGTAATTCTATGCAAATCCCTATTCGCGAACATTTTACGCAAACGACGGAAAATTTGACGCTGGCCTGACGTCCATACTTAACATTGCGTACGCCTCATAGACCCAGGGGTAACGTTACGCCGAAAAAAGCCTTACAGAAACTACGTAAAAAAAAGCGCCGGCCGGACGTACGTTTGTGGATTCACGTATCTAGCTAATTTGCATACTCAACGCGGAAATCAACGGAAGCGCCACCTAGCGGCCAGCATAAATATGCACCTTAGATCCGACGGCGTACTAAGACGTACGTCAGTCGGATCTAGCCCAGCTTCAGGCGTATCTTGTTTTGTGGATACAAAACAAAGATACGACGGCGCATCCTAGAAGTTACGCGGCTTATCAATAGATACACCGACGTTACTTCTTCGTGGATCTGGCCCTATGCTTATTTTTATTTCTTTATTTGGCCAGTGTTTTTTTTTGGTGGGGGGCGTAATGCCTCGTACACGCGATCGGATTTTTGCTCAAGTTTGGCTTGCATACACACGGTCACACGAAAGTTCTCTGAACTTTCGACCGCCAAGAACGCGGTGATGTACAACACTACAACGAGCCGAGAAAATCAAATTCAATGCTTCCGAGCATGCGTCGGATTGTTCCCGAGCATGTGTCGAATTGTTTCCGAGCATGCGTCAGAATTTTGCGCGTCGGCACTGCTACAGACAATCGGAATTTTTCTCGTCTGAAAAATTGAGAACCTGCTCTTAATCTTTTGCTGGCGGATATTCCGACAGCAAAAGTCCGATGGCGCATATACACACGGTCGGAATTTCCAACCAAAAGCTCACATCGGATAGGCATGTGCAAAAGGGAAAAATTTGTTTCGTTTTAATTCGGTATTTAATTAATTTTGTTAAGTTAGATTGGTTACATATGTTAAATTCGTTTTCCGAATTCGTTCGTTTTCGACCGAATTTCGAAAAATCCGGTCGAAATATTTCGACAGGATCCGAAAACAAATAGTCTCTTTTCGAATAGAATTTGTTTTCAAATTCCGATCGAATTTCGTCCGCGGGTTTTCGATTCGGAATCGAAAACGTTCGTACGAATTCGGTAAATTCATTAATATTGCAATTCGGGAATTTGTATGCATCTGAATGTCCGAATAATGAAAATTTTGTCCGAATTTCAATTCGGAACGAAACTAAATGCACATGCCTAACATCGGACTTTTGCTGGCGGAAATTTCCAACCATGTGTAAGAGGCATTAGGATAGTTCAGTGTATTTATTTTAGTGTCTTTTTTTATTTATTTTTTTATTTTATTTTTATTGATCTTTATTTGTGTACTGTCACTTCAGTTTTTTTTTCTCCCTCCACTATTAAAATAAATATTTGCGAATGTTACAATAAAATAATTCTAGAGTGATGATTTTGGCAAAATTAATTTTACAGTCAGGTGTCTATTAAAATTTGGCTGAAACAAATAAATGCAAATTGTATCTACTCATTATACTTCCTGATTTGGATTTTTTTTTTTTGGGGGGGGGGGGGTATACGGTAGTTCAGTGCATATCATTTATTTATCTGTCAATTTTTTATTTATTTTTTATCAAAGCACTTCAGGTTTTTTTCCCCAACTATGAAAAAATATTTATTTAACAAGTGAAAATGACACTAAAATAAATGTGTTGTTGAGCGGAGTGCTTTTGGCAAAATAGATTTTGCTGTCAGGAGTTTTTCTGAAACAAAAACTTTACATTTTATGACATTTTTTTTTTTATATAGGGTAGTTCAGTGTATTTAATTTAGTGTTATTTGTAATTATTTTTTTTTTCTATTTTTTTTATTTTTTTTTATCTTTATTCGTGTACTATCACTTTCGTTTTTTTTTTTTCCCCACTATGAAAAAATACTTATTTAAGTGAAAGTTACACGAAAATAAATGTGTTGACAAGTGTGGATGAGCCGAGCGCTTTTGGCAAAATTGATTTTGCTGCCAGTTGTCAGCAAAATTTTGCTGAAGCAAAAAGGTGCAAATAATATATACTCCTTATCATACTTCCTTATTCTGATTTTTTTATTTTTTTAGTGGGGGGGGGAGGGGTATAGGGTAGTTCAGTGCATTTAATTTATTGTTCTTTGTTTCTTGTTTATTGATCTTTATTTATATACTGTCACTTCAGGTCCCCCCCCCCCCAACTATGAAAAAAATACTTAGACAAGTGAAAGTTACACTAAAATAAATCTGTCGACGAGTAAGGATGGGCAGCGTGAGTTTGGAAAATAAATTTTGCTGTCAGGCGTCAGCAAAAATTTTGCGGATACAAAAAGGTGTAAATAATGGGGCAGATCCACAGAGATCTGCACCCGCGCAGCGTATCAGATATACGCTACGCCGCCGTACCTTACATGGCTTTAGTTCGAATCCTTAAAGATTTTGCGCCGTAAGTTACGGCGGCATAGTCTATCTCTGGCGGCGTAACGGTGCGTAATTCAAATCGGCGATTAGGGGGCGTGTTTCATTTAAATGAAGCGCGTCCCCGCGCCGAATAAACTGCGCATGCGCCGTCCCTAAATTTCCCGCCGTGCATTGCGCTAAATGACGTCGCAAGGACATAATTTTTTTTAACATAGACGTGAATTACGTCCATCCCGAATTCACGGACGATTTACGCAAAAAAAAATTCAAAATAAACGCGGGAACGACGGCCATACTTAACATGGCAAGTCTAACTATACGCCTGCAAAACACCAGCTTTAACTATACGCTGGGAAAAGCCGACTAGAGACGACGTAAGAGAATGCGACGGGCGCGCGTACGTTCGTGGATCGTCGGAAAGCTAATTTGCATACTCGACGCGGAAAACGACGAGAACTCCACCCAGCGGACGCCGAAGTATTACATCTAAGATCCGAAGGCGTACGAAGCCGTACACCTGTCGGATCTAACCCAGATGCCGTCGTATCTTGGTTTGAGGATTCAAACCAAAGATACGACGCAGGAAATTTGAAAGTACGTCGGCGTATCAGTAGATACGCCGGCGTACTCGCTCTATGGATCTGCCCCAATATCTACTCCTTAGTATATTTCCTTATTCTGATTTTTTTTTTTTTTGGTAGTTAAAGCGGGGGGTCACCCAAAAAAATAATTGTTAACATTACATTCAGGCGAGTTTTTAGAATGACAATCGGGTGTTTTTTTTTAAATCGTTGCCGTACATACCGTTTTATAGATATATGTTCTCCGCGGCTTCCGGGTATAATCTGCGGGACTGGGCGTTCCTAATTGATTGACATGCTTCCGACCGTCGCATACAGCGCGTCACAAGTTGCCGAAAGAAGCCAGACTGCGAGTCGGCTCTATAAGGCGCCTGCGCACCGACGTTCCGCTTCTTTCGGCAACTCGTGACGCGCTATATGCGACGGTCGGAAAGCCTGTCAATCAATTAGGAACGCCCAGTGCAGCAGATTACATACCCGGAAGCCGCGGTGAACATATATCTATAAAACGGTATGTACGGCAACGATTTTAAAAAAAACACCCGATTGTCATTCTAAAAACTCGCCTGAATGTAATGTTAAATTTTTTTTTTGGTTGAACCCCCACTTTAAGTGCATTTTATGTTTCCTTATTTGGATGCTGAATGGAAATGAAACCTTTCAATATTTCAATATTTTGCTTGAAAAATAAGACCTAGGCCTAGATTCACGTAGGGCGGCTTTACGCTGTGCGGGCGTAGCGTATCTTATTTACGCTACGTCGCCGCTACTTAGAGAGGCAAGTGCTGTGTTCACAAAGCACTTGTGTCCTAAGTTACGGCGGCGTAGCGTAAATCGGCCGGCGTAAGCGCGTGTAATTAAAAGTAGGCAGGTCGTGGGCGTGTTGTATTTCAATTAAGCGTGACCCCATGTAGATGCATGGCCCGAACGAACGGCGCATGCGCGCGCATGCTCAGTATCACGTCGTATTAATGCCCAAAGATACGCCGGCTCAATGCCTGTGACGCGAACGTAACCTACGCACAGCCCCATTCACGTACGACTTATGTAAACTATGTAAAAAGATACGCTTGTTCTGACGTCCATACCTTGCATGGGCTGCGCCACCTAGAGACCTGCTTTATCTTTACACCGGAGTATGTCTTACGTAAACGGCGTAACTAATTGCGACGGGCGTACGTACGTTCGTGAATCGGCGTATCTTGCTCATTTACACATTCGACGCGGAAATCAACGGAAGCGCCACCTAGCGGCCAGCGTAAATATGCACCCCAAGATACGACGGCGTAGGAGACTTACGCCGCTCGTATCTTGGCCAAATCTATGTGTAACTGATTCTATGAATCAGGCGCATAGATACGACGGCGGCCATTCGGACTTACGACTTTGAGAATCTGGGCCCTATTCTTTATTTTATTTTATTTGGAGAGAGAGTTTTTTTTTTTTTGGGGGGGGGGGTATTTATGATAGTTCAGTGTATTTTATTTAGTGTTCTTTGTATTTTTTTTTATTTTTTTTATTGATCTTTATTCGTGTACTGTCAGTTCAGTTTTTTTTTTCCAACTATGATAAAATACTCATTAGAAAAGTGAACGGTACGCAAAAATAAACCTGTCGGCGAATAAGGATGAACAGAGTGATTTTGGTAAAATAGATTTTTCTGTCAGGTGTCAGCAAAATTCTGGTGAAATAAGAACTCGAAATATCACTCACTGAGCTGCTGTATTTCTTTATGTGAAGAGTGTGTTTTCTTGGAGGGGTATTTAGGGTAGTTTGGTGTATTCAATTTAGGGTTCTTATTTATAATTTTTTTTATCTATATATGTGAAAATTGTCACTTCAGCGGTTTTCCCACTATGGCGGTTAGTTACGAAAGGCAAATCCACTTTGCACTAAAAGTTCAAAGTGCACTTGGAAGTGCAGTCGCTGAAAAATCTGAGGGGTGGATCTAAAATAAGGGGGAAGCTCTGCTGATTTTATTATCCAATCTTGTGCAAGCTAAAATGCTGTTTTTTTTAATTTTCCTTGCATGTCCCCCTCGGATCTACAGCGACTGCACTTCCAAGTGCACTTTCAGTGCGATTTCAAGTGCACTTTGAACTTTTAGTGCAAAGTGGATTTGCCTTTCGTAAAAATAACCCCATAGACTGCTAGGGCAATGGAGGGGTGGAAACAGGGCTGTCTTAATGCATGGGCACCCCTGGGCAGAAGTGCATGATTACGATTACATCATACTTGTGAATGAGGGGTTAAAAAACCCAGAACCAGCGCAAAGTGGAGAGATAATGAGTAACAACAACTAGAGTAATTAAAGTAATTATACAGGTGAATATTGATAAGGAGCAGCACGTTGTATAAGAAAAAATAAATGAATGGAATTCAATACTAAAAATCACCACTTTAAAACGGAAGGAGCGCGGTTTAATCAAATTAGTATTGATTTCTATTCATTACATCATACTTGCCAACTGTCCTGGATTTCCTGGGACAGTTACACTTTTTTCTAAGCTGTCCCGGGATGGCTGTTTCCCAGACTGGTCCTAGAACCTGTACTGTGCCCTCCTGCCTCCCCCATACTGGGTTCTTTGCGTTGTCCTGTCTTTGATTTATGCCATTTGTTTTTTTATTGTTTAAAATCGATTTTATTGAAAGCACAAATAAATGCAGTGGAACCTCGGATTACGAGCATAATCCATTCCAGGAGAATGCTCGTAATCCAAAGTACTCGCATATCAAAGCGAGTTTCCCCATTGAAGTCAATGAGAGAGAGAGAGAGACTTGTAAAGTGCAACACATGCGAACTGAATCGCCTCTGGGCGCTGTATCCATTTCATGGGTAAGGAACCCCTTGACCTCAGAAGAGATGGGTTTTAATCTTTCTCCTGAAGGCCAAGTGGTCCGACTCCAGTCGGATGGTGGTTGGTAGTGCATTCCACAGGCGAGGTCCCTGGACTGCAAATCTTCGATCTCCTTTGGACTTGTATCTGGCTTTGGGTATCTGGAGGAGGTTTTGATTGGTGGATCGCAGAATGCGATTGGGGTTATGGGCTTTTATTTTTTCGCATAGATATTGGGGGGCGTTGCCTTGAATACACTTATGTATTAGACAGAGTGCCTTGAAAGTGATTCCGTCAATAGAAACTAAAATAGTTTGTTCCACATTGACTTCTATGGCATGCAATACCGTCTGTGGCCAGATGTGGGGGGCGCTGGAGAGCCTCGGAAACACACTCGGAAAGGCCCGAGGTCAGCTCTGTTCGGCTCCGGCGCCTCCCCACCTCAGGCCAAACGCGGTACTGCACACCGCTGTGGTTCTATCCTGCTCGTTTTGCGAGACAACACTCGCAAACCGAGTCAGGATTTTTAAAAATACAGCGCTCGTATTGTGAACCGCTGGTTAACTGCGTTACTCACAATCCGAGGTTCCACTGTATATGCTTAATTCCATTAACTGTTTATACTTTGGTGTGTAAATTGGGGCAAACTGGTAGGGGACCCCAGAGCATTACTTTACCCAGGGGCCCATGATGCTATTAAGACGGCCCTAGGTGGAGATATCAGGAAGCTGGAATGGCAGACTTGGAATTGGTGTCAGGTCAGCCGAATCACAGTAATGAAGACACCCCAACCTCACCTAGACCAGTAGAGAGCAGAGCTGGGTCATAAGCTGAGTTCGGCAACAGCCAACCAAGAAGGCACCAAATCACGAGCAACATCAAGGTCACCATCAGAGATGAGCAGAGGTCGGGTGATCCAGAGGCAAGTCAGACAAAAGCCGGGTCAATAACGGAGTCAAGTAGATTCAGGATCAGGCATAACAGATAACAAGCTGAAAGACCATCCAGCAATGATCCCATGCAGGGCTCAGATTTAAGTAGGTCACTAGGTGCCAGAAGTGTCCCCGGTGATTGTGCATAGACATTGATCTCCTATAGACAGTGATGGGATGGTTAATTATGAAGAAAAGCCTAATGTGTTATAAAACCACAAAACAGACCCATGAGAGGTGTAAATCTTGGGCAGTAGAAGTGCGGAGGGAAGGCACAAAAATGCTTTTATCTAAAGTGATCCACACATTAGACGATGTATAGCAGAATCTCTAACCTCTACCAGTCTAATGAGAAGCTTTGAGGCCACAGTTGTCGAACAGAGCTGTGTTTCCGAGGCTCTCCAGCGCCCCCCGCATCTGGCCACAGGCGGTATTGCATGCCATTGAAGTCAATGCGGAACAAATTATTTTAGTTTCTATTGACTTCAATGGGGAAACTCGCTTTGATATGCGAGTACTTTGGATTACGAGCATTCTCCTGGAATGGATTATGCTCGTAATCCGAGGTTCCACTGCATTTATTAGTACTTTCAATAAAATCGATTTTAAACAATAAAAAAAACAAATGGCATAAATCAAAGACAAGACAACGCAAAGAACCCAGTATGGGGGAGGCAGGAGGGCACAGTACAGGTTCTAGGACCAGTCTGGGACACAGCCATCCCGGGACAGCTTAGAAAAAAGTGTAACTGTCCCAGGAAATCCAGGACAGTTGGCAAGTATGATGTAATGAATAGAAATCAATACAATGGGGCAGATCCACAAAGCGAGTACGCCGGCGTATCTACTGATACGCCGGCGTACTTTCAAATTTCCCACGTCGTATCTTTGTTTTGAATTATCAAAACAAGATACGACGGCATCTGGGTTAGATCCGACAGGCATACGTCTTTGTACGCCTTCGGATCTAAGATGCAATTCTTCGGCGTCCGCTGGGTGGGGTTCCCCTCGTTTTCCGCATTGAGTATGCAAATTAACTATTTCCGACGATCCACGAATGTACGAGCGGCCGTCGCATTCTTATACGTCGTCTCTAGTCGGCTTTTTTCGGCGTATAGTTACAGCTGCTGTTTGGTGGCGTACTCAATGTTAACTATGGCCGTCGTTCCCACGTATAATTTAAAAAAGAAAATTTGTTTGCGTAAGTCGTCCGTGAATCAGGCTGGACGTAATTTACGCCCACGTCAAAACAATGACGTCCTTGCAAAGTCATTTAGCGCAATGCACGGCGGGAAATTTAGGGACGGCGCATGCGCAGTTCGTTCGGCGCGGGGACACGCTTCATTTAAATGAAATACGCCCCCCTACTCGCCAATTTGAATTAGGCGCGGTAACGCCACGAGAGATACACTACGCCGCCGTAACTTATGGCGCAATTTTTCCAGGATACAAACCAAAAAAAGTAAGTTACGGCGGCGTAGCGTATCTCAGATACACTGCGCCGGGGCAGATCTTTGTGGATCTGCCCCTAAATTGATTAAACTGCACTCCTTCCGTTTTAAAGTGGTGATTTTTAGTATTGAATTCCATTCATTTATTTTTTCTTATACAACGTGCTGCTCCTTATCAATATTCACCTGTTTAATTACTTTAATTACTCTAGTTGTAGAGTATACCTTGCTACTTTGTAAGTATCATCTCTGCGTTTTTTCCTTCCATGTTTTTGCTCTGTTTGCAATAAGCCTATCTGTGCCTGCAATGCGACTGCAGGCAAGCAAAAGTAAGGCATCTGCCCCCTCCGCATTGCTTTTTTATTCATTGCTTGAGCCTTAGCTGATGATTCCTACACTGCACTGCACTCGTTTAATCACTGGAGACCACAAACTGCCTAAATGTTAACAGTTTTTAAATGAATTCCTTCATAGTAACCTGTTCTCCAGCGTGTAATACACTACATGTGTGGACACTTATTTATATTTCTTACTGCATGCCGCCTCCGGCTACACAATACTTTATATATTGCTCGCAAACAGATTGCGCATAACTGGGATCCAAACTATTCCTCCGACCCAGTAATCATGGATACTTCAAGTCAGCGCTGTTCTAAATTTATACTTGCCCATAGGGGCTACCCTTATACATTTCAAAAGTCATAGGCTGAATGGAGAGCTCTGTTGGGTATTGCATTTTTTCATCTACACGACTATATTTTATTTAGGGGCAAGACCTTGATCCCCTGATGCCTCAACTGTCTATTATAGATTATAGTAGCTGACATATTTTTTTAATACAGTAAAACCTTAGTTTGCGAGCATAATTCGTTCCAGAAACATGCTTGTAATCCAAAGCACGTGTATATCAAAGCATTTTTTTTTACAGGGTATAGAGAAAATTGAGTACTGTCCGTGATACTTTTTTTATTTTCACTAACATACAATTTTCAGGACAAGCTTTTGGGTGTTTAACCACTTCAATACCAGCCACCGTCATATGATGTCCACAAAGTGGCTCTACCATCCAGAGTGGACGTCATATGACGTCCTGGACTTTGAAGGGGGATATCTGAATGATGCCTGCAGCTAGAGGCATCATCCAGATATCTATCTCTTGTGTCGGCGATTCTGCACAACATAAGAACGATCATAGCGGCGGTTCCGCCACTAGATCGTTCTTACAGGCGGCGGGAGGGGACATCCCCCCCCTCCCGCCGCCATCCGGTGCTTCTCCGGGCTCTCCCGTGCCATCGGGGGGCCCGGAGAAAGAATCGTCCGGCGCTGGCAGGAAGTATAGAGATGACTGGTGACCAAATGGTCACCAGTCATCTCTATGACCGTCGGAGGACCCGGGCGCGATGTGATGACATCACGCCCGGGTCCCGTAAGTAAACAAAGCCGCGATTGCGGCTGTAAGCCACATTATTCATGAGATCAGTGAATTTTTTTCACCGATCTCATGGTTTCCAGCCTGGAGGAGAGATGTGGGGTCTTATTGACCCCGCATCTCTCCATAAAGAGGACCTGTCACACACATTCCTATTACAAGGGATGTTTACATTCCTTGTAATAGGAATAAAAGTAATAAAAAAATAAAAAATAAATAAATAAAGTGTAAAAAAATAAATAAATATGTAAAATAAATAAATAATAATAATAAAAAAAAAAAAAAACGCCCTGTCCCCGGTAGCTCGCGCGCAGAAGCGAATGCACACGCAAGTCCCGCCGACATATGTAAACGCCGTTTAAACCACATATGTGAGGTATTGCCGCGTGCGTTAGAGTGGCAGCAACAATTCTAGCACTAGATCTCCTCTGTAAATCTAAACTGGTAACCTGTAAAAAATTTCAAAGCGTTGCCTATGGAGATTTTTAAGTACCGAAGTTTGGCGCCATTCCATGAGTGTGCGCAATTTTAAAGCGTGACATGTTAGGTATCTATTTACTCGGTGTAACCTAATCTTTCATATTTTACAAAAAAATTGGGCTACCTTTACTGTTTTGTTATCTTTTTAATTCATGAAACAATTTTTTTCCCCAAAAAAGGCGTTTGAAAAATAATTGCGCAAATACCGTACAAGATAAAACGTTGAAATGACCGTCGTTTTATTCCCTAGGGTGTCTGCTAAAAAAACATATATAATGTTTGGGGGTACTGCGTAATTTTCTAGCAAAAAAATTATGATTTGTACATGTAGGAGAGAAGTGCCAGAATAGGCCTGGTATGGAGGTGTGTATAACAGCCCTGTATGGATTAATCACGTCAAGTATCATGGTTTTTACAGAGTATAAAAGAGAAGAGAGGCGCCTAAGTGTAGCAATAAGTTTCTAAATGTTGTACCTTTATTAAATGGAACCATATTGCTACACTTAGAGGCGCTTCTCTTCTTTTTTATACTCAGTTGTGACATGACGCTACTCTTATATCAAGACATCGCTTGTATATCAAGGCAAAATGTATTACAACATTTTGCTTGTCTTGCAAAACGCTCTCAAACCAAGTTACTCTCAAACCAAGGTTTTACTGTACTTGAAATTCTAGGTCGCCCACACTGCCATACAATTACATTGATAATACATTGTGCTATTACAATTTTTTTCACTATGTGAAGCTTATCTGTCAAATGGGGCACTTTGGGTTTGTTGCTTGTAATCTCCCCCCCCCCTCACTACATATTAGTTTTTCCTATACCCCTCCGTTTTCTTTTACCCTTAAAGTGGAGTTCCACCCATAAATATAACATTACATCAGTAGTTTTAAAAAAATGTCATTACTCCTTTACGAAAATTTTTTTTTTTTAGATGCCTTCAAAGTGTTGTTGCTAGGCAGAATAGTTAATCTTCCCACTTCCTGCACCTAGGTGCTTAATGCTTCCTAACCTACACCGCAGAGACTCCTGGGAATGTAGTGGGTGTAACTTTCCAGGAGTCTGTGCACTCCCCAGTCTCAAAGAATCATGTGACTTGGACAGCACAGGTGCTGAAACCTGATCTGACACTGCTTGTGCAGCACTGAGCATGTGCAAGATTTGCAAGGCTGAAATCCAGGAAGTCATATAGTCTGGCTTCATGATGCCCACACTTAAGATGGCCACGGTCAATTTCTATTTTATAAAGTGTCTAAATGCTGTAACAACCTAACAAAACGGACCTTAGTTTACAGACTAACTTCACTAGAATACATTAAGCTTGTGTATTACAGGGGTATTTATATTTAAAAAGTGCAATTGTGGCCGGAACTCCGCTTTATGTCCCTCAATACTTCTTTTGAATGTAAAAATTTGTACCTTAGAGATACAAGCACTAGAACTGTCACCCACGTGCTGGTTTTAGTGCCTAGCGAGTTACTGACCTGGAACAAGAATGCAATCAAAGCAGACTGAAAAGTCTTAATTCCCATCCTGTATCCTTGTTACAGATCAGAGACTCCCCTATGACAGGCATGACAGTAATACAAATAAAAGTACTGGGCCAGATTCACAGACAAATACGTTGCGCTGCGGCGGCGTAACGTATCCCATTTACGTTACACCGCCGCAAGTTTACAGCCTGATTCACAAAGCACTTACCTGTAAACTTGCAGCGGTGTAACGTAAATCCGCTCGGCGCAAGCCCGCCTAATTCAAATGGGGCGGGCACCATTTAAATTAGGCGCGTTCCCGCGCCGAACGTACTGCGCATGCTCCGTCCGTCAAATTACCCGACGTGCATTGCGCTAAATGACGTCGCAGGGACGTCATTGGTTTCTACGTTAACGTAAATGGCGTCCAGCGCCATTCACGGACGACTTACGCAAACGACGTGATTTTTCAAATTTCGACGCAGGAACGACGGCCATACTTAACATTGGCTAGGCCACCTAGGGGGCAGCTTTAGTTTTACGCGGCGTATCTCGACGGAAACAACGTAAAGTTAGAGCGACGAGTAAAGCGTACATTCGTGAATCGCCGTAACTAGTCATTTGCATATTCTACGCCGACCGCAATGGAATCGCCACCTAGCGGCCGGCCTAGAATTGCATCCTAAGATCCGACGGTGTAAGTCAATTACACCTGTCGGATCTTAGGGCTATCTATGCGTAACTGATTCTATGAATCAGTCGCATAGATACGACAAGCGTATCTCAGAGATACGACGGCGTATCAGGAGATGCGCCGTCGTATCTCTTCTGTGAATCTGGCCCACTATTTCTCCAACTGATACAAGACAGTATTCCTCCCACTGATAACAAAAATAGGACACTATTCCTCCCACCGACACCAATGTTAGGGCACTATTCCTCCCACTAATACCAATGATGGGGTACGATACCGGCTTCCATCATTACCAATGATGGAGCATTATTCCTTCCAATAATACCAAAAATGGGGCATTATTCCAGCCACTGAAACCAATGATGGGGCATTATTCCTCACACTAATTCCAATGATGGGGCGTTATTCCTTCCACTGATACCAAAAATGGAGCACTGTTCTTCCCACTGACACCAATGTTGGGGTACAATACCTTCCACCATTACCAATGATGGGGCACTATTCCTCCCACCAATACCAAAAATGGGGCATTATTCCATCCACCGAAACCAATGATGGGACACTGTTCCTCCCACTAATAATACCAACGATGGGGCATTATTCCTTCCACTGGCCCAGATTCAAGAAGCAATTGCGCCTGTGTAACCATAGGTTACACAGCGCAATTGCTTACTTGCCCCGGCGTAACGAGTGCTCCTGATTCAGGAACATCGTAACGCCGACTGCAGCCTAAAATCTGCGTGGCATAAGGCTCTTATTCCACGCATATCTTAGGCTGCATTCTTGCGATGACCGCTAGGGGGCGCTCCCATTGTGCTCAGTGTAAAGTATGCAAATTGCATACTAACACCGATTCACAATGTTGCGCGAGCCCTGCGTACGCAATTTACGTCGTTTCCGTACGGCGTGTTTAGCGTAAGGCTGCCCCTTCTAATAGCAGGGGCAGCCAATGCTAAAGTATACCCGTCGTTCCCACGTCGGGAAATTTGAATTTCACGGCGTTTGCGTAAGTGATTCGTGAATGGCGCTGGACGCCATTCACGTTCACTTGGAAGCAAATGACATCCTTGCGACGTCATTTGCCGCAATGCACGTCGGGAAAGTTTCCCGACAGAGCATGCGCTCTATGCTCGGCGCGGGAGCGCGCCTAATTTAAATGATTCCCGCCCCCTACGGGATCATTTACATTAGGCGCCCTTACGCAGGGCAAGTTTACACAGCGCACACCCAATTTACGGAGCTACTGCTCCGTGAATCGAGGGTAGCGCAGATAATTTGCAAATCTTACTGAATCTACCCCAGTGTGTTTTTATTTTTTTCAAAATTGTCGGCCTTTTTTTGTTTATGGCACAAAAAATAAAAACCGCAGAGGTGATCAAATACCACCAAAAGAAAGCTCTATTTGTGGGAAAAAAAGGGACGTCAATTTTATTTGGGTACAACGTCGCACGACCGCGCAATTGTCAGTTAAAGCGGAGTTCCGCCCATTTTTTTTTTTTTTTTTAAAAGTCAGCAGCTACAAATACTTCAGCTTAAAATAAGGACACTTACCTGTCCGGTCCGCCCGCGATGTTGGCACCCAAAGCCGATCTGTCCCTCGGCTCTCGGGTGCTGCCGCCGCCATCTTCGGTAAGGGAATCAGGAAGTGAAGCCTTGCGGCTTCACTGCCTGGTTCCCTACTGTGCATGCCCGACTCCCACTGGTCCCTGCTGTTTTCTGGGACCTGTGTGTCTCCCAGAAGACAACGGGGGGCGGAGAAGGCGCGGGAAGTGGCGTAGGTACCCGCGGGTGGCTCAGCTATCTATGCCCAGAAGTGGGAGAAGAATACCTGTGTTATACAGGTATCTGCTCCCCCCTCCCCCCTGAAAGGTGCCAAATGTGACACCAGAAGGGGGAGGAATCCGAAAAGCGGAAGTTCAATTTTTTGGGTGGAACTCTGCTTTAACAACTTCAGCCCCAGAAGAATTAACCCCTTCCTGACCAGAGCACTTTTTTGCGTTTCGGCACTGCGTTACTTTAACTGACAATTGCGCAGTCATGCGACGTTGTACCCGAACAAAATTGACGTCCTTTTTTTCTCACAAATAGAGTTTTCTTTTGGTGGTATTTGATCACCTCTCCGGTTATTTTTTGCGCTATAAACAAAAAAACTGCGATAATTTTGAAAAAAAAAAGCAATATTTTTTACTTTTTGCTACAATAAATATCGCCCCAAACAAATATAAAAAAACAAATTTCTTCATCTTCAGTTTAGGCCGATACGTATTCTTCTACGTATTTTTGGTTAATAAAAAACATGCAATAAGCATATATTGATTGGTTTGCGCAAAAGTTATAGGAGCAGATCCACATAGATCTGCATCGGCGCAGCGTATGTCAGATACGCTACGCCGCTGTAACTTACCTAGGCTTAGTTTGAATCCACAACGAATTTGCGCCGTAAGTTACGGCGGCGTAGTGTATCTCTCGCGGCGTAAGGGCGCGTAATTCAAATGCGGCGAGTAGGGGGCGTGTTTCATTTAAATGAGGCGCGTCCCCGCGCCGAAGGAACTGCGCATGCCCCGTCCGTCAAAACTCCCAGGGTGCATTACTCCAAATGACGGCGCAAGGACGTCAGTGTTATCGACGTGAACGTAAATGGCGTCCAGCCCCATTCACGAACGACTTACGCAAACGACGTAGAATATTCAAAATTATACGCGGGAACGACGGCCATACTTAACATTGAGTACGCCACCAAATAGCAGCTTTAACTATACGCCGGAAAAAGCCGAACAGAAACGATGTAACAAAATGCGACGGCCGCTCGTACGTTCGTGGATCGTCGGAAATAGCTAATTTGCATACTCGACGCGGATTACGACGGGAACGCCACCTAGCGGATGCCGAAAAATCGCATCTAAGATCCGAAGGCGCACGAAGACGTCGTATCTTGGTTTGAGGATTCAAAACAAAGATACGACGCGGGAAATTTAAAATTACGCCGGCGTAATCCTTTTGTGGATCTGCCCCATAGTGTCTACAAAATAGAGGATAGTTTTATGGCATTTTTATTAATAATTTTTTTCTTTATTAGTAATGGCGGCGATCAGCGATTTTTTTTATCGGGACTGCGACATTATGGCGGACACATCGGACACTTTTGACACATTTTCGGGACCATTGTCATTTTCACAGCGATCAGTGCTATAAAAATGCATTGATTACTGTGTAAATGACACTGGCAGGGAAGGGGTTAAACACTTCTCATCCACTCTGAAGTGAAGCACGGATGTGTCCCTCTATTGGAGGAATTGTTTGACGCTGTTTATTCATCTTCACTTGTGAATGTATCGATTTTATTCTTTTATATCCAATAAAAAGACGTTATTGCACCATGAGCCTGTGCGCTCGTATTCCCTTTTGTTTTCACAGCTATTAATTTCCCGTTGATCACTGAGCTGCAAGGAGCAGGATGCTGGCCAGACCAAGCATTCTCATTAACCACTTCACCCCCAAGCCTCTTTTTTACACTCGTTGTTTACAAGTTAAAATCATTTATTTTTTTGCTAGAAAATGACTTGGAACCCCCAAACATTATATATATTTGTTTTCTAACACCCTAGAGAATAAAATGATGGTTGTTGCAATACTTTCTGTCACACCGTATTTGCGCAGCGGTCTTACAAGCGCAAATTTTGGGGAAAAAATATACTTTTTTAACCACTTAAGCCCCGGACCAAAATGCAGCTAAAGGCCCAGGCCAGGTTTTGCGATTCGGCACTGCGTCGCTTTAACAGACAATTGCGCGGTCGTGCGACGTGACTCCCAAACAAAATTGGCGTCCTTTTTTTCCTACAAATAGAGATTTCTTTTGGTGGTTTTTTATCACCTCTGCGGTTTTTATTTTTTGCGCTATAAACAAAAATAGAGCGACAATTTTGAAAAAAATGCAATATTTTTTACATTTTGCTATAATAAATATCCCCCAAAAACATATCAAATTTTTTTTTTTCCTCAGTTTAGGCCGATACGTATTCTTCTACCTATTTTTGGTAAAAAAAATCGCAATAAGCGTTTATCGATTGGTTTGCGCAAAATTTATAGCGTTTACAAAATAGGGGATAGTTTTATTGCATTTTTATTATTTTTTTTTTACTACTAATGGCGGCGATCAGCAATTTTATTCGTGACTGCGACATTATGGCGGACACTTCGGACAATTTTGACACATTTTTGGGACCATTGTCATTTTCACTGCAAAAAATGCATTTAAATTGCATTGTTTATTGTGAAAATGACAGTTGCAGTTTGGGAGTTAACCACAGGGGGCACTGAAGGAGTTATGTTTCACCTAGTGTGTGTTTACAACTGTAGGGGGGTGTGGCTGTAGGACTGACGTCATCGATCGTGTCTCCCTATAAAAGGGATGGCTCGATCGATGCAGCTGCCACAGTGAAGCACGGGGAAGCCGTGTTTACATACGGCTCTCCCCATTCTTCAGCTCCGGGGAGCGATCGCGAGGGGGCGGCTAGAAACGAATAGCCGCGCCCTCATCCCGGATCGCTCCCACACGATTTCCGACCACCGCATGTACCCGATCGGACGCCCGACCCGCGGAAAGGCAAGGACGTACACGTACATGCCATTCTGTGGACGTATATTTACATGCGGCGGTCGTTAAGTGGTTAATAAAAAAATAAGACAACAATAAAGTTAGCACAATGTTTGTTTTTTATAATGTAAAAGATAATGTTACGCCGAGTAAATTGATACCCAACATGTCACGCTACAAAATTGCACCCGCCAGTGGAATGGCGATAAACTTTTACCCTTAAAAATCTCCATAGGCGATGTTTAAATATTTCTACAGGTTATCAGTTTTGAGTTACGGAGGATGTTTAGGGCTAGAATTATTGCTCTCGCTCTAACGATCGCAGCGACACCTCACATGTGTGGTTTGAACACCGTTTTCATAGGCGGGCACTACTCACGTATGCGTTGGCTTCTGCACACGAACACGGCGGGACAAGGCGCTTTAAAAAAAAAATCGTATTTATTTTACTTTCAATTTTTTATTTTGACATTGTTTTCTTATTTATTTTACTTTTATTTATTTTTCTTTTTTATTTTGTTTATTAAAAAAAAAAATGTAAACATCCCTTGTAATAGAAAAAAAGCATGACAGGTCCTCTTTAATGTGAGATCTGGGAGTCAAAAAAAACTCACATCTCATATTTACACAAAAATGAAAATAAATAAATAAAAAAAGTCACGTAAAAAAAAAAAAAAAAAAGAGCTATGGGTGAAAGTGACGTCGCTTCCGCCCTCCCATGCTATGGAGCCGAGCGGGGGGCCATCTTCCCCTCAGTCTGCAGAGGAGAGAGAGGAGGAGAGGACGGGAGAGGGATTGTCTCCGCCGCTACTGGCGGGTGCGGTAAGCGGCGGAGACAACTGGAGCTCGGCGGGAGGGGGGGTGGGCACCTCTCCGGTAGGGTTCCCACATGTCCCGGTTTGCCCGGGACTGTCCCGCAATTGACATGTTTGCCTTGGGTCCCGGGCACCTTCATTCCGAGACAATATAATGTCCCGGAATGAAATAGAGGACACAGCCACCCCCTACTAACTACATTTTCAGAACTGGTTGCTAGGGCCGGCTCTGCCTGGCATCTTGCAACCAGTGACAATTTACTCTCAGACAGTGAAGCCAGGTGCGAGGCCTGCGCCTAGTGCAGCACTGCTGTCCCCACCCACCTGGGCACCTCCTCCTTCCCCGGCACCAAGCGGCAAGCAGCAGGGACTATTGTGATCTTCACTCTCCAGATAGCGACTCCACTCCTTTCCTCACAGAGGGAGTGACAGCAGCACTGCATCTGGTGGCAGGCTATGGGCGGCAAGTGGCACTGCATCTGGTGGCAGGCTATGGGGGGCAAGTGGCACTGCATCTGGTGGCAGGCTATGGGTGGCAAGTGGCACTGCATCTGGTGGCAGGCTATGGGTGGCAAGTGGCACTGCATCTGGTGGCAGGCTATGGGCGGCAAGTGGCACTGCATCTGGTGGCAAGTGGCACATTCACCTGACAAATAACCTGCCGCCAAATTCCCCATCAACCCCGAGACTACATTACCCCCCCCATCTTTTTTGGGGGGAAGGTGATAGAGGGGGTGTGTCCCTGAATGGCACTTTGGAAATGTGGCCACCCTACTCTCCGGCCACTGACAAAAGTGATCTTGCGGCGAATCCGCTGTGGAGACCACTTTTATCCTAAAGAGAAACGCACACCAAAAATACCAGGGTTATGGCAGCCAGCTGCTTCCATAACCGCAGTATTTAGCGTCAAAGTACTGACGTACGGGTATGTCGTTTTGCGTGCAGTGGTTAAGGGCAGTGGCGGCTGGTGCTCAAAATTTTCTTTTGGGGGGGGGGGGCGGAAACGGAAAAAAAAAAATTGAAGCCTCACTGTGCCCATCAAATGCAGCCACTGTGCCATCAATTCGCACCACTGTGCCATGCCATCAAACGCAGCCACTGTGCCATCAATTCGCACCACTGTGCCATGCCATTAAACTAAGGATGAGCTCCGGCGTGTTCGCATAGAACACGTGCAGAGCCCGCCAGGAAGTGTGCACGGCGCTGTGCTAATCACAGCCAGGGAGACATTTCACGATCTCTGCAGCCGAGCATCGTGAAATGTCTCCCTGGCTGTGATTAGCACAGCGCCGTGCTCACTTCCTGGCGGGCTCTGCACGTGTTCTATGCGAACACGCCGGAGCTCATCCTTACATTAAACGCAGCCACTGTGCCATGCCATCAAACGCAGCCACTGTGCCATCAATTGTCACCACTGTGCCATGCTATCAAACACAGCCACTGTGCCCTTTAATTGTCACCACTGTGCCCTTTAATTGTCGCCGCTGTGCCCATTGTGGCCACTGTGCCCTTCGTCGCCGCTGTGCCCTGTAAAGTGACCCTTCCCCCCCCCCCCGCCCGGCACTTACGTTTACTGGAGTCAGCCATCCACGTCCCTCAATGTCTTCTACCACCCTCTCAGCCAATCAGGTTACCGGTAGCCAGAATCGGCCAACCTGATTGGCTGAGACGCCTGTCAGTCTTATCCAAGGAGCGCATCCCTAGTGCGTTCCTTGTATAAGCTTCCGGGACCCGAGGGCTGTACTCGGAAAAGCCTATCAGAGCCGTTGGCTGATAGGCACTTCTGTACAGCCAACCAGCTGCCGTTATTCAGATGGCCGGACATGAGCGCCGACCATCGGAATAGAACAGCGGCAGATAATAACATAGATTTGTGCAATGCATGAATCTATGTTATTAGACTCAGTGGCGGTGAGAGCCAGAGGGGATGGCGCTCCAGCGCCCTCTATGGACGAACCGCCACTTTGTTTAAGGGATTCCTTGGTCAGTGTTTTATCACTTTGAATTGGAAATTTTTAGCGCAAAGACTATTTTTGTTGGATTTTCGGTTAAAGTAACGCAGTGGCGTATCGCAAAAAAATAAAATAAAAATGGCCTAATCATGAAGGGGGTAAAACCTTTCCGGAGCTGAAGTGATTAAGAAGCTTGACCCTTATCTGAGTCTCCCATCGCGTCTTCAGATGTATGGCGGAATCCAGCTTGCTATTGTCACTCTTGTTGTGTTTTTTAAAGTCTGCATTAGAATATAATCATTTCTGTGACATTCAGCCGTATCACCAAGCAACAGGAAATTTCATGTTATTTTCTTTTTGTGTTATTATATAGTCTCTCCTTCAGCTTCTTTGTCTCCTTGTAGCTCCGCTCTACCGTGTGTTGGGAAAATTGCTTTAATGATATTAAATAGGAGAGTTTAGTTTTGTATTTCGGTGGAGGTGTCTGCTGAATGCGTGATTGGTTTGCTAGATACACGGGCTTCAAAGCAAAGGGGTTGTAAAGGTACAATTTTTTTTTCCCTTAGTGCCGTCCTCCTTCACTTACCTCATCCTTCCATTTTGCTTTTAAATGTCCTTATTTCTTCTGAGACAGGGTTCGACAAAACTTGGGCGCCCGGTCGCACTAGAATTAGCGACCTGGCACCCGGGGAAGAAAGCTTAGACCTGCAGAAGGACGCAAAGCCGCGGCCTCAATTACCTGTGTCTCCGTGCCTCCGTGAGCCCCCACCTCCCCCGCCGCGTGATCGCGGCGGGCCGCCCTGGCCGGTAAATAAGGCCTGCAGCTTTGCGGCCTTCTGCAGGCCTAAGCCTCCTTCTGTGATCTGGAGCCATCTTGTGGTGGCCGTAGGCATGACAAGTAAACCAGCAATTCTAATAGAGCTTCCCCAGTGTTTTCCCTGCCATCTCCTTCCCTCTAATTATAACCCCCAAACATTATATATATTTTTTATTCTAACACCCTAGAGCAGTGATGGTGAACCTTGGCACCCCAGATGTTTTGGAACTACATTTCCCATGATGCTCAACTACACTGCAGAGTGCCTGAGTGTAACGGAATGGCCTGTGACACCCAGAGACTTTTGAAGGATGTGGGGTACTCCTGTGCCAGCTTCACTAATGACTCTTGGGTCTAGGGTCGTCCTATGTCCAATAGGGGCATAGGATGACTGAGAAATGATATCTCGGATTACATGAGATGGGACATTAATGATAATTCATGTACTGTAGGAGATCTTGACATATTACAGGTGGTTTATTCTGACCTCAACACGTCAATAAGAGCGTCTCATTCAATGTGTAACAGACTGTTGAGATGCTAATTAAGTCTGCTACTGTGGTGATGTGAATTGAAGCTTGGTAGCCAGTCTGACTGTCTATTATGGGATGTTTAAATGTATTGCTGTGATTGCATTTAATTTTCCATTTGTCTTAATTAGGTTTGCTTCTACAGACCTTTTCATTGTGTGATGCTAATGACACTGTTTTGTGTGAAAAGTCTATTGATAAAACATCTGGGGTGCCAAGGTTCGCCATCACTGTCCTAGAGAATAAAATGGCGATCATTGCAATACTTTGTCACACCGTATTTGAGCAGCGGTCTTACAAGCGCACTTTTTTAATTAAAAAATAAGACAACAGTAAAGTTAGCCCAATTTTTTTTTATATTGTGAAAGATAATGTTACGCCGAGTATATTGATACCCAACATGTCAAGCTTCAAAATTGCGTCCGCTCATGGAATGGCGACAAACTTTTACCCTTAAAAATCTCCATAGGCGACGTTTAAAAAATTCTACAGGTTGCATTTTTTGAGTTACAGAGGAGGTCTAGGGCTAGAATTATTGCTCTCGCTCTACTAATCGCGGCGATACCTCACATGTGTGGTTTGAATACCGTTTACATATACGGGCGCTACTTGCGTATGCGTTCGCTTCTACGCGCGAGCTCGGCGGAACGGGGCGAGTTTTCTGGCTCCTAACTTTTTTTAGCTGGCTCCTAGATTCCAAGGAAATTTGGCAAACCCTGTTCTGAGAAATCCTCACTTCCTGTTCTTTTGTCTGTAACTCCACACAGTAATGCAAGGCTTTCTCCCTGGTGTTGAGTGGCGTGCTCGCCCCCTCCCTTGGAGTCAGGACGCCCACTAACACACAGCTCCTTTCTCTATCTGCAACGTAGAGAGCGTCCTGACCCTCCTGTAGTCCAAGGGAGGGGACGAGCACAACACTCCACACCAGGGAGAAAGCCTTGCATTACTGTGTGGAGTTACAGACAGAAGAACAGGAAGTGAGGATTTCTCAGAAGAAATAAGGACATTTAAAAGCAAAATGGAAGGAGGAGGTAAGTGAAGGAGGACTGCACTAAGGTAAAGGAAGCTATTTAGGGAAAAAAAATTAATTCCTTTACAAACCCTTTAAGTGGTTTAATGCAGTGTCGCATCGTAAAAAGTGGCCTGGTCATGAAGGGGGGGGGGGGTAAAATTTCAGGAGCTGAAGTGGTTATTAAAAAAATAAAAATAGTAAAAAATTATAAAAAAAAAAATACAAATAAAAAACGACTGATGCCTTCCGCTGCATTGCTGGTATACACACGTGTGTTTGCGCTCTGCGGTGCACACCCTATTCCAATAGGCTGCGCACACCAATGGTTCTGTTATAACAGCAGAGGAAGTATGAGCGGAGCCGTAAATGTTCCCTTTTAGGTTTATTTGACAAGAGCTTCTACCTTGACAAATGGAAAATTCCTCCTTAGGCCTTGTACACACGACCAGACATGTCCGATGAAAACGGTCCGCGGACCGTTTTCATCGGACATGTCTGCTGGGGGATTTTGGTCTGATGTGTGTACACACCATCAGACCAAATTCCCCGCAGACAGAATACGCGGTGACGTGGCGGCGACGATGACGCGGCGACGTGCGCGACCCAGGAAGTTCAATGCTTCCACGCATGCGTCGAATCACTTCGACGCATGCGAGGGATTTCGGCCCAGCGGACACGTCCGATGAGTCGTACTGATCATCGGACATGTCCGACGGACAGGCTTCCAGCGGACATGTTTCTTAGCATGCTAAGAAACTTTTGTCCACTGGAAACCTGTCCGCTAGGCCGGAAAACTGTCCAGTCGGCCGTACACACGGTCGGACATGTCCGCGGAAACTGGTCAGTGGACATTTCCGGTCTTGTGTACGAGGCCTTAGACATCCTGAAAAAAAGCTTCTACAGATCGCTTATGCCCTGTACACACGATCGGTTCATCTGATGAAAACGGTCTGATGGATTTTTTCATCAGATATCCGATGAAGCTGACTTTCATCAGTCTTGCCTACACACCATCAGTTAAAAAAAACGATCGTGTCCAACGCGGTGACGTACAACACTACAACGTGCTGAGAAAAATAAAGTTTAATGCTTCCGAGCATGCGTCGACTTGATTCTGAGCATGCGTGGATTTTTAACTGATGGATAATTTTAAAACAAGTTCCTAGTTTTTTAACCGATGGATAAAAAAAAAACGATGGGGCTTACACACGATCGGTTTATCTGATGAAAACGGTCCATCAGACAAACCGATCGTGTGTACGCGGCATAAGGATAAAATACGTCACTGGCTATTTTAGTTAATTTGAATGTGTGTTAAACAAGAGAATTGGAGTAAATGACTGGAAAATGGTTATTGTACTATTTGGCAGGCTAAAGAAAAAAAAAAAAAAAAAGCGCGGAGCAGCTGTCACCGTCAGCGAGGAAAATGCATGTGTCGATGTAACGGCGTATACATAACTGTGTGTGTGATCTGTTATGTGGCTGGGGAGACGCATGATCAGGGCGCACAATATGCAAACAGCACCATTTTTATGTAAAGAAACACAGGGGGCTAGATTCAGGTAGCAGATACGGCGGCGTATCTCCAGATACGCCGCCGTAAATTCAAATCTGCGCCGTCGTATCTGTACGGCGATTCTCAAAGGCAGATACGTTCAAAAAATAGGCTTCCTCCGCCGACGTAACTTGAATACGGCGGCGTATAATTGTGTGCAATCTTACGCTGACCGCTAGGGGCGCTTCCGTTGTTTTCGGCGTAGAATATGCAAATGATCTAGATACGCCGATTCACAAACGTACGTACGGCCAGCGCAATTTATTTACGTAGTTTACGTTAGGCTTTTTCGACGTAAGGTTGCTCCTGCTATTAGGTGGCGCAGCCAATGTTAAGTATGGACGTTGTTCCTGCTTCGAAATTTGAATATGAAGATTTGCGTCGGAATTTCAAGCATGCGCACTGGGATTCTTTCACGAATGGCGCATGCGCCGTTCGTAAAAAACATAAAGTACGCGGGGTCAACCTTAATTTAAATAAAACACGCCCCCCTCATCATCATTTGAATGACGCGCGCTTTCGCCGGCCCCATTTACCCTACGCTGCCGTAAGTTAGGAGGCAAGTGCTTTGTGAATACAGCACTTGCCTCTCAAACTTACGGCGGCGCAGCGTAAATACGATACGCTGCGCCGCCGTAATAGTGGGCGCATCTACATGAATCTAGCCCAGGGACTATTTATTTTAGCGTAATTCTTTATATACCGACAAATTCAACTATTTATATCAGTCCCGGCTCCGAATAAGCTTACAAATGAAAGAGCTCATTTACACTTGTGGTTATCATTGCTGCCCCTCTGAAAAGCAGGCCATGGTGGATCATTTTCAGAGGGCAATTGTCACGCGGCTGGAAGTAGATAAATTAAAACTCGGACGAATCAGAATTTTCCGAATTAGAATACAGTGGAACCTCGGAATACGAGCATAATTCGTTCCAGGAGAATGCTTCTAATCTAAAGTAATTCAAATCCCTCAATAAAACATTAAAACGAGCACAGGGACTGTTTTTCTGTCTTGGAGTGTCTGAGAGGTGAACACTGGGCCTAGAAGGGTGACAGGTGGACCACAGCACTTAGCAGCCCTTATGGGGGTACCGCTACATATATATTTATATATAATACAGTGGAGCGTATATAGTGCAGTCTGTGTAATATATATATTACAGTTTACAGTATATAGTGCAGTCCTTATAGTATGTATATATATATATATATATATATATATATATATATATAGTTCAGAGTATATAGTGCAGTCCCTGTAGCATATATATAATAAAGTCCAGAGTATATAGTGTAGTCCTTAAAGTATATATAATACAGTTCAGCGTATATACGGTAGTAAAGTCAGTGTAATATATATAAATACAGTTCAGAGTATATAGTGCAGTCCCTGTAGTATATATATAATACAGTCTAGAGTACAGTATATAGTGTAGTCCTTAAAGTATATACCGTATTTATCGGCGTATACGCGCACTTTTTTGCCCTGAAAATCAGGGCAAAATCGTATGTGCGCGATATACGCCAATACCCGCTTCACGCGCTGTGTTTGAAGCATTGCGCCGGCATATACCAAGCGCAGTACACTCAGGTATAGTCGGGCAGGCTCCTCTCGCGGTCACGTCCTGTGCGTCCCGTACGTCCTTTACGCAAGAGGAGCCGAGCCTGCCCAACTATACCCGAGTGTACTGCGCTCGGTATATGTCGGCGCAGTGGTTCAAACACAGCGCGGGAAGCGGGGATCGAGCGGGGCAGGACACCACGATGGCCGCAGAAGGACGCCGGACCGGACGAGGCCGCCGATGGACGCGATGGACGACGAGCAGGACGCGATGGACGACGGACAAGACACCGACGAGGGGCATCCAAACTGTAAGTATTTTTTTTTTCCAGGAATTTTCCTTGAAGTTCGGGGGTGTGCGCTATACACCGGGGCGCGTTATAGCCAGATAAATACGGTATAATACAGTTCAGCGTATATACAGTAGTAAAGTCAGTGTAATATATATAATACAGTTCAGAGTATATAGTGCAATCCTTATAGTTTATATCAGGGATCCTCAAACTACGGGCCTCCAGCTGTTGCGGGACTACACATCCCATGAGGCATTGTAAAACTCTGACATTCACAGACATGACTAGGCATGATAGGAATTGTAGTTCCTGAACAACTGGAGGGCCGTAGTATGAAGAGTATATATTGACGTCCTTATAGTATATATAATACAGTTCAGAGTATATAGTGCAGTCCTTATAGTTTATATAATACAGTTCAGAGTATATAGTGACGTCCTTATAGTATATATAATACAGTTCAGAGTATATACAGTAGTAAAGTCAGTGTAATATATATATAATACAGTTCAGAGTATATAGTGTAGTCCTTAAAGTATATATAATACAGATCAGAGTATATAGTGCATAGATCTTAAGGGGAACTCCATGCCAAAGTTGAAAAAAGGGGGGGCTATTGTGTGGTGGGTCTAATGTTGCTAGAGGGGGTCTACTGTTGCTGGGGTGGGGTTAAATTACAAACAAAATACATAGTCGCACAAAATGATACTTTGTTCTGTATTCTCTAAAAGGGGTAGTACTGGGAATTGGGCATTTAGTGAAATCAAGGAATGGTGCTCGGAGGTGGGTAGGGGGCACAGAAGAAGGGTGACTCAGAAGGGGGGAGTTCCTGCACCTCTCCTGTTGAACGCTCTGTCCCGTTCGATAGTCATCTGTTCCGTGGTTTCCTGGACTGCTATTTCCCCATTTCTCTATGATATCAGGCTCACCTCAAACCATGAGACCCAACCAAGTTTTATTTAGCAAGAAGCAAGATATAAAAAGGCACAAATTGCCTCTCTGCATAATTAATTATTATTAGATTGTTTTTCGGATGCAACAAAACTGCAGCCATTTTGTGGATGACTGACAAAATTATTATCACCTGAGAATGGGAGAGCGTTTTTTTCCGTAAGTGCCAGTCTATACGAATCTCTCATAATACGTAATATTTAATGTGACATCTTGCTTTCAGACAGAGGAAGTGAGGAATGCAATTTCTGATGTCCACTAATGTCATTATTTATATGCATGGGATCCTGACAATCTCCGTCTGGATACTGATTAGCATAACATAATCAACAGGCCCGGTTCACCGGCGCCATCCTATTAATATGGCCAGTGACTTCTAATTCAGTCATTTACGAAACGATCATTTTCTGCATCTTTTATGCTCAGCGCCGTGTCAGCGACAAACATGTCTTGTGAGAATGAGAGAGAAAATAACCTTTGTGTTAACCGTTTCCAGCACAGCATAACCAAGCTATGATGGTGGCCAGATAGCGTGTAATAATAAGGTGTTCAGTAGCAGAATGAGACGCAAGAGACACTTTGCAGCAGAATTAAGGTAAAGTTTACTGAAGCTTATGATTCAGAACAAAGACTAGGCACAAAAAGCTTGGCTGTTACAATATGGCGAAACGGTTCAATTTGGCACCGGTGCAGTGTTCAGTGGAGGACCGCGAGGATTCGGTGCTGATGAGTCTGGAATTACACTATATTGCAAAAACGATTGGGACGCCTGCCTTTACACACACATGAACTTTAGAGGCATCCCAGTCTTAGGCCTAGATTCACGTACCCCAGCGTAAGTGTGGGCGGGCGTAGCGTACCATATTTACGCTATGCCGCCGCAACTTAGAGAGGCAAGTGCTGTATTCACAAAGCACTTGCGTCCTAAGTTACGGAGGCGTAGCATAAATGTGCCGGCGTAAGCGCGCCTAATTCAAATTGGGAAGAGGTGGGCGTGTTTTATGCAAATAAAGCATGACCCCACGTAAATGAAGTTTTGAACGTACGGCGCATGCGCCGTCCGTGGACGTATCCCAGTGCGCATGCGTCGGATAGAATGCCTAAGATACGATGAACACTGCCTACGACGTGAACGTAACTTACGCACAGCCCTATTCGCGTACGACTTACGCAAACGACGTAAAAAGATACGCTTGTTCCGACGTCCATACTTTGCATGGGCTACGCCACCTAGAGACCTGCTTTATCTTTATGCCGGCGTATGTCTTACGTAAACGGCGTAACTAATTGCGACGGGCGTACGTATGTTCATGAATTGGCGTATCTTGCTCATTTGCATATTTGACGCGGAAAACAACGGAAGCGCCAACTAGCGGCCAGCGTAAATATGCACCCTAAGATACGACGGCGTAGGAGACTTACGCCGCTCGTATCTTAGCCAAATTTAAGCGTATCTGGTTTCGAGAATACGCTTAAATATACGACGCGCAGATTCGGACTTACGACGGCGTATCTACTGATACGCCAACGTAAGTCTCTGAGAATCTGGCCCTTAGTCCGTAGGGTTCAATATTGAGTTGGCCCACCCTTCGCAGCTATAACAGCTTCAACTCTTCTGGGAAGGCTGTCCACAAGGTTTAGGAGTGTGTCTATGGGAATGTTTGACCATTCTTCCAGAAGCGCATTTGTGAGGTCAGGCACTGATGTTGGATGAGAAGACCTGGCTCACAGTCTCCGCTCTAATTCATCCCAAAGGTGTTCTATCGGGTTGAGGTCAGCACTCTGTGTAGGCCAGTGAAGTTCCTTCACCCCAAACTTGCTCATCCACACTGTATTGCCAAATCTCTATTGGGCCACCCCTCCAAATCATTTGGTGGAGGGGGGGGGCTTGACGCGGAATTCGACAGAAACGCCACCTAGCGGCCGGCGGAAAAAATGCACCTAAGATCCGACGGCGTACTAAGACGTATGCCTGTCGGATCGATCCGAGATGCAGTCGTATCTTGTTTTGTAGATACAAAACAAAGATACGACGCGGGAAATTTAAAATTACGCGGCGTATCAATAGATACTCCGGCGTAATTCTTTTGTGGATCTGCCCCTGTGTGTGTATATTGTGTGTCTGTGTGTGTATACTGTGTATGTATACTGTATGTGTGTGTGTGTGTGTATACTGTGTGGCCCCATAATCTATTGCCTAGGGGCCCCATAATCTCCAATTGCCTGGGGGCCCTATAGTCTCCTATTGCCTGGGGGCCCCATAATCTCCTATTGCCTGGGGGCCCCATGAGTTGTCAGTCCGTCCCTGTGTACTCATACTGTCCTCCTTGTTTAGTGCTGCTTCTTAGTACATCAATCGTGGAGGACAGCACTCTGGGGAGAGACATTTCAGAACTCCTCTTGGAATACTTCCTTTTAAACGCAAACGGCAACACCTTCCCAACCATGGTGTGGTAGGCACATAAGTGCTTCATAAGGGGGCAGTTCATCTCCATCATCTCCATAGCCACAACACTTGAGAATGCGCTAGGTGGGTATGCATCTACTACTTCCATGAACATATCAATAAATTGGAATTACAACATAAGGAAAATGTAGCCATTAAAACTCTGAAAGAACTAAAAGAAACAGACTATTAACAGCCATAAACCATAAAATGCAGAGAACAATTTAAACTGAAAACTACTACGAGGAAGGGAATACGTGTGACAGAATATTTTGTCATGTTCATAACCAAAAACGTAAATGTATTTATATCCCAAGCTTTGAACATCTCACAGAGCTCTGTTCAATCCATCATCCGAAATCGGAATAAGGGAAGGGCACAACTGCAAACCTACCATGACATGGCCGTCCACCTAAACTGACCGGGCCGGGCAAGGAGAGCATTTATCAGAGAAGCAGCCAAGAGGCCCATGGTAACTCTGGAGGGGCTGCAGAGATCCACAGCTCAGGTGGGAGAATCTGTCCACAGGACAACTATTAGTCGTGCTCTCCACAAATCTGCCCTTTATGGAAGAGTGACAAGAAGAAAGACATTGGTGATAGAAAGCCATAAAAAGTGCTCTTTGCAGTTTGTGAGAAGCCATGTGGGGGACACAGCAAACATGTGGAAGAAGGTGCTCTGTTCAGATGAGACCAAAATTTTACTTTTTGGCCTAAAAGCAAAACGCTATGTGTGGGGAAAAACTGACACTGCACATCACCCTGAACACCATCCCCACCGTGAAACATGGTGGTGGCAGCTTCATGTTGTGGGGATGCTTTTCTTCAGCAGGGACGGGGAAGCTGATCAGAGTTGATGGGAAGATGGATGGAGTCAAATACAGGGTAATCTTAGAAGAAAACCTGTTAGAGTCTGCAAAAGACTTGAGACTGGGGGGGGGGGGGGGGAGACCCTAAACATACAGCCAGAGCTACAATGGAATGGTTTATATAAAAGCATATTCATGTGTTGAAATGGCCCAGTCACAGTCCAGACCTAAATCCAATTGAGAATCTGTGGCAAGACTTGAAAATTGCTGATCACAGATGCTCTCCATCCAATCTGACAGAGCTTGAGATATTTTACAAAGAAGAATGGGCAGAAATTTCACTTGCTAGATGTGCAAAGCTGGTAGAGACACCCCCAAAAAGACTTACAGCTGTAATTGCAGTGAAAGGCGGTTCTACAAAGTATTGACTCCGGGGGGGGGGGGGGGGGCATACAAATGCACACCACTATTTTTAGATATTTATTTAAAAAAAAAAAAACATTTATCATTTTCCTTCCACTTCACAATTCGGTGTCACTTTGTGTTGGTCTCTCACATAAAATCCCAATAAAATACATTTAGGTTTTTGGTTGTAACATGACAAAATGTGGAGAATTGCAAGGGGTGTGAATACTTTTTCAAGGCACTGTATGTCATATGCAATTTTCCCATCAATTGCTTGAGACTTTATTTTTCAAGTACTTAAGCTTATAGGTTTACAAGGACGAATGCTCAGTTGGAATATTCTTGTCCCTCAGCGAAGGTGAGAACCAATGACCTCTGATAAATTGTATTCCAGATTTCCAATGGGAGGCTTCAAGGATGTCCCCTATCACCGACCATCTCTATTGTATTTTTAGAACCATTTCTACGACTTGTGCAAGTGGATAACAATATCCATGGTGTCACATGAAGTAACCAGGAGAAAAAAAATTGCTGCTTTTGCAGAAGATATGATTTTCTTACTAACTAAACTCAATTATTCCTTTAGGGATGCACCCAGAGCCAGACTTACCATTGGGCTTGACTGGGCTCAAGCCCATGGGCCCCACCCAATAGGGGGCCCCCTTTAAAAAAAAAAAAAAAAAAAACTTTTTTTTTTTTTTTTTTTAGGGGTCCGGAGGTCCCCAGGGGCCCAGAGGCCCCCCGGGCCCCGGACGGCAACCCCCCTTTTTTATTTATTTTTTATTAAAAAAAAAAGTTATTAACCACTTACCCCCCGGACCATATTGCTGCCCAAAGACCAGAGTACTTTTTGCGATTCGGGACTGCGTCGCTTTAACAGACAATTGCGCGGTCGTGCGACGTGGCTCCCAAACAAAATTGGCGTCCTTTTTTTCCCACAAATAGAGCTTTCTTTTGGTGGTATTTGATCACCTCTGTTTTTTTTTATTTTTTGCGCTATAAACAAAAATAGAACGACAATTTTGAAAAAAATGAATATTTTTTACTTTTTGCTGTAATAAATATCCCCCAAAAATATATAAAAAAAAAAATTTTTTCCTCAGTTTAGGCCGATACGTATTCTTCTACATATTTTTCGTAAATAAAATCGCAATAAGCGTTTATTGATTGGTTTGCGCAAAAGTTATAGCGTTTACAAAATAGGGGGTATTTTTATGGCATTTTTATTAATATTTTTTTTACTAGTAATGGCGGCGATCAGCGATTTTTTTTTCGGTATTGCGACATTATGGCGGACACTTCGGACATTTTTGACACATTTTTGGGACCATTGGCATTTTTATAGCGATCAGTGCTATAAAAATGCATTAGATTACTATAAAAATGCCACTGGCAGTGAAGGGGTTAACACTAGGGGGCGGGGAAGGGGTTAAGTATGCCTGGGTGTGTTCTTACTGTGGGGGGGGGGGTGGCCTCACTAGGGGAAACACTGATCTTCTGTTCATACATTGTATGAACAGAAAATCAGCATTTCCCCTGCTGACAGGAACGAGAGCTGTTTGTTTACACACACAGCTCCCGTTCCCCGCTCTGTACCGAGCGATCGCGTGTGCCCGGCGGCGATCGCACCCTAGTGGCGGCTAAAAGGTAGGACGTCCATTTACGTGGTCTCGCCTAGGAGAGCCACCTTGTGGACGTATAATGACGGTGCGGCGACGGCAAGTGGTTAAAGGGCCCAGAGGTCTCCAGGGCCCCTGGATGGCAACCCCCCTTTTTTTATTTTTTTTAATTTAAAAAAAAATGTTTATATATTTTTTATATATATATAAAATTCCAAAATTCCTGATGGCGGCCCTACGCATACCTCCCAACACGCACGGATTCCGCGGGACTTTACCGCACAGACAGCTTCTTCCTGTAGTCCCGCGAAAGGGTTAATTTTCCCGCACTGCAAGAGGAGGCAGCACGGAAGCAGGAGGAACCAGAGCGGTGTGTGGAGGACTGTGGCTGCTGAAGGGAAGAAAGTCGACAGCCGGGCTAATGACAGTCTGTGGTCCCGGCTGTCGGCACATGTGAGAGGCACTCCCCCCCCGCTCAACAACTGCAAAACCCCCCCAGGAGGAACTGGAGAGGTGTGTGGATGTTTGCTTAAGGGAAGAGAGCCGATACATTCCGTGCACAGGTGAGAGGCACCCCCCGCTCAACAAATTTAATGCGCCCCCCCCCCCGCTCAACAACTTCAATTCGCCCCCCCCGCTCAACAATTTTAATGCGCCCCCCCCCTGCTCAACAACTATGATCCCCCCCCTCGCTCAACATCTTCGACCCCCCCCCCAATTCTCGGCTCCAGGGGGCCCCTTCAACACTCAAGCCCAGGGGCCCCCACCACCCTAAGTCCTGCCCTGGATGCACCGATATATCGGAGACCGATACATATCGGCCGAAAATAGCTCTTTTGTGGAAATGCCGAAACAACTAAAAATTTGCCGATAATGACCCACCTCCCCTGCCCGCCCACCAGTGGCGGGCTTGCCAGGGGGAAGAAGTGGATATTTCCCCCCAGGCCGGCTACCTTATATTCAAAACGGCCGCGCTGCCTGTCTGCTATATTTTTTCCTTTAGATCGTAAAAGTCGGCCGCCGATTGGCTGGCTGGCTGCTGCATTGTGGGAGTTCTAGTCTGCACTGCTGCACCGTTCCGTTGGCTTCGTTATGCACATTAATACAAATTTTTACCTGGGGTGCCCAAACTTTAAATCCCCACTGTATTATAGCAGAAAGTAAAAAATATATTTAAAAAAAAAAAATTGTCGGCCTTTTTTTTTTTATTGCGCAAAAAATAAAAACCGCAGAGGTGATCAAATACCATTAAAAGAAAGCTCTATTTGTGGGAAAAAAGGACATCAATTTTGTTTGGGTACAGCATCGCACGACCGCGCAATTGTCAGTTAAAGCGACGCAATGCTTTATCGCAAAAAAAAATAAAATGGCCTGTTCATTAAGGGGGCAAATCCTTCCGGGGCTGAAGTGGTTAAGGCAAAAATTACAGCTCTTATCTATGCAATACAGTATGTCCTGCCGATTTTGTATATCCAGCGCGATTGGATTGCACTGGATATCGCCGCTGTGAAGCTGTGCTTCTCGCGTTTTCCGCTCCCACGAGATGCAACGCATCCATTGGAATGTATTGCGGGTGGCGAGCGGGAGGAGCGATAGAGCTCGGTGCTGGCTACCGCAACGGGGGTCGCGGGGCGGCCAATGTCATGCTGCCTAACCGCGATTATGGTCAATATCAAGGTCAGGTACTGTAAGTGTGTTTTTACACTGAAAGCACCCTGGCGTCTGCAGTAAATTGCCAATATTTTTAGCGGCACTTTGCCGTTGCTTTCCTGCGGGGCGGGAGGAGCGACAGAGCTCGGTGCTGGCTACCGCGACGGGGGTCGCGGGGCGGCCAATGTCATGCTGCCTGACCGCGATTATGTACAATTTCAAGGTCAGGTACTGTAAGTGTGTTTTCACACTAAAAGCACCCTGGCGTCTGCGGTAAAACGCCAATATTTTTAGCGGCACTTTGCCATCGCTTTTCCGCGGGGCGGGAGGAGCGACAGAGCTTGGCGCTGGCTCCTGTGACAGGGGTCGCGGGGTGGCCAATGTCACGCTGCCTGACCGCGATTATGTACAATATCGCGGTCAGGTACTTTAAGGCCTCGTACAGATGACCGGATCTATCCGCTGGGATTGATCCTCGGATCATTTCCAGCAGATAGATCCGGTCGTGTGTACGTCCGAGCGGTCATTTCCCGGCGGATAAAAATCCAGCTGACGGATTCCCAGCGGATAAAAATTTTGTAGCATGCTAAGAAATCTATCCGCTGGAATCCAGTCCAACGGACTGATCCGATCGTCTGTACAGACTCACCGGATCAGTCCGTCCGCTCCCCTCCCTCGCATGCGTCGTAATGATTCGACGCATGCGCGGAAGTATTTACCTTCCAGCGTCGCGCACGTCGCCGCGTCATCGTCGTGGTGACGGCGCCACACGTCACCGCGGATGTATTTCATATGGATTTCGATCTGATGGTGTGTACAGCCATCAGATCCAAATTCGCCAGAGGATTTATCCTCTCGTGTGTATGGGGCCTAAGTGTGTTTTCACACTGAAAGCACCCTGACGTCTGCCGTAAAACGCCAATGTTTTTAGTGGCACTTTACCGTCGCTTTTCGGCCGCTAGCGGGGCGCTTTTAACGGCCCCCTAAAGTGCCACTACAGCAGCGCTTTGCCGTCAGTTCGGCGACGCTGCCCATTGATTTCAATGGGAAGGGGTGCTTTAGGAGTGGTGTATTCACCGCTCCTAAAGCGCTGCAAAGAAGCTGCTGGCAGGACTTTTTTTGACACTCTGCCAGAGCAGCGCCCCAGTGTGAGAGCACTCAAGCTTTCACACTGGGATTGCAGATGAGGCTTCTTTCAGGCGCTTTACAGGCGCTATGTTTAGCGCTAAAGCGCCTGAAAAACGCCTCCAGTGTGAAAGGTGTCTTATCTCTTTGAATGGAGTTCATCTTTAACAACGTAGGGCCCTGTATCACTGTCATGACAGGTTCTCTTTAAGAAGATTTTGCGGCAGGATTCAGCGCTCACGATTCACACGCGTAGAAGTCTGCATTATGCTGTTTGTGCTTTCAGCTTCTTTCTGATAGATTGGATGGCATCTTCCAAAGGACACAAATCTTTTTCATGTGATTTGTTTGCGTGGCTTTAAGTATAGCGTAGCTGTGCTGTAAACACGACCGGCCCCGCAGAGCTTTTAAATGCTGCACATCAAAGCCTTGAATCAAGGAGAATTGCAATCAAGCTTTCAGCCTTGACAAAGGCAGCCGCCATGAACCGAGACTGCTGCTCTCCACGGCTTCTAAATGGATAATGAACTGACGCTTTTCAGCAAGACATTTTGTGCAGTTGGGAACTACGTCTCTCTTAGTACCTAATTTCAGAGGAGTTATTTTTCCCACTTCGCCGGCTGCCCTGAACGCCACGCACTTTACAATGTGCTGTAAATGTTAAAGTGGTTCTAATGGAGGGCAAAAAACAAAGTTGGATTGAATTTTTTTCTTCTTTTAATTTTAAGGCAGGGCAAAAGGGGAAGCTGCCCTGGGCCCTGTCTTTATTGTGGGGCCCAAAGCAGCTTCTCCATACTTGCCAACTATCCCAGTTTAAATTCTCTCATCCCCTGTGGTTTTAGTCCAGGTCTGTGTCCTGATATCTCAGGGTGAAGTTATGTTACTAATGCTGACTAGCTCTGCCCTTTTGTTGTGTACCGATGACTCACCTGCAGACTCTGGGCCAGATTCTCGTAGAATCCGTGGCGGCGTAGCGTAAGCCATTTACACCACGCCGCCGCAATTTACTGAAGCAAGTGCCGTATTCTCAAAGCACTTGCTCCGTAATTTGCGGCGGCGTAGTGTAAATGGCCCGGCGTAAGGCCGCGTAATTCAAAGGGGGCGGCTTGTATTTAAATTAAGCGCGCCCCCGCGCCGATCGAACTGCGCATGCGCCAGCCGTAAAAATAGCCCAGTGCGCATGCTCCAGCTCACGACGGAAAACGTCAATGAAGCCGACGTGAGCGTCATTTACGTAAAGCCCGATTTGCGAACGACTTAGTAAAACGGCGGAAAAAGACGACGCTGTCCCGACGCCATACTTAACATGGCATACGACGGGCCTTCGTAAACTTACCCCTCATATAGCAGGGGTAAGTTTACGCTTACGGAAACGACGTAAACGACGACGAGGCCAGCATGGAATTACATCTAAGATCCGCCGTATCTATGCGTAAATGATTCTAAGAATCACTCGCATAGATACCCGGGCTCAGAAACAGAGATACGACGGTGTATCTGGAGATACACCGTCGTATCTCTTTTGAGAATCTGGCCCTCTGTGTTTACATGTAAATACCAGCACTGATATGTAAATAGTGGCTGCATTCATATGTAAATAGTGGCGGACCGTCAGCATTCTTATGTAAATAGAGGCAGTATTCATATGTAAATAGTGGTGGACCGGCAGCATTCATATGTAAATAGAGGCAGTATTCATATGTATATCATTCCCCCCTGAGGTCATATCCACCATCACCTATACGGAATGCTGCCCACTGGCGAGATAAAAGGGCATGCTGGAAATTGATCACACCCTCCCCTCCCCCCAGCACTGCCACAGAACCCAGGAGTCCTAGGATCCCTAGGAGTTTTCTGTCTTTTAATGGGTCCCCTCACCTCCTCAGTCCATGTTGTATAGGCAGTGAGGAGATGATGTGCTGTAACCTCTAGCAACCAATCAATACACAGTAATGATGAGCAGTAACCTCTAGCAACCAATCAGTGAACAGTATTGATGTACAGTAATCTCTAGCAACCAATCAACAAGCATACATCATGTGCTGTAACCTCTAGCAACTAATCAGTGAGCTGTAATGTGTGATGTAACCTCTAGCAACCAGTCAGTGAGTGGTAATGATACACTGTAACCTCTAGCAACCAGTCAGTGAGTGGTAATGATACACTGTAACCTCTAGCAACCAGTCAGTGAGTGGTAATGATACACTGTAGCCTCTGGCAACCAATCACAATTGCTTCCTGATCTTATTCAGTAAACGGATTTTGCATCTAGCTGCTATTCATTGTATGACTCAAAGCAGATGGAGAGCGAAACTGCATGGGGTGTGGGGGGGGGGGGGGGTAGGGTGACCACATTTCCAAACTGCCATTCAGGGACACCCTCCCTCTCTCACCTTCCCCAAAAAAAGTTGAGGGGGGACGGGGAAAACGTAGTCTCTGAGTTGATGGAGAATTTGGCGGCGGGTTATTTGTCGGGTGAATGTGCCACTTGCCACCAGATGCAGTGCCGCTTGCCACCCATACCCCGCCACCAGATGCAGTGCCGCTTGCCACCCATAGCCTGCCACCAGATGCAGTGCCGCTTGCCACCCATACCCCGCCACCAGATGCAGTGCCGCTTGCCACCCATAGCCTGCCACCAGATGCAGTGCCGCTTGCCACCCATACCCCGCCACCAGATGCAGTGCCGCTTGCCACCCATAGCCTGCCACCAGATGCAGTGCCGCTTGCCACCCATAGCCTGCCACCAGATGCAGTGCTGCTGAGCCACATGCGTAGAAGGAAAGGAGAGGCGTTACTATCTGGAGAGTGAAGATCACACCAGTCCCTGCTGCTTGCCGCTTGGTGCCGGAGAAGGAGGAGGTGCCGGGGCGGGTGGGGACAGCAGTGCTGCACTAGGCGCAGGCCTCGCTCCCAGCCTCACTGTCTGAGAGTAAATTTTCACTGGTTGCAAGATTCCAGGCAGCACCGGCCCTAGCAACCAGTTCCGGAAATGTAGTTATTAGTAGGGGGGTGGCTGTGTCCTCTATTTCATTCAGGGACATTATATTGTCCCTGAATGAAGGTGCACGGGACCCAGGACAGACATGTCAATTGCGGGACAGTCCCGGGCAATACAGGACACGTGGGCACCCTAGGGGGGGGGGGGGGGGCAAGATTTGTTTTGCCCAGGATCCAATCAATATTAAAGACGGCCCTGAAGAGATCGATGAACGGCAGAGTGTAGTGAAGGAAGGAGTCACAGGCAATCAGAGAGGTGAGTATTACACCCCTTCTATTGCAGATACCTCTTTTTGATTGTTATATCCTGTCAAGGTTGCTTTAATAACATAAGAAATCTCTCTTAAAAAATCAAAAAATGTTTTTGGAACAACGCGCGCCCCGTCCTTCTGATGCAACCCAAAAACACTGGAACAATTTTGTGTAGTCAGGCGGTAAAAAGACGATTCCTCATTGGTCTCCGCAGGCTTCCCTTATTGTTCTTTTTCTGATATTAAGTAAAGGTTTATGGTTCTTTTCAGCGGCTTGACGTATGAGAACTTTATATAATAGGGGCTTTTATAATCTCACAGAGTTGTGGGAGGTTTTCCTGCTGTGTGACTTAATAGCAATAAGAGGGTGTAATGCAAAAAGAAATCTATTCCTTCTCCATCATGGTATTATTGGAGAGATTTGAATGTATTCCCTTTTATTTTTTTGCAAATGCTCGCTCATATTATCAGGAGTATTCAAATAATATCACTGGTACTTATCCCTTAAAAGAATTTGAAGATTATAGTACAAAAAAGGGATAAGAGGAAAAGCTGTAAGTAATGTGATGGCGCGCGCGCGTGCGTAATAGCGGTGGTCAGCTTGCAGAGGGCAGCCCCTAACATATTGAGATGATATTAGGAACTAGCTTTCGAGCTTTTTGGATGTATTACATCGAGTAACTTCGTCCATTTAAAATAAATGCCCTAAAATGTTAATGCTGAATTTTTGGGAAATTGGGAGTAAACCCATTGACAGTACGGCTAATCTAATTTCCCCATGTTGAGTTACACTATTTAACCCCCCCCCCCCCCCCCAACACACACATTGGTGAAATTGACCGCCCCCCGCCCCATCAGGAGTATGTAATATCATACCTCCCAACGTTCTGAGATGGGAATGAGGGACACCTATCAGCAAAAGTATGCAGGCATAGGACACACCCCTTGTCACGCCCCCCTTAAAGGAGAATTGTATAAGAAAATACGATTGGTTAAACCCACAAGTGCTTTTTTTTTACCACTACTATTCCTTTATATTGGCTTCTGTCATTTACAAATGCAGCAATTTAGAATTCGGGTGAAATGTTTAGCACTGGGAAACACTTTTTGATAGATAAAAAGTGCATTTTATATACAACTATATATATCAGACCAAAATGAGGGACAAATTAGGAAAATGAGGGACAGAGGGACAAATCAGGGACAGTCCCTGGAAATCAGGGACAGTTGGGAGGTATGTGTAATACTCCTGTTCCATGGCAGCTGCTAGTGTCATTCCAGCCCCCTGATTTAGGTTGAGCTGCACTTGCAGTGGTGTAGACCATGGATGTTCAAACTGTGGCCCTTCAGCTGTTGCGGATCTAAAAGTCCCAACATGTCTCTACCTTTGGGAGTCATGCTTGTAACTGTCAGTCTTGCAATGCCTCATGGGACTTGTAGTTCCGCAACAGCTGGAGGGCCATAGGTAGAGCACCCATGATATAGACCAGGGGTAGGTAACCTGGGGCACTCCAGCTGTTGCAGAACGACATGTCCCATCATGCCTCTGGGAGTAATTGTAAATGCCAGCCTTGCAATGCCTCATGGGAAATGTAGTTCCACAACAGCTGGAGGGCCCCAGGTTGCCTACTCCTGGTGTAGACACAGTCACTAGGTGGAGAACAAACCTGATTCAAGCCAGCCAAGCCCTTTGTGTCATCCTCGTGATAGTGTTTGCTTTAAGCTTTCTGTTTGTCTGCCTTGTACCCAAGCTGTAGCCTTTACCGGTGCTCAATCCCTGCCCTACTAGCTAGTTTAGATTCCTTGTTATCTCTGATTGGACTTTAGACTACTCTATAAACTCTACCTGCCTTACAGATTTGACCCTAACTACTCTCTAAACCAATGGTTCTCAAGTCCTGTCCTCAGGTCCCACTTACAGGCCAGGTTTTCAACCACTGGCAGCTGGTGCTCAATATTTTTAGGGGTGGCAAACAAACCTGCCCCCTCTCTTGCACAGCCACCGACCCCCCCCCCCCTCCCAACGCGGGAGATGGATGGGAAGGCGGCGATCAGTCTGGCCTTACCTTAGAAGAATGCTCCTCGCTCCAGGCCGAACAGACGGTGCTTCTCCTGAACAGGAAGTGGGTCCCGAGACCCGATGGGCCAGGAGTCCTAGGACTCCCTGGCCAATTGGGTCTAAGGACCGCTTCCTGATTGGTCTGGAGGAGAAGCAGGAAGACATTAGCAAATATTAATTTGCTAATGTCACACAACTGGGTGGGCTTAGGGTGCAGTGCTCTGCGCCCCAAGCCCACCTTTTTTTAAGCTTATTAGAGCCTCAGGCTCTAATCAAGTGCTTAAAAAAACATTGAAATCCATGCATGTACATTAGGGGCCGAGCGCATGGATTAGGGGGTCTAATCAGCCAATCGACATGTGAGTTACCTTTTGCGAACGTCACAGGGAGAGCAATAATTCTAGCACTAGACCTCCTCTGTAACTCTAACCTGGTATCCGTAAAAAAAAAATTTAAAGCGTCGCCTATGGAGATTTTTAGGTACCATAGTTTTTCACCATTCCACGAGTGCGTGCAATTATAAAGCGTACAGTAACATGTTTGGTATCTATTTGCTCGGCGTAACATCTTTCACATTATACAAAAAAATTGGGCTAATTTTACCTTTTAATTTTTTTTAGAATTCATGAAAGTAAATTTTTTCCCAAAAAGTTGTGTTTAAAACACCACTGCACAAATACCGTGCGACATAAAATGTTGCAACAATCGCTATTTTATTCTCTAGATTCTCTGATAAAAAAATATATATAATGTTTGGGGGTTCTAAGTAATTTTCTAGCAAAAAATATACGGATTTTAACTTGTAAACACCAAATGTCAGAAATAGGCTTAGTTATTAAAGGGTTAAGGGGCTAATGGGTATATGGATAACATGCGTGGAAACAATAGAGTGAATTACTATCTGTAGCGCTCACCCCCGAAGGAGCCGCTGATTAGTTTTGGGACCGGCTTTCTAAGTTACCTTTTTGACTTGGTCTAGAGGTGACTTCTGTGAGTGTAAGTAAAGAGCAAGTGTCCAGACACCAATTCAGTTTTAAATGCTTTATTCCAAGGCCCAACCTGGCCAACATCAACATGACACACGACAGAGAAGGTTGATGAGCGTAGAGGAACTTTTAGTATCAGGCCTTGGATATTCAAAGAGAGCAAGCCTGCTCTCAGCAATGGTGTAGCTCAATTAGTCGCCACCCCAATCAGGGTGGGTAAAGTGCCCCCGGACAGGCAGTTATCTCAGGCCTGGCAGCCGGAGCGTCACTTGCGGATCACTGGGAGGAAACAGACCTCTGCCACAGGCCTGGCTCAAGGCCTCTGCCACAGGCTGGACAATTTAGGATTTGTGATAAAACAGTTTGAGCAAATCCTCCCAGTCAGTTCAATCAATGTCACCCACTGACAGCTTGAGCATACCTGTCATACGGTGTGGTGACCAGATCCCCGATGGTTCGTCTGAGCCTCCTGGACAACCTCTAGTTCTAGGTTCTCCCGGGCCAATCCCCCATCGCACAGCTCCGAGCCTAGGATCCTCTCAGCAGAAGGCAGGGACCCAGCAAGTCGCTGGGGCCCCTTTCTATAGTAGGAAAAGGCTCTGCATGGTACACGGCCTCGGCAAGGCAGGACACGGTGGCGGGGCCCATGGATGCGAGTACCCTGAAGGTGGGTACCACACCTGGAACTCGGGCCCCGCAAGCAGAACCCGCCAAAAACGGCTGCCCCAGATATACCCCCCCCCCCAGCATGCCCAACGAGGGAAAACCTCCTCTGATTGGCTGCTGGGAGCAGGTGGGTCTGCCAGAATCCCTCTAGCGCCAACTGCGGCCCAGGGGTGTCGACGTACCCCTGGAGCGCAGACTGACCTACAGGACAAATTCTGTAATTGACAGCAGCTTGAATTTCCATAATTTGTGAATGGGAGTAAAACTAAGCCTCCCATTCCCCACTAACTTTTGTGTAGCGCCCGTACGGGGAGTAGGGGGGCGCTACATATCAAAATGGACAAATAAAGGTCACTAAATGTACACATAATACTTAAAAATATGGTCTAGAGAGGAAATATGACTTTTTTTTTGGCCATGAACCACGGATCTGTAATTTTGTATCCGGTGACGGAGAGAGGGATGTGTTTTGATTGATGCTTTCCATCAGTAAACATCTGGGGGTTTAATACTTGCTGGATTAAAGATTTATATTTTAAGTCCGTATACGCGAGCGAGCTTATCCTTTTATTTCTTTGCATGCATTAAAAATTGAGTTCCACTTTATGAAATAGTTTAAAGTGGTGGGATTGTGGAACTAAGCCATGTCAGATCTGTATCAGCAAATGGATGACTTTGCCTTCACAGCCGGCTGATCTAAGAAAATCTCTTGATGGGTTTTCATTGTTTGGCTCTTATTGGGTATGAAAGCTGATATGAAGAGGCACCAAACCTGAAACACAAAGATGACATTTGCATATGTTTATGCCAGACTCTCAGCATCTTGTTTGATCTTCAGATAGTGAAGATAAGGTGGTGATGCCGGAGAAATATTCCTTCCTGTGCTCATACAATTCCGATCATGTTCATAACTGTACAGAGTAACAAGTATTAGGCTATAGCTTAAAGGATATCTAGATATCAAGAGCAAAAATGTAATATTTTGCAGCTTAGCAGTTCTTAGATTCAGAGTCTACATTTGTTTTTAGTTTCAAGCTAAGGAGAGTACAGCAAATAGCCAAGTACAGAAAAATAACCTCCAGACATATCATGGAAAGCACCGCTCTATAGCCACTATCTGATTATCCCGCTCAGATTACTGCTACCAGGTGCCAATCCTCCAGCAGAGCACATCTAGCCAAGTAACTGAACTACATGTCAGGACATGGTTCACCTGCTGAGGCACTATGGTTCCCTGGGCGGAGGGTTTTAGTTCCAGTATCCACCAGCAGGTGTCTCCTAGTAGCCAGCAGTTTCTAGTAATCAGTCTCCACCTGATGCTGGTTGCTGGGTGGGTATTTAGTCTCTCCTCTGTTATGATGCTTGTTGCTGAGAGGGTATTTAGTCTCTCCTCTGATATAATGCTTGTTACTGGGAGGGTATTTAGTCTCTCCTCTGTTATGATGCTTGTTGCTGAGAGGGTATTTAGTGTCTCCTCTGCTATGATGCTTGTTGCTGGGAGGGTATTTGGTCTCTCCTCTGTTATGATGCTTGTTGCTGAGAGGGTATTTAGTCTCTCCTCTGCTATGATGCTTGTTGCTGAGAGGGTATTTAGTGTCTCCTCTGCTATGATGCTTGTTGCTGGGAGGGTATTTGGTCTCTCCTCTGTTATGATGCTTGTTGCTGAGAGGGTATTTAGTCTCTCCTCTGCTATGATGCTTGTTGCTGAGAGGGTATTTAGTGTCTCCTCTGCTATGATGCTTGTTGCTGGGAGGGTATTTGGTCTCTCCTCTGTTATGATGCTTGTTGTTGAGAGGGTATTTAGTCTCTCCTCTGCTAAAACACTTTGCGTCAGTGCTAAGTCAGATGCTGCTTTCCATTTCTCTTGTTCCTGATCTTGCTCTTGCCATGCATCCTGTACCATGCACCCTGCTGCCTTATACCCTATATTTGCTCCCTTTGTTCCTGATCCCAGTCCTGTTTTGGCCCCTTCCTTGGTCAGAGACAACGGACGCCTTTTTTTTCCAAGAATCAACTACACTTTGGGTAAAATAATGCATTTTAAGTTTAGTTTTGAACTTTCCTCCTGCTAGTTTGAGGTGTTGTCCCCATGTTCTTGAGCTTAGCTTCATATCGAAAAATGATGCTCCATTATTGGTGTCAGTGGGAGGAATAGTGCCCCATCTTTGGTGTCAGTGAGATAAATAGTGCCCATTGTTGATGACAGTGGGAGGAATAGTGCCACATAATTGGTATTAATGAAGGAATAGTGCCCATAGTTGGAATCAGGGGGAAGAATAGTGCCATATTGTTGGTGCCAGTGAGAGAAATAGTGCCCATTGTTGATGTCAGTGAGAGGAATAGTGCCCTATTGTTGGTGTCAGTGGGAAGAATAATGCCCTATCATTGGTATTAGTGGGAGGAATAGTGGTTCATCCTTGGTATTAGAGGGAGGAATAGTGACCCATTATTGGTGTCAGTGGGAAGAATAGGGGTCCATCATTGGTATTAGAGGGAGGAATAGTGGTCCATCATTGGTATTAGGGGGAGGAATAGTGACCCATCATTGGTGTCAGTGGGAAGAATAGTGGTCCATCATTGGTATTAGAGGAAGGAATAGTGATCCATCATTGGTATTAGTGGGAGGAATAGTGACCCATCAGTGGTGTCACTTGGAAGAATAGTGGTCCAACATTGGTATTAGTGGGAGGAATAGTGACCCATCACTGGTGTCAGTGGGAAGAATAGTTGTACATTATTGGTATTAGAGGAGGAATCGTGACCCATCATTGGTGTCACTGGGAAGAAAAGTGGTCCACTATTGGTATTAGTGGGAGGAAAAGAGACCCATCATTGGTTTCAGTGGAAAGAATAGTGGTCCACCATTGGTATAAGAGGGAGAAATAGTGTCCCACTATTGGTATCACTGGGAGGAATAGTGCCCCATTGCTGGTGTCAGTGGGAGGAATTGTGGTTTCTCATTGGTGTCATTGGGAGGAATATTGCCCTATCATTGGTGTCAGTGTTAGGAACTCAAGGGCCAGATAAAGGTAAACAAAGGGCCACATCCAGCCCACCAGCCACAGTTTGGAGGCCACTGGATTTGATAATACTCGTGCTGGTCTAAATACAAAATACCAAAAGCTGATTGGAAAACAGTTTTTACACCATTTGTTTTTCTGAATAAATCTGAACACATGTATACAAGCTACACAATGTTATTTTTTTTTTCTTATATAAAAACATAACGTTTTTGGCTTCATGCAATATTCAGATGCACTGGAATATCTAAATAGTGTCCCAGGGACATAGAAATTCAGCAGCATTGGTGATCCTCGCATGTGGACTGATTGCAGGCCGACAGGGAAAGTAGCACTTGAAATGGAATGCGGCATGACACATTTTACAAGCAGAAAACACACAGAATATTTATGATTGCTCGTGGCCTTCTGCGTCAGAACGCCTGGCTTCGGCTTCCAGTGGAAACACGCTTCGAGACGCAGCGCCTGTTTGTGGTTGGCTGATATACATAACCTCACAGATAGTTTAAATTGCGGGCCTGACATAAAGCCGACCTTTCAGTAAACAGACATTCTGCATGAATAAATAATTTCCTGACACGCTACAATATACTGCAATTGTATCATTTCTTTGTAATCATTTTTTTCTTTTCATCATTAAAGTGATTCTGAAGGTTCTAATTTGCTTTCCACAGAGCAGCCCCGATCCTCTTCTTTTTGGGTCCGCCGACAGTCCTTGGTCGTTCCCCTCCGAGTGCCCCCATTAGCAAGATAGGGGCACATGGCAGGCTCTTTCCCGAGCTGGACATGGATACACACAGAGCATGGCTCGTTTCCGCTCTTGCTCTCTCCTCATTGGCTCACTGGCTGTGACTGAACGCAGCAGGAACCAATGGCTTCCGCTGGTGTGTGAGCCAATGATGAAAGAGAGACTAGGGTTGCCACCTGTTCTTCAAGTCAACCCCGAACACTTTAGCGGCGCACAGCATTTTTTTTTTATAGTATAAACTATACATATATTTTGCAATTAAATAACATTTCTAATCATATAAATAAGTTAATAACAAGAGTCCCCCTTTACAACAGAGTTCCCCTTTTACATCTGAACTTGCAGAGTTCCCTTGCACTGTAAGGGGGGACTCTGATGTGAGGCAGAACTCTGGGAACCCAGAATTAAGGAGGAACACTGAGAACTCTGATGTACAGAGAAGACTCTGATATAAGGGGAAACACTGTGGCCTCTGGTCTAAAGGGTAACTCTTATGTAAGGGGTGCTCTGAGAACCCTGTTTTTCTTTAGTGTACCAGGAATTGGAGTGTATTGGAATGTGGGCAGACACAGAGGGGTAGGGGTGTTTTGGGGGGGATTGTTAGTGCTGGCTTTGGGCAGTGTGAAAGAGTGTAACAGACACTCTCAGCTTAGACAATTAACTGCAACCAGAAACCTGATGGGAAGCCATAGTCCAGTCTAAATAATGTGTCTGGGATTCAGGCAGTCTGAAACCCGGACGCCTGATTCCAAACCTGAACTGTCCGGGTAAATCCTGGACAATCGGCAACCCTAAGAGAGACCCTGAAGATCCGCTGCTCTCATGCACATCGCTGGATGCAGATGGGGCTCAGGTAAGTATAACGGGGCTGGAGAGGGGGGGAAAGCTGCACCCAGAATTTTTTTGTTTTGTTTTGTTTTTTTACCATAGAATGCATTAAAGTGGTTCTAAAGTTAGAAGTTTTTTTTTTTATCTTAATGCATTCTATGTATTAAGATTTAAAAAAAACTTCAGTGTGCAGCAGCCCCCCTCAGCCCCCCTAATACTCATCTGAGATCCCGATCCAGCGATGTGCATGAGAGCAGAGGCTGCCCTCTCCATCCTGATTGGCTGAGACAGCAGCAAAGAGCCATTGGCTCCCGCTAACGTCAATCAAAGTCAGCGGGCATTCAGTATCACTTTAACCACTTAACCCCCGGACCATATTGCTGGTCAAAGACCAGAGTACTTTTTGCGATTCGGGACTACGTCGCTTTAACTGACAATTGCGCGGTCGTGCGACGTGGCTCCCAAACAAAATTGGCGTCCTTTTTTTCCCACAAATAGAGATTTCTTTTGGTGGTATTTGATCACCTCTGCGGTTTTTTAGTTTTTGTGCTATAAACAAAAATAGAGTGCCAATTTTGAAAAAAATATATATTTTTTACTTTTTGCTGTAATAAATATCCCCCAAAAATATATAAAACAACAATTTTTTTCCTCAGTTTAGGCCGATACGTATTCTTCTACATATTTTTCGTAAAAAAAAATCGCAATAAGGGTTTATTGATTGGTTTGCGCAAAAGTTATAGCGTTTACAAAATAGGGGGTATTTTTATGGCATTTTTATTAATATATTTTTTTTACTAGTAATGGCAGCGATCAGCGATTTTTTTTTCGGTACTGCGACATTATGGCAGACACTTCGGACACTTTTAACACATTTTTGGGACCATTGACATTTTTATAGCGATCAGTGCTATAAAAATGCATTGGATTACTATAAAAATGCCACTGGCAGTGAAGGGGTTAACATATAGGGGGCGGGGAAGGGGTTAAGTATGTCTCTGGGTGTGTTCTTACTGTGGGGGGGTGGCCTCACTAGGGGAAATGACAGATCTTCTGTTCATACATTGTATGAACAGAGGATTAGCATTTCTCCCCCTGACAGGACCAGGAGTTGTGTGTTTACACACACAGCTCCCGGTCCCCGCTCTGTAACGAGTGATCGCGTGTGCCCCGCAGCGATCGCGCCCACCGGGCACGGGCACGGGAGTCGGGGGCGAGCGTTGCCTGCGAGAGAGCCGATGTAGAGCTACAGCCTCTCGCGCAGGAGAGCCAACCTGCCTCCGTAGAATGACGGCGGCAGGTCGGCAAGTAGTTAAGGTAAAAAATCTTCTGCCTTTAGAACCACTTTACCAATTCCAGCCAGTTCTGGCATTACTCTCCTACATCATATAAAATAAAAATCATATAGCAAAACCAAACCTTCCTACATAGGTTTTATATGTATATCTGCTGTCTTCACATTAAAAAAACTGTTTAGAAAGTTCAGATTTTGTTAGGAGATTTTCTCTTCCTAGAAAACACAGAGTGTGATGTCTGGGCATACAGCCAAGATAGCTAAAATTGCTAATTGAAGAAAAGGCACACACCCCCTCTCATCATAGGCAGATACCCTCAGAGGTGTTTTGTAATAGGACCTGCTCTCTGCTAATCTATTTGAGCAACCTCCCCAGACAAAAGATTCAGGCTGCTTTTGTCTAAAAAGTCTGAGAATTTGTCAGGAGTTATCAGGCTTATAACAGAGGAACGCTCAGGAGAGAGCTATGAGACTTACCGGTAGCTCATTGAAAAGAGATAATGAAATACTGCAGATATATGTGCCCAGCTCAAATTTCATGAATCAGGTTTACATCCACATTAACTTTCAAATTAGGCTATATAATTTATTTATATATATATATATATATATATATATATATATATATATATATATATATATATATATATATATATATATATATATATGTTTGTTATTATAAGAAGACACACATGAGGAGTATTTATAAATTATATATATATATAACTATAAATACACCTCATACGTGTCTTCTTATAATAACAAACTTTTTTTTTTTCTAGTTCTCAACCTAAAATTGAAAGCCATTGGTTCCAGTACTAGAAAATAATTTTTAGATATATAAATATATACACACACATACACACACACACACACACATATATATATATATATATATATATATATATATATATATATATATATATATAAATAAATAGATAAAAAAAATCTATTGTATATATTTTTTAAATGTCTTCTTATAATTATAAAACAAATATATATATTATATATATTTATTATTATAAGAAGACACGTTTAAAAAAAATATTTACAATAGATTTTTTATCTATTTATTAAATATATATATATATATATATATATATATATATATATATATATATATATATATATATATATATATATATATATATATATATTTATATATTTATATATTATATATAAAATAAATAGATAAAAAAATCTATTGTATATATTTTTTTTAAATGTGTCTTCTTATAGATATATATAGATAAAAAAAATCTATTGTATACATGTTTTTAAATGTGTCTTCTTCTTCTTATTATTATTATTATAAGAAGACACATTTAAAAAAAAATATATACAATAGATTTTTTTATCTATTTATTTTATATATATATATGTATATGTATATATATATATATATATATATATATATATATATATATATATATATATATATATATATATATATATATATATATATAATAAATAGATAAAACAAATCTATTGTATATATTTTTTTAAATGTGTCTTCTTCTTATAATAATAATAAAAAATTATATATATATATATATATATATATATATATATATATATATATATATATATATATATATATATATATATATATATATAATAAATAGATAAAAAAACAATATCTATTTCCTATAATGATGAGGAAACTGTGGTTGGCGTCCATAGTCTTTGCTATGGATACTGTTCTGTATTTAATCTAAATTGAAATACGTTGGTCATTAAATATTGTCTTCTTAGAAAAAAATATTTTTTTATGATTAGTGGGATTTGCTGAGTCCTCTCATAGCAGCCCCCCCCCCCCCAGGGGGGAATATGACTGGACAGATAACACAGATAAAAAATCCTCCAATATTTAATTGTATTTCTTTGTCTTTTCAGAGTTTTAAACGCACAATGACTTCATAGAGGATTTCATCGCTATAATTATCCCTTCACCGCGGACTGAAGACTCTCGGGGGGGATTGGGAGAAAATTATATCAATTATTGCTTCCTTCCGACTGTCACACTCATCCGCTCGGCAGCCTGGAGCCTGTATGACCATAATGACGAACCAGGAAAAGTGGGTCAATCTCAGCCCTGCAGAATTCGCTCAACTTCAAAAGTATGCAGAATGTAAGTATCGTTGGCTTTTGAATATTTTAATCTTCACACTTAATTTCCAAGGAGCAGCGGGGGGAGGGGGGGGGGCATCGGCAAACATCTGTAGAAAGTGAAGTGGCACCTCCGGGGTTATTCATGGAATCTTTAGACTTCTATCCTTATCTGGTATTCGAAGAGTTGGTTCCAATTCCCCCCCCCCGCATCTCCTCCCGAGTCCCGGCGGTCGCTTCTCCTCCCAGCCAATCAGGACGTAGGACTCACAGCCAAACAGGTCTTAGGGCTCCCGGCCAATCAGGTCTTAGGACCCGCTTCCTGAATGCCCGAGAAGAGAAACAGGAAGACATTAGCGAATATTAGACATGTGCAAAACGAAAACATTTGTTTTGTTTCGATTCGTTATTTACATAAATTAGTTTAGTTAAATTTGTTTCATTCGTTTAATTTGTTTTCGGAATTTGCTTCATTTATTCGTTTTCAAATCGATTCGAATTTTTCAAATTCGGATCGATTCGAAAAGTTTTCGAATCAATTTGGAAAAGTTTTTGAATTCAAATAGTTTTCCAATTTCCAAAGAGAATAAAATAGAATAGAAAATAAAGGAATAGAATAGAAAAATAATTATTCTATTCCTTTATTTTCTATTCTATTTTATTCTCTTTGGAAATTGGAAAACTATTCGAATTCAAAAACATTTCAAATAATTTTCAAATTTGAATTAGAAAACTTTTTGAATTTGAATAGTTTTTCAATTTCCAAAGAGAATAAAATAGAATAGAAAATAAGGAATATAATATAATTTTTTTCTATTCTATTCCTTTATTTTCTATTCTATTTTATTCTCTTTTCGGATTCTAAAAGTTTTCTAATTCAAATTTGAAAATTATTCGAATTTGAAAAGTTTTTGAATTCGAATAGTTTTCCAATTTCCAAAGAACATGAAATAGAATAGAAAATAAAGGAATAGAATAAAATGTATTTTTATTTTTTTATTTAAATTTGAAAATTAGGAGCAAATTCAGAAGTGGGGGGGGGGCCTTTACAAAAAAAATGAAGAAATGAAGAAAAATATATATAAAAAAAGGGGGGTAGCCATCCGGGGCCCTGGGGACCTCAGAGCCCTTTAATAAATAAAAAAAATATATATATATTTTTTTTAAAAAGGGCAACCCTTCTTTTTAAAAAAGGGCCCTGGGGACCTCTAACAATATATATATAAATGTAGGTAGGTATATATATATATATATATATATATATATATATATATATATATATATATATATATATTATATATTATATATAAAAAGAAATTACAAAAAAAGGGGGGTTGCCATATGGGGCCCTGGGGGGCTCCGGGCCCCTGGGGACCTCCGGACCCTAAAAAAAAGGGGGTTGCCATCCGGGCCCCTTACAGGTGTACTGCCTGTACCCCCCTGATGTAGGCCCTGGAGACATCTGTGGAGACCTTCCCAGAAGAGATGAAGCTGTTATAGCTGCAAAGGGCGGGCCAACTCAATATTGAACCCTACGGACTAAGACTGGGATGCCATTAAAGTTCATGTGCGTGTAAAGGCAGACGTCACAATACTTTTGGTAATATAGTTTATAATCAGCAATGTCGGAGATCACAATTTTCTATTGCTGAAACGGGGAAGACTTTTATGACAGAATTAATGATATAGAAGTCATCATTTGAACGAGAAGACGGCGTTTTATCCCCGAGCTAAACATGAAATCAGAAGAGATCTTGAAATAGACTTAGGGAAAAGTCCTGCAGGGTTTGAAGCCGTACTTCTGAAAAGTGAAACAAATCCTGAAAATAAACGTGTTCGGAAATAAACCCCAAATTGGGGAAATTCTCAACTTTGCCCCTCGGGGGTTACAGAAGTCTCACCGTGACTACTAAAGTGGTGTCTTCATAAAGGGGCTGCCTCACTCCACTTACTAATGAATCTTTATAAGCTTTATAAGCTGCAGCAAGTCAGACAGAGCCCGTCTCCCTTTTGTAAATCAGACTATTTCAATTTTTATATACCGTATATACTCGAGTATAAGCCGAGTTTTTCAGCACTTTTTTTGTGTGCTGAAAATGCCCCCCTCGGCTTATACTCAAGTCACCTTTTTTCGCCTGATCTCCCGGACTTTGGGGACCCGGTACCCCCTGGATCCCAAAATTGGCACACATGTAGCCCCACTCTTCCTCTACAAGTGTGCAAAGTTTGTTGTCCGGGGGACCTACGGCTGGGCGCAGCGTATGTAAGATACGCTACGCTGCTGTAACTTACTTTGCTTTGGTTTGAATCCTCAACGAATTTGCGCCGTAAGTTACGGCGGCGTAGTGTATCTCTCGCTGCGTAAGGGCGCGGAATTCAAACGGATCTAATGGGGGCGTGTTTTATGTTAATACGCCGTCCCTGGGGGTATCCCAGTGCGCATGCTCGAAATTAAACCGGAACCCGCCAATGCTTACGACGGTGACGTCATTCTACGCAAATTCCTATTCGCGAACGACTTACGCAAACGACGTAAAAAATTCAAAATTGTACGCGGGAAGGACGGCCATACTTAACATTGAGTACGCCTCAGTATAGCAGCTTTAACTATACGCCGGAAAAAGCCGAACGCAAACGACGGTAAAAAAAGCGACGGGCCGACGTACGTTCGTGGATCGCCGTAAATAGCTCATTTGCATACTCAACGCAGATTACGACGGGAACGCCACCTAGCGGCCGCCGAAAAATTGCATCTTAGATCCGACGGCGTACGAAGACGTACGCCTGTCGGATCTAGCCGAGATGCCGTAGTATCTTGTTTTGAGGATACGACGGAATTTTGAAATTACGCCGGCGTATCAATAGATACGCTGGCATAATTTCTTTGTGGATCATTCGACATGAACAACGAAGATTCGACGAAGCAGCGAAAAACATACAAATGTCGAATCTGTCATTGAAGGCTTATGGTATCTGTCGAATGTTCAAAGAATATTTGACGGAGCAGCTAAACTGTACGACGCCGCGATCGTACACTTCCGGTCAAATGCTCCGCCCATAGACTATAGAAGAATTTGAATGTTGGTTGACTAGTAATAATAATTTATAAATATAATTATTTCTAGTGTCATACAACATTAGAATTCTACTATAGCTTGTGGGCGGAGAATTTGACCAGAAATGTACGATTGCGGCGTCGTACAGTTTAGATGCTCCGTCGAATCTTCTTAGAACATTCGACAGACACCATGAGCCTTCAATGACAGATTCGACCTTAATTCATTCGGATCTTCGGACTAATGCATTTTTTAACGAAAAAAAAAGAAATAAAAACAAAGGGCCAGATTCACGTAGCCCGGGCGCAGCGTAACGTAACCGATTTAGGTTACACCGCCGCAAATTTTCTGTCTAAGTGCCCGATCCACAAAGCACTTACCTGGAAATTTGCGGCGGTGTATCCTAAATGCGTCCGGCGCAAGGCGGGCCAATTCAAATGGGGCGGGTACCATTTAAATTGGGCGCGCTCCCGCGCCGGACGTACTGCACATGCTCCTGATGCAAATTTCCCGACGTGCTTCGCGCGAAATTACGACGCGCCGACGTTTTGTGAATCGCGACGTGAAAAAAAGACTTGCGCCAGGAAAAAAATATTTTTTTTAAAAAATTCAAAAGCGACGCGGGAAAGACGGGTATACTTTTACATGGTGTAGTAATTTTACACTTTGTAAAAGGTGCCCTATCTTTGCGACAGCAAACTAACACTTGCGGCGACGTAACAACGGGAAAAAGTTTTGTGGATCGCCGTAACTGCTAATTTGCATACCCGACGCTGGTTTACGACGCAAACTCCCCCCAGCGGCGGCCGCGGTACTGCATCCTAAGATCCGACAGTGTAAAACTATTACACCTGTCGGATCTTAGGGATATCTATGCGTAACTGATTCTATGAATCAGTCGCATAGACAGAAACAGAGATACGACGGCGTATCAGCAGATACGCCGTCGTACCCCTTTTGTGAATCTGGCCCAAATTTCTGGAGTAACTAAATAAATGTATTTTTTTGGACGAAAATTAAATGAAATGAAAATGAAATTCCGAAACGAAATAGTTCAGTGTGCACATGTCTAGGTTTAATAAAAAACCCAGATCAAAAAAAAAAAAAAAAGAAACAAAAACAGTGTCCACATTAAAACAACTGCAAGGGTTTCACTGCGATCAAGGAGACAGGTGCAGACTCTTCATCAAATGCTTCCACAGGGCAGACGAGATAAATATACAAAGTGGCCGCTTACCGTATCTGTGGGATCTCTATCACGGAGATCATATGAGCGCAACAGAGAAGGGATCACTCAGGTAGCAACAGCCGGTCCTGCATTCATCCCACTCCCGTTACTACCTGAGTGATCCCTTCTCTGTTGAGCTCATATGATCTCCGTGATAGAGATCCCACAGATCCGGTAAGCGGCCACTTTGTATATTTATCTCGTCTGCCCTGTGGAAGCATTTGATGAAGAGTCTGCACCTGTCTCCTTGATCGCAGTGAAACCCTTGCAGTTGTTTTAATGTGGACACTGTTTTTGTTCATTATTGTTTTTTTTTTATTTATGTTTTTTATCAAACCTAACCACAGGTCACCAACGGCACATATATATTTGCACTTTGGTTTGAGAGTAACTTGGTTTGAGAGCGTTTTGCAAGACAAGCAAAATGTTTTAATACATTTTGCCTTGATATACAAGCGATGTCTTGATATAAAAGTAGCGTCATGTCACAACTGAGTATAAAAAAGAAGAGAGGCGCCTCTAAGTGTAGCAATATGGTTACATTTAATGAAGGTACAACATTTAGCAGCTTATTGCTACACTAAGGCCTCGTACACACGACCGAACATGTCTGCTGAAACTGGTCCGCTGACCAGTTTCAGCAGACATGTTCGGTCGTGTGTACGGCCGACCGGACAGGTTTCCAGCGTACATTTGTCCAGCCGACCGTTTTCCAGTGGACAAATGTTTCTTAGCATGCTAAGAAACATGTCCGCTGGAAGCCTGTCCGTCGGACATGTTCGGTCGTCTGTACAGACTCACCGGACATGTCCGATCGGCCGCCATCCCTCGCATGCGTCGAAGTGATTCGACGCATGCGTGGAAGCATTGACCTTCCAGGGCTGCGCACGTCGCCGCGTCATCGATGCGGCGACGGCGCGGCACGTCACCGCATATCGTGTCCGGCCGGATTTCTGTATGATGGTGTGTACAACCATCATACAGAAATCTCCGAGCGGACATGTCCGCTAAAAACGGTCCGGCGGACCGTTTTCAGCGGACTGTCCGGTCGTCTGTACGCCGCCTTAGAGGCGCCTCTCTTCTCTTTTATACCCTGTAAAAAAAATGCTTTGATAGACAAGTGCTTTGGATTACAAGCATGTTTCTGGAACGAATTATGCTCGCAAACCAAGATTTTACTGTACTGGGGAAGCATTGGATGAAGAGTCTACACCTGCCTCTTTGATCGCAGTGAAGTCCTTGCAGTTGCAATATGGACATTGTTTTTGTGTTTTGTTTTTTATTTATTTATTGGTTTCTCTTGATTTGTGTTTTTAAGGTTATTAACAGCAAAATATATATTTGCACTTTGTTTGCATAACCATTTCTATTTTAACCGCTTAAGGACCGCCTCCTGCACATATACGTCGGCAGAATGGCACGGCTGGGCACAAGCACGTACAGGTACGTCCTCTTTAAGTGCCCAGCCGTGGGTCGCGGGCTCGCGCCCGCGACCTGGTCCGAAGCTCAGTGGCCGCGGGACCCGCGGACCTGATCGCCGCTGGAGTCCCGCGATCGGTCCCCGGAGCTGAAGAACGGGGAGAGCTGTGTGTAAACACAGCTTCCCCATTCTTCACTGTGGCGCCGTCATCGATCGTGTGTTCCCTTTTATAGGGAAACACAATCAATGATGTCACACCTACAGCCACACCCCCCCTACAGTTAGAAACACAAATGAGGTCACACTTAACCCCTTCAGCGCCCCCTTGTGGTTAACTCCCAAACTGCAATTGTCATTTTCACAGTAAACAATGCATTTTTAATGCATTTTTTGCTGTGAAAATGACAATGGTCCCAAAAATGTGTCAAAATTGTCTGAAGTGTCCGCCATAATGTCGCAGTCACAAAAAAAATTGCTGATTGCTGCCATTAGTAGTAAAAAAAAAAAAATGCAATAAAACTATCCCCTATTTTGTAAACGCTATGGCCCGGATTCACATACCTCGGCGCATATTTATGTCGGCGTAGCGTATCTAATATGCGCTACGCCGCACAGATGCAAGCACTGGATTCACAAAGCACTCGCTCCCACTCGCTCTTAAAGATACGCTGGGTTTCCTCGGCGTAAGTCAGCGTAGGTGGAAGTGGACGTGAACCATGCTAATGAGGCGTGACCCCAAGTAAATGATGGACTGAGCGTCATAAAGATACGATTAACGTTCGGCGCATGCGCCGTCCCGTGGACGTATCCCAGTGCGCATGCTCAGAATCACATCGAAACAACTGCCTACGACATGAACGTAACCTACGCCCAGCCCTATTCACGTACTACGTAAACGACGTAAAATACGACGGCTGTGTTCCCTGGTCCATACCTTTGCATGACTTGCGCCTCCTATATGGGGAATAACTTTACGCCAGACGTAAGTCTTACGCAAACCGCGTATATTATGCGCCGGGCGCAACTATGTACGTGAATCGGCGTATCTCCCGCATTAGCATATGTGAATAGGAAATCAATGGGAGCGCCACTTGCGCCCAGCATAAATATGCGCCCAAGATACGCCGGCGTAGGAAAGTTACGTCGAACGGATGAAGCCTAATTTCAGGCGTATCTTGGTTTCAGAGTCTGGCACATAGATACGACGGCGCATATTTACACTTACGCGGCGTATCTCGAGATACGTCGGCATAAGTGTTTTGTGAATCCGGGCCTATAAATTTTGCGCAAACCAATTGATAAACGCTTACTGCGATTTTTCTTTACCAAAAATAGGTAGAAGAATACGTATCGGCCTTAAACTGAGGAAATTTTTTTTTTTATATATATATTTTTGGAGGATATTTATTATAGCAAAAAGTAAAAAATATTGCATTTTTTTCAAAATTGACGCTCTATTTTTGTTTATAGCGCAAAAAATAAAAACCGCAGATCAAATACCACCAAAAGAAAGCTCTATTTGTGGGGAAAAAAGGACGCCAATTTTGTTTGGGAGCCACGTCGCATGACTGCGCAATTGTCAGTTAAATCGACGCAGTGCCGAATCGCAAAAACTGGCCAGGTCCTTTAGCTGCCTAAAGGTCCGGGTCTTAAGTGGTTAATTTTAACACATTATCACTAGCTGAGTATTCAAGCTATTTTAGTAGCACCGTTAATCTTTACTTATCTTTAGAGTTAATTAACTTTTTAACTTTTTATTCAGTTTTGCAATATTGCACTTTGCACTTTGGGGGTAGCGCGGATTGCCCACGCTATACATAAAGTAAAGTAACATGGCCGCAGAATGTGTACATACCCCAACCACTGCCTCTGCAACTAAAGGGGGAATGAATGGGAGGGCGATAAAACCGTGGGCTCAGCCGCAGGGATTTACTGCCCCCCAGCCACTAGCATGAACGGGCCCTTAAGTGAAAAAAATGCCTAGCATTTAATACCAATTTACATGAGTTGTTTGCAGGTTTATTAGATATAGACGTCTTTCGAAGCTTCTTTCTTTTTAATTGTGGCAAATTGAAATACAGCGTGTTCTAATTGAGCACATAATTAATTAAATACGGAGTGTAAAGTACATTTCCTTTCAGAACAAAATGAGTCTGACAGAGGAAGGCAGATACAAATCATCTCTGACCTTCCAGGCAAAGCCAATACATTTTGTTCTAGAGCGACTTGCAGGGGTATAAAAGGAAGGTACATTTAAAAATTCAGTACACAAAAATTACATGAATTAATAAAAATATATTATTTTAACTTGTAAACACCAAATCTGAGAAAGAGGCTCGGGGGTGCCGAGCCTCTTTCTCCGATTTGGTGTTTACAAGTTAAAATAATTTATTTTGCTAGAAAATTACTTAGAACCCCCAAACATTATTATTATTTTTCTCTAACACCCTAGGCCCAGATTCTCAAAGGAGATATGACGGCGTATCTCCAGATACGCAGTCGTAACTCTGAGTCCGAGCCGTCGTATCTATGCGCCTGATTATTAGAATCAGTTACGCATAGATTTGTATTCGATCCGACCGGCGTAAGTCTGTTACGCCGTCGGATCTTAACTGCATATGGGGAAGCTGTGTTTACCGCTAGGGCCGTGTACGCTGATTTACGCCTAGAAATATGTAAATCAGCTAGATATGCCAATTCAAGAACATACGCCCGGCCGACGCAGTACATATACGCCGTTTACGTCAGGCTTTTCCCAGCGTAAAGTTACCCCTGCTATATGAGGCGTACCAATGTTAAGTATGGACGTCGGCCAGCAACAAATTTTTCACGTTTTACGTCGTTTGCGTAAGTCGTTCGCGAATAGGGCTGGGCGTCATTTACGTTCACGTCGAAAGCATTGGCTTCTTGCGGGTTCATTTGGAGCATGCGCACTGGGATACTTTCACAGACGGCGCATGCGCCGTTCGTAAAAAGCGTCATTTACGTGGGGTCACATTAAATTTACATAACACACGCCCACATCTACCACATTTGAATTAGGCGGGCTTACGCCGGCCTATTTACGCTACGCCGCCGCAACTTTGGTTTGAGAATACGGCACTTGCCTGTCAAAGTTGCGGAGGCGTAACGTAAATAGGATTCTACGTGAATCCGGGCCCTAGAGAATAAAATAGCCGTTGTTGCAATACTTTCTGTCACACTGTGTTTGTGCAGCGGTCTTACAAGCACACTTTTTTTGGAAAAAAATAAACCTTTTTGAATGAAAAAATAAGACAACAGTAAAGTTAGCCCAATGTTTTTTTTTATATTGTGAAAGATAAGGTTACACCGAGTAAACTGATACCCAACATGTCACGCTTCAAAGTTGCGCCCGCTCATGGAATGGCGACAAACTTCTATCCTTAAAAAATCTCCATAGGCGACGTTTAAAAAATTCTACAGGTTGCATGATTTGAGTTACAGAGGAGGTCTAGGGCTAGAATTATTGCTCTCGCGCTAACGATCGCGGCGACACCTCAGATGTGTGGTTTGAACACCGTTTTTTTACATGAGTTCGCTTCTGCACGGGAGCACGGCGGGGTTAAGGAGCACTTAAAAAAATATTATTTTACCTTTTTTTTTTTATTATTATTATTCTTTAAAAAAAAAATTGTGTCACTTTTATTCCTATTACAAGGAATGTAAAACATCCCTTGTAATAGAAACAAAGCATGACAGGACCTCTTAAATATCAGATCTGGGGTCAAAAAGATGACATATTTACACTAATATGCAATAAAAAACAAAACAAAAACACCGTTTTCATATGCGGTTGCTGTTCACGTATGCGCTCGCTTCTGCACGCGAGCTCGGTGGGGACGGGGGCACGTTTAAAAAAAAAATCTTATTTATTTTACTTTTTTATTTTATTTTTTTACACTGTTCTTTTAAAAAAAAGTTTTTATTTTACTTTTTTTTTTTTACACTGTTCTTTTGAAAAAGAAGATTGTGTCACTTTTATTACTATTACAAGGAATGTAAACATCCTTTGTAATAGAATAAAAGCATGACAGGTCCTCTTAAAGCGGTGGTTCACCCTCCTTAACATCATTATACCATTACATTCGGCATCGTAGCGCGAGCTACGGTATGCCGGTCTTAAATTTTTAATCCCCGTACTCACTGTGCTATCGATCATTGAAGTTTCCGACTCCCGCGGGGAATGGGCGTGCCTATGGAGAGGGAGGATGATTGACGGCCGGCTCTGGCACGTCACGCTCCCCGAAGACAGCCGGAGTAGGTCTCGGCTCTTCACGGCGCCTGCGCACAGGCTATGCGCAGGCGCCGTGAATAGCCAAGCCTATTTCGGCTATTTCCGGAGGAGCGTGACGTGCCAGGGCCGGCCGTCAATCACCTTCTCTCACCATAGGAACGCCCATTCCCCGGAATCTTCAATGATCCATAGCACGGTGAGTACGGGGATAAAAAATGTAAGACTGGCATACTGTAGCTCGCGCTACGATGCCGAATGTAATGGTATAATAAAAAAAAAATTTTTTTTTTTTTAATAGGGTGAACCCCCGCTTTAAATCTGAGATCTGGGGTCAAAAAGACCTCACATCTCATATTTACACTAAAATGCACTAAATCTCACCAAAACGGAACTTCCTATTGCAGGGGGTGCCTAAAAATCTGACTTCTTAGTGCAGACTTCCGGGAAAATCATTGAGCCAATCACACAGGCAGGACATTACATTTCTGGGGGGGTGGGGGGGGTGTACAGAACACCTCCAGGTTACAATATTGTGTTGATTTAACAGAAAATAACAGCTGATTGAAAAGTAAAAAAAAAATTATTACCATTAACCACTTGACCTCCGTAAGATTTACCCCCCCCCCCCCTTCTTGACCAGGCCGTTTTTTTGGGATATAGCACTTGCGTTCCTTTAACTGACAATTGTGCGGTGATGCAACGTTGTATACAAATGAAATGTATGTCCTTTCCCACAAATAGAGCTTTCTTTTGATGACATTTGCTTTTTTATTTTTTTGCGCTACATATAAAAAGATCGTCAAATTTGAAAAATATATATATATTTTGTTACTTTCTGCTATAAAACATATCCAATAAAAAAAATGTTTTAAATCAAATGTCTTTATAATTGGTGCCTGTCTGTACCATGTGATCACTGTGACAAATCATAGAGATCATGCATCTAATTTCTTTATAATTGGCCCTGTCTGTACCATGTGTTCACTGTTCACTGTGACAAATCATAGAGATCATGGGCCAGATCCACAAACGAATTACGCCGGCGTATCTATTGATACGCCGCATAATTTCAAAGTTCCCGCGTTGTATCTTTGTTTTGTATCCACAAAACAAGATACGACGGAATGAGGGATCAATCCAACAGGCGTACGTCTTAATAACGCCGTCGGATTGTAGGTGTATATTTACTCTGGCCGCTAGGTGGCGTTTCCGTCGAATTCCGCGTTGAGTATGCAAATTAGCTAGATACGCCGATCCACGAACGTACGTCCGGCCGGCGCATTTATTTACATCGTTTGCGTTCGGCTTTTTCCGGCGTATAGTTATAGCTGCTATATGGGGCGTACTCAATGTTAAGTATGGCCGTCGTTCCCGCGTCGAAATTTGAATTTTTTACGTTGTTTGCGTAAGTCGTTCGCGAATAGGGATTTACGTAGAATGACGTCACCGTCGTAAACATTGGCTTGTTCCGGTTTAATTTCGAGCATGCGCACTGGGATACCCCCACGGACGGCGCATGCGCCATAAAAAAAAACGTAGTTTACGTCGGGTCACAACGTATTTACATAAAACACACCCCAATCACATTACGCTGCCAAAGATATACTACGCCGCCGTAACTTACGGCGCGCATTCTTTGAGGATTAAAAAAAAAGTAAGTTACGGCGGCGTAGTGTATCTTAGATACGCTACGCCCGACGGAAATATGCGCTGATGTACGTGGATCTGCCCCCATGCATCTAATTTCTTTATAATTGGTCCTGTCTGTACCATGTGATCACTGTGACAAATCATAGAGATCATGCATGGAAGCCTTTCATTGTGAACAATTGTCATGTGATCTGCTGTGATTGGTCACAGAGATCACATGGTACCAGCAGTGGGCCAGTATACAGATCTGTCATCTGCTGTGTCCAGGGGACACAGCAGGTAACAGTTTGCACCACAGTGTGGCCATCAGGGTGCGCAGCAGCGCAATCCATAGAAGACATCATATGAGGTCCACCTGGATCTAGAGCGATCCCGTCCGGTTGTAATTTGACTGGAGGCCAGGTGGGATCGCTCTAGATCCAGGTGGACCTCATATGATGTCTTCCTCGGATTGCGATGTGCACGCCCCGATGGCCGCACTGCGGGGCAATCCCCTGGACACAGCAGATATCAGATCTGTACACTGGCCCACTGCTGGTACCATGTGATCACTGTGACCAATCACAGCAGATCACATGACAATTGTTCACAATGAAAGGCTTCCATTCATGGCGTTTATTGTGTACTGGTATTATAATCTCTGTGATTGGTCACAGTGATCACATGGTACAGACAGGGCCAATCACAGCTAATCACAATAGTAAACACTAAATGAATCCATTTCATTCAATAAAAATTGTTATAAGTAATCATAGTGTGCAAAAAAAATAAAAAATAAATAAACCTAGAGTAGTACAGTGTTACTATGGTAACAGTGTATTGCACTAGTCACTGTATGCAAAAAAATATATAATTGTAAGAAAATACAAATAAAATGTAATAAAAAGAAAACAAATATTTAATACGAAAATGAAAAAAATAAAACACACGGTCGGGCTTTTGACCGGCCAAAATCACATCGGAATTCCGACGGAATTCCATTGGAGTGAAAGAGAACATGTTCTCTATCTAAACTCCGACGGAATTCCTCGGAAATTTCCGATGAAAAAAGTCCGATGGGGCATACACACGTTTGGAATTTCCGATGAAAAAAATCAGATCGTGTACGCGGGGCATTAGGCGTTTCGTTTTTGGACACAAAAAAAGAAAAAAGGTCACCAGAAGTTACAGCATCTAATCCAGTGTTTCTCAACCCCAGTCCTCAAGGCACCCCCAACAGGTCATGTTTTCAGGATTTTCCTCAGATGACACAGCTGTGGTAACTACTAATGCCGCATACTCACGCTCGGAATTTCCGGCAACATTTTTTCGATGTGAGCTTTTGGTCGGAAATTCCGACCGTGTGTAGGCCTCATCGGACATTTGCTGTCGGAATTTCCGACAACAAAAATTTGAGAGCTGGTTCTCAAATTTTCCGACAACAAAAGCCGTTCTCGTGTGGACAATTCCGACGCACAAAATTCCACGCATGCTCTGAATCAAGTACGAGACGGAAGCGTTCGGTCTGGTAAAACTAGCGTTCGTAATGGAGATAGCACATTCATCACGCTTTAACGGACTGAAAAGCAGAGCTGTGGTAATTACTAATGCCGCGTACACACGTTGGGAACTTCTGGCAACAAATGTTTGATGTGTGCTTTTTGTCGGAAATTCCGACCGTCGTAATGGAGATAGCACATTCGTCACGCTGTAACGGACTGAAAAGCACAAATCTTCTCTCACCAAACTTCTACTAACACGACTGGTATTGAACTTCCCTTTAATAGTGCAGTTGTACGTCTTGTACGTCACCGTGTTCTTGGCGTTCGGAATTTCCAACAACATTTGTGCGACCGTGTGTATGCAAGACAAATTTGAGCCAACATCCGTAGAAAAAAAAATCCACGGTTATGTTGTCGGAATTTTCGGCATAAGGCAGTGAAACTGATCAAATCACCTGTGCAAAATATGGAAAGCCTGAAAACATGACCTGTTGGGGCTAGGGTGACCACGTGTCCCGGGTTGCCTGGGACAGTCCCGCATTTTGCAGGTCTGTCCCAGGTCCCAGGCACCTTCATTCCAGGACAATACAGTGTCCCGGAATGAAGCTGACACAGCCACCCCCCCTCCCCTCTATCCGTTGCCCCCAAAAAAGGCCGCCACATCACCGATTTACTCACTGACAACACTTATCCTGGTCAGGAATGTCTGGAGAGGCACAATCCCCGCCCCCTGCTTGTGATTGGAGAAATCATAAATCCCACCTCTTGGGCCAGATTCTCAAAAGAGATACGACGGCGTATCTCTAAATCTGGGTGGTCGTATCTATGCGCCTGATTCTTAGAATCAGTTACGCATAGATTTCTATTAGATCCGACCGGCGTAAGTCTGTTACGCCGTCGGATCTTAACTGCATATTTACGCTGGCCTCTAGGGGCGTGTATGCTGATTTACGCCTAGAAATATGTAAATCAGCTAGATGCGCGAATTCAGGAACGTACGCCCGGCCGACGCAGTACAGATACGCCGTTTACGTTAGGCTTTTCCCGGCGTAAAGTTACCCCTGCTATATGAGGCGTACCAATGTTAAGTATGGACGTCGGGCCAGCGTCGAATTTTGAATATTTTACGTCGTTTGCGTAAGTCGTCCGTGAATGGGGCTGGACGTCATTTACGTTCACGTCGAAACCAATACGTCCTTGCGGCGTACTTTGGAGCAATGCACACTGGGATATTCCATGGACGGCGCATGCGCCATTTGTGAAAAACGTCAATCACGTCGGGTCACAAGTTATTTACATAAAACACGCCCCCCTGTTCCAAATTTGAATTAGGCGGGCTTACGCCGGCCTATTTAAGCTACGCCGCCGCAACTTACGGAGCAAGTGCTTTGAGAATACAGCACTTGCCCGTCTAAGTTGCAGAGGCGTAACGTAAATCGGATACGTTACGCCCGCGCAAAGATACGCCGATCTACGAGAATCTGGCCCCTTGTGTCTAATCACAGCAGGGCAGTGTAAAGCCAGCGTTGGAACAAGGTAAAATAGGTCATGGCCAGTCAGGACAAGTGCTGTCAATGAGTAAAGTGGTGATACGGCTGCCTTTTTTTGGGGGCGTGATCAGTTCTTCTGGGAGGAGCGTGCATCCTCTGCACCAGCTGTGCTGTGATTCATTGCAGCACAAGCTGATTTTTGTGGAAGGGGGTCCCTGAATGGGCGTTTGGGAATGTGGTCACCATAAAGTTGGGGCGCCTTGAGGACTGGAGTTGAGAAACACCGGTCTAATCAGTCAACTGGTACCTCAATGACACAAACGGAGTCCAGGAGGGGACAATTCTTTCTATAAAGTCCACTCCTGCTGTACAAATGTCACAGCGCCACCTACTGGTTGGAGGGAAATCTTCACCTGCCTACATATTCCTTATGGCACACGTGTCCTTCTCTGCTCTCCCCAGTATAGAGACGAAGGTCACCAGAAATGACATTCATAGGACTTTAGCTGCATTCATCATCCTCTGTTTTTCTCCAAGGAAACAAGCATGATTGAAAAAAATAAAACAGTATAGATTATACAATTTGTTCCGAGCCATTATCAAACAATCACATCTGCTTAAAGAAGGAGAAATGACACCCACATCAATAGGAATATCTGCTTCTCGTGTGCCTGACACAACTCATAGGAGGGTTATGCGGCGTCTCTTATATTCTGCCGAGCAATCTACCAATCGCCATAGCAACTGGAATTCGTAAAAAAAGATTAAATAGTTATCAAAAGACATTAAATACGGCAAACTTTCCTTAAAGTCACCTTGTATCGGAAGGTGGAAGGGCTTTTCGGTATGTACTGTAGCCTTTTCTAGCGCTAAATAACCAACACTGGTAATTCTCAGCTCACAGTGTGCATTAGAAGCTGCAGAGGGTCATATAGAAGAGGAACACACAGGGGGTGCCAGCTAAGTGCAGTTTCAATGGGTTTATTATGATTAAATGGAAGCGCCCATCAGAAGTGCAGCTTTTGACAGCAAACAGCGTGTTGTCAGTGAGGAAAACCAAGTCCAATAATCCAGGAGGTGAGGAGAGCCACTGTGGGACACAAGGCAGGATGCAATGTCGCAGCTGGAGCGGGCTGGTTGCTATGGTAACGCATTTCAGAACTCCTATTACCGGGCAGGCAAAAGAGCAGAGAGATGACATCATCTCTCACCGCCCCCACACTGCAACACCGCTGTTCCGCTCTCACTGTGTAGCAGTGTGCAGCAGAGAGATGACATCATCTCTCAATTCCTGCTCTCTCTCTGGTGACCCTGATGTAAGGATTGGCTCAATGGGGACTCTGAGGTAAGGATTGGCTCTCTCGGGACTCTGAGGTAAGTTTTGGCTCTCTGAGGTAAGTTTTGGCTCTCTCAGGACTCTGAGGTAAGTTTTGGCTCTCTGGGGACTCTGGGGTAAGGATTGGCTCTCTGGGGACTCTGAGGTAAGTTTTGGCTCTCTCGGGACTCTGAGGTAAGTTTTGGCTCTCTGGGGTAAGGATTGGCTCTCTGGGGACTCTGAGGTAAGTTTTGTCTCTCTGGGGACTCTGAGGTAAGGATTGGCTCTCTGGGGATCCTGGTGTAAGTTGGGGGGCTCTCTGGGGATCCTGATGTAATGATAATTTATATAATATATCAAGTTTTATATATATATATATATATATATATATATATATATATATATATATATATATATATATATATACTGTATATACACACACGTATATTATATACATGTGTATGCCCGCCCAAGCGTATGACTTTCTTTACTTCTTTACTTCACCGCTATGGGCTCTAGCCCCAGATCTTTTGCAGACCTAGCAACGCCCCTGATCTAAACCATTCCATTGTAGCTCTGGCTGTATGTTTAGGGTCGTTGTCCTGCTAGAAGGTGAACCTCTGCCCCAGTCTCAAGTCTTTTGCAGACTCCAACAGGTTTTCTTTTAAGATTGCCCTGTATTTGGCCCCATCCATCTTCCCATCAACTCTGACCAGCTTCCCTGTCCCTGCTGAAGAAAAAGCATCCCCACAACATGAAGCTGCCACCACCATGTTTCACAGTGGCGATGGAGTGTTCAGAGTGATGTGCAGTGTTAGTTTTCTGTCACACATAGCGTTTTGCTTTTAGGCCAAAAACTTCAATTTTGGTCTCATCTGACCAGAGCACCTTCTTCCACATGTTTGCTGTGTCCCACACGTGGCTTCTCACAAACTGCAAACAGGACTTCTTATGGCTTTCTTTCACCAATGTCTTTCTTCTTGTCACTCTTCCATTTGTGGAGAGCACGACTAATAGTTGTCCTGTGGACAGATTCTCCCCCCTGAGCTGTGGATCTCTGCAGCTCCTTCAGAGTTACCATGGGCCTCTTGGCTGCTTCTCTGATGAATGCTCTCCTTGCCCGGCCTGGTCAGTTTAGGTGGACGGCCATGTCTTGGTAGGTTTGCAGTTGTGCCATATTCTTCGATTTTCGGATGATGGATGGAACAGAGCTCCGTGAGATGTTCAAAGCTTGGGATATTTTTTATAACCTAACCCCGCTTTATACTTCTCCACAACGTTATCCCTGACCTGTCTGGTGTGTTCCTTGGTCTTCATGATGCTGTTTGTTCATTAAGGTTCTCTAACAAACCTATGAGGGCTTCACAGAACAGCTGTATTTATACTGAGATTAAATTACACACAGGTGGACTCTATTTACTAATTTGGTGACTTCTGAAGGCGATTGGTTCCACTAGATGTTAGTTAGGGGTATCAGAGTAAAGGGGACTGAATACAAATGCACGTCACACATCACATATTTATTTGTAAACAATTTTGAAAACCATTTATCATTTTCCTTTCACTTCACAATTATGTGCCCCTTTGTGTTGGTCTATCACATAAAATCAATTTACATTTTTGGTTGTAACATGACAAAATGTGGAAAATTTCCCAAAATGTGAAGACCTCCTGCTCTCTTGCTCCCTCATCACCTCCTCCTTTGCTCGCCTCCAGGACTTCTCCAGAGCCTCTCCAATCCTATGGAATGCCTTACCCCAATCTGTCCGGTTATCTCCTACTCTATTAGCTTTTAGACAATCCCTGAAAACACTTCTCTTCACAGAAGCCTATCCTACCCCCACCTAACAACTGTATTTATATTTTCTTCATCACCTAATCCCCCCACAGTTATTACCTTTTGTTCCACTTGACCCTTTCTTCTAGATTGTAAGCTCTAACGAGCCGGGCCCTCTGATTCCTCCTGTATTGATTTGTATTGATTTGTATTGTAACTGTACTGTCTTGCCCCTGTGTTGTAAAGTGCTGCGTAAACTGTTGCCGCTATATAAATTGATCTTCTCTGCAGTTTTTATTTTTTGCGCTATAAACAAAAAAAGGCTGACAATTTTGAAAACAAAAAAATAATGGCCCAGACTCACGTACATCGGCGTAAAACTCGGCGGGCGTAACGTATCTCATTTACGTTACGCCGCCGTAAGTTTTACAGGCAAGTGCTTTATTCACAAAGAACTTGCCTGTAAAGTTGCGGCGGCGTAGCGTAAATCACCCGGCGCAAGCCCGCCTAATTCAAATTAGCCGGGTAGGGGGCGTGGAGCATTTAAATTAAGCGCGTTCCCGCGCCGAACGTACTGCGCATGCGCCGTCCGAAAAATATCCCAGGGTGCATTGCTCCAAATGACGTCGCAAGGACGTCATTGGTTTCGACGTGAATGTAAATGGCGTCCAGCCCCATTCACGGACGACTTACGCAAACAACGTACATTTTTAAATTTCGACGCGGGAACGAGGGCCATACTTAACATCATATAGCAGGGGGAACTTTACGCCGCGCAAACCTAACGTAAACGTCGTAACTTCACTGCGTCGGCCGCGCGTACGTTCGGGAATTCGCGTATCTAGCTAATTTGTATACTCGACGGAGAAAACGACAGAGGCGACACCTAGCGGCGAAAAAAAAAATTGCATTTAAGATCCGACAGCGTAA